>NW_022436945.1:39544282-39776592 GCF_009761245.1 Sapajus apella
ACTCCAGCCTGGGTAACAAGAGCGAAACTCCGTCCCCAAAAAAAAAAAAAAAAAGTCTGCAGACTGAGCTATCACCCCCTTCCCGGAGAGAGAGGGAGCTGTAAGCGGGAGCAGTTGGGCGGCCCCTACCCCATGACCGGAGAGAGAGAAAGCTGAAAGGGGGAGACTGCCGGGTGCAGCTGGGCAGGTTCCTAACCTCCCCCACAAACCCCAGAGGGCTGAAGCTCTGACTCTAGTGGGTTGCATAGCCAGTGCCACAGTCTGAGATGAACCCTGAATGATCCAGCCCAGCGGAGGAAGGGCACAACCCACCACTAGAGGGGTGCGACTGGGCTACGTGTTTTAACAAAAAACACAAGAAGCCTACGTAGCCAAGGGACAGCGTTCTTGACAATCCAGCAGCGCAAACAGGTCAGTGGAGGAGGCGGGCCTAATCTCCCAGCATAAACAAAAAAGACACAGGAAACTTCCCTAGTAACCTGAAGGAGTCCCTAGAAACTCATTAGAGCTCCCACAGGCAGACGAATGACCTCATCAAGCAGCTCTCTGACACCACAGCCAGGTAAATCCACAAAGATGGGAAAAAACCAGCGCAAAAAAGGTGAAACCATCAAAGACCAGAACACCTTCTTCAGAAACCACAACTCCTCAACAACACAGGATCACAACTTGACAGAGAAGGAGTGCAAAGAATTGACGGAAACAGGATTCAGAAGGTGGATAATAACAAACTTTTCAGAGCTAAAGGAACACATTCTAACTCAATGCAAAGAAACCAAAAACCTTGAAAAAAGGTTAGACGAAATGCTAACTAGAATAACCAGCTTAGAGAAGAACATAAACGACTTGATGGAGTTGAAGAACACAGCATGAGAACTACGTGAAGCAAACACAAGTTTTAATAGCTGAATTGATCAAGCAGAAGAAAGGATATCAGAGATTGAAGATCAACTCAATGAAATAAAAAGAGGAGGCAATACAAGAGAAAAAAGAGTGAAAAGAAATGAACAAAGCCTCCAAGAAATATGGGATTATGTGAAAAAACCTAATCTACGCTTGATCGGAGTACCTGAATATAATGGGGAGAATGAATCCAAGCTGGAAAACACACTGCAGGATATTATGCAGGAGAACTTCCCAAACCTAGCAAGGCAGTCCAAATTTCAAATTCAAGAAATACAGAGAACTCCACAAAGATATTCCTCAAGAAGAGCAACCCTAAGGCACATAATCATCAGATTCACCAGGGTAGAAATGAAGGAAAAAATGCTAAGGGCAGTCAGAGAGAAAGGTCAGGTCACCCACAGAGGGAAGCCAATCAGGCTCACAGCAGATCTCTCGGCAGAAACCCTACAAGCCAGAAGAAAGTGGGAACCAATATTCAACATCCTTAAAGAAAAGAACTTTCAACCCAGAATCTCATATCCAGCCAAACTAAGCTTCGTAAGTGAAGGAGAAATAAAATCCTTTATGGATAAGCAATTATTGAGAAATTTTGTCACCACCAGACCTGCCCTACAAAAGCTCCTGAAAGAAACACTAAGCATGGAAAGGAACAAGTACCAGTCACTGCAAAAGCAAACCAGTTGGCAAAGACCAAAAATGCAATGAAGAAAATGAGTCAACTAATGAGAAAGAATACCAGCCAGTAACAAAATGGCAGGATCAAATTCACACATAACAATATTAACATTGAATGTAAATGACCTAAACGCCCCAATCAAAAGACACAGACTGGCAAACTGATAAAAAGTCAGAACCCATCGGTGTGCTGTATTCAAGAAACCCATCTCACATACAAAGACACACATAGACTCAAAATAGAGTGATGGAAGATTTATCAAGCAAATGGGGAACAAAAAACAGCAGGGGTTGCAATCCTAGTCTCTGATAAAATGGGCTTCAAACCAACAAAGATCAAAAGAGACAAAGAAGGACAATACATAATGGCAAAAGGATCAATCCAACAGGAAGAGCTAACTATCCTAAATATATACACCCACAACACAGGAGCACCCAGATACATAAAGCAAGTTCTTAATGACCTAAAACGAGATTTAGACTCCCACACAATAATAGTGAGAGACTTCAATACTCCACGGTCAATATTAGACAGATGAATGAGACAGAAAATTAACAAGGATATCCAGGACTTGAATGCAGAGCTGGACCAAGCATATCTAACAGACATATACAGAACACTCCACCCCAAAACCACAGAATATACATTTTCTCAGCACCACATTGCACTTACTCTAGAATTGACCACATCATTGGAAGCAAATCACTCCTCAGCAAATGCAAAAGAACAGAAATCATAACAAACAGTCTATCAGACCACAGCACAATCAGACTAGAACTCAGGATCAAGAAACACACTCAAACCTGCACAACCACTTGGAAACTGAACAACTTGCTTCTGAATGTTGACTGGATAAACAATGAAATGAAGGCAGAAATAAAGTTGTTCTTTGAAACCAACCAGAATGAAGACACAACTTACTAGAATCTCTGGGGCACCTTTAAAGCAGTATCGAGAGGGAAATTTATAGCAATAAATGCCCATCAGAGAAGAGAGGAAAGAGCTAAAACCGACATCCTATCATCAAAATTGAAAGAACTAGAGGAGCAAGATAAAAAAAACTCAAAAACTAGCAGAAGACGAGAAATAACTAAGGTCAGAGCAGAACTGAAGGAGATAGAGACACAAAAAACCTTTCAAAAAATCAATAAATCCAGGAGCTGGTTTTTTGAAAACATCAACAAAATAGACAGACCACTAGCCAGATTAATAAAAAAGAAAAGGGAGAAGAATCAAATAAATGCAATAAGAAACGATAAAGGGGATATCACCACTGATCCCACAGAAATACAAACTACCATCAGAGATTACTACAAACAGCTCTACTCACATGAACCAATAAACCAGGAAAAAATGGATAAATTCCTAGACACTTATACTCTACCAAAACTAAACCAGGAGGAAGCTGAAACCCTGAATAGACCAATAACAAGGGCTGAAGTAGAGGCAGCAATCAATAGCTTACCACCCAAAAAAAGTCCAGGTCCAGACAGGTTCACAGCCGAACTCTACCAGACATACAAAGAGGAGCTGGTTCCATTCATTCTGAAACTGTATCAAACAATACAAGAGGAGGGAATCCTCCCTAATTCATTTTATGAGACCAGCATCATCCTGATACCAAAACCCGGCAGAGACTCAACTAAAAAAGAAAACTTCAGGCCAATATCCATGATAAACATCGACGCAAAAATCTTCAATACAATACTGGCAAACAGACTGCAACAGCACATCAAGAAGCTTATCCATCACAACCAAGTAGGCTTCACCCCGGGGATGCAAGGCTGCTTCAACATATGCAAATCCGTAAATGTAATCCATCACATAAACTGAACCAAAGACAAAAACCACATGATTATCTCAATAGATGCAGAGAAGCCCTTTGATAAAATTCAACAGCCCTTCATGCTAAAAACTCTCAATAAACTATGTATTGATGGAATGTATCATAAAATGGTAAAAGCTATATGTCACAAACCTACAGCCAATATCATACTGAATGGGCAAAAGCTGGAAGGAAGAATTCTCTTTGAAATCAGGCACTAGATAAGGATGCCCTCTCTCACCACTCCTATTCAACATAGTATGGGAAGTTCTAGCAAGAGCAATCAGGGAAGAAAAAGAAATAAAGGGTATTTGATTAGGAAAGGAGGAAGTCAAACTGTCTCTATTTGCAGATGACATGATTGCATATCTAGAAGACCCCATCGTCTCAGCCCAAAATCTTCTCAAACTGATAAGCAACTTCAGCAAAGTCTCAGGATACAAAATCAATGTGCAAAAATCACAAGCATTCCTATATACCAATAACAGACAAACAGAGAGCCAAATGAAGAGTGAACACCCATTCACAATTGCTACAAAGAGAATAAAATACCTAGGAATACAACTAACAAAGGATGTAAAGGACCTCTTCAAGGAGAGCTACAAACCACTGCTCAACAAAATAAGAGAGGACACAAACAGATGGAGAAACATTCCATGCTCATGGTTAGGAAGAATCAATATCGTGAAAATGGCCATACTGCCCAAAGTAATCTATAGATTCAATGCTATCCCCATCAAGCTACCAATGACCTTCTTCACAGAACTGGAAAAAACCATTTTAAACTTCATATGGAATCACAAGAGACCCCGCATAGCCAAGACAATCCTAAGCAAAAAGAACAAAGCCAGGAGCATCACACTGCCAGACTTCAAACTATACTACAAGGTTACAGTAATCAAAACAGCATGGTACTGGTACCAAAAAGAGACATAGATCAATGGAACAGAACAGAGACCCCAGATGAATCACCACACATCTACAACCATCTGATCTTTGACAAACCCAGCAAAAACAAGCAATGGGGAAAGGACTCAATGTTTAATAAACGGTGTTGGGAAAACTGGCTAGCAATGTGCAGAAAGCAGAAACTGGACCCCTATCTGTCACCTTACACTAAAATTAACTCCATATGGATCAAAGATTTAAACATAAAACCTAACACCATAAAAACACTAGAAGGAAACGTAGGCAAAACCATCCAGGACATAGGCATAGGCAAGGACTTCATGACTAAAACACCAAAAGCAATGGCAATAAAAGCCAGAATAGACAAATGAGATCTAATTAAACTCCAGAGCTTCTGTACAGCAAAAGAAACCATCCTTAGAGTGAATCGGCAACTAACAGAATGGGAAAAAATTTTTGTAATCTACCCATCTGACAAAGAGCTAATATACAGAGTCTACAAAGAACTAAAACAGATATACAAGAAAGAAACAAACAACGCCATTCAAAAGTGGGCAAAGGATATGAACAGACACTTTTCAAAAGAGGACGTATATGAGGCCAACAAACATATGAAAAAATGCTCATCATCACTGGTCATTAGAGAAATGCAAATCAAAACCACACTGAGATATCATCTCATGCCTCTTAGAATGGCAATCATTAAAAAATCGGGAGACAACAGATGCTGGAGAGGATGTGGAGAAATAGGAACACTCTTACACAGTTGGTGCGAGTGTAAATTAGTTCAACCATTGCAGAAGACAGTGTGGCGATTTCTCAAGGATCTAGAAATAGAAATTCCATTTGACCCAGCAATCCCACTATTGGGTTTACACCCAAAGAACTACAAATTGTTCTACTGTAAAGACACATGCACACGTATGTTCATTGCAGCCCTGTGTACAATAGCAAAGACCTGGAACCAACCCAAATGCCCATCAATGATAGACTGGACAAGGAAAATGTGGTACATATACACCATGGAATACTAAACAGCCATAAAAAATGATGAGTTCGTGTCCTTTGTAGGGACTTGGATGAATCTGGAAACCATCATTCTCAGCAAACTGACTTTCTGTTCTTGAACCGAAAGCCAAGCACCATATGTTCTCACTCATAGGTGGGTGTTGAACAACGAGAACACGTGGACTCAGGGAGAGGAGCATCACACACAGAGGACAGTTGGGGGGGGTAGGGGAGATATAATGGGGGGTGGGGAGGGAGGGATAACATGGGGAGAAATGCAAGATATAGTATTCACCTAAAGTAAAATAAATAAATTATTTTTAAAAAAAGAATAAATGAATAAATGGTAATAGCCTACAATGACACAAACATTTATTGAGTGCTTTCTGTATACTAAGCACTGTTTTAGGCATTTTACTTTAATTAATGAACTCAAATTAAAATTCAAGACTAATGACACAGTTCAAGGCTTTTTCAACAAAACCAAGTTCTCTCTGCAAAAGCCATGACTGCTTGGAAGACATCATGCCAACACTGTGTGGGACTTGCCACATCTATTTGCTATGAACCCATCAACTTCATATCAATTAACATTTTGCTTCTAATGCCTTCCTAACTCTATCTCTCTGCTGTTTTTGCCATGTCATATTAATGGGAAAGAAGAATCAGGAAGGAAAGGCTGAACCAGGAACCCAAGGAATCATCATTATCACCATCATCATTTTCATCAAAATAGCTAATATTCATCTAGAGCTACTGTTTTATCGGGTTCTAAGTTCTACACTGATCATTCATTATCCACTTAATTCTTACAGCAACCTTAATATGTAGGTATTATTATGCTCAACCTGCTCAAGATCAAGTAAATAATTGACTTGTACATCACAGAGTAAGAATTCAAACCCAGGAACCAGATAAATCCGAAAACCATGCTCTTAGTTAAACAAAAAAAATCAGGCACACAAAAGTGATTTATTATAGAGCCAGCATGGGTGCTTCTAAGGTGACTTCTAGTGTTAAACAAAAGGGTTCTAGGCCGGGCGCGGTGGCTTAAGCCTGTAATCCCAGCACTGTGGGAGGCCGAGGCGGCTGGATCACGAGGTCAAGAGATCGAGACCATCGTGGTCAACATGGTGAAACCCCGTCTCTACTAAAAATACAAAAAATTAGCTGGGCCTGGTGGCGCGTGCCTGTAATCTCAGCGACTCAGGAGGCTGGGGCAGGAGAATTGCCTAAACCCGGGAGGCGGAGGTTGCAGTGAGCCGAGATCGCGCCATTGCACTCCAGCCTGGGTAACAAGAGCGAAACTCCGTCTCAAAAAAAAAAAAAAAAAAGAAGAAAAGGGTTCTTGGCTGGGCACAGTGGCTCACGCCTGTAATCCCAACACTTAGTGAGGCCAAGGTGGGCAGATCACAAGGTCTGGAGACGGCCACCAACCTGGCTAACATGGTGAAACCCTGTCTCTACTGAAAATACAAAAAAAAAAAAAAAAAAAAAAATTAGCCAGGCGTAGTGGCATGCACCTGTAGTCCCAGCTACGTGGGAGGCTGAGGCAGGAGAATCACATGAACCCAGGAGGCGGAGGTTGCAGTGAGCCAAGATCATGCCACTGCACTCCAGCCTGGGCGACAGAGCAAGACTCTGTCTCAAAAAAAGAAAAAGAAGAAAGAAAGAAAGAAAGAAAGAGAGACAGAAAGAGAGAGAGAGAGAGAAGGAAGGAAGGAAAGAAGGAAGGGAAGGGAAGAAGGGAAGGGAAGAGAAGGAGGAAGGGAAGGAGGAAGGGGAAGGAGGAAGGGAAAGAAAGAAAGGAAGGAAAGGAAAGGAAAGGAAAGGAAAGGAAGAAAGAAAGGAAGGAAGGAAAGAAAAGGAAGAAAGGAGGGAGGGAGGGAAGGAGGGAAGGAAGGAAGGAGAAAGAAAGAAAAAGAAAGAGAAGGAAAGAAAGAAAGAAAGGGAAAGAAAGAAAAGAAAGAGTTTCCTGTTCTATCAGAATATTCGTTTATTAGGTCTAGAAATAACTGTGTCTTATTTATGTCGTCTATGATTTATAGTCATCTCTCCAGCACTCAGACTAGAAATTGCTTGGTAAATACTTGCTGAACAAATGCCTAGTGACTATAAATGGCCCTGGTATCCAGAGAGGGATCAGAAATCTCTATGTGAATCATGTCTTTAAAATAAGGCTGAAATGGAGATACTAGGACTACCTCACAGCATCATGAATTTCTTTGTCTCTCTACTATTTCCCTCCTGACTTACTAAAAATTTTAACAATCTCCATTTATCATCAAAATAACTTTTCTCTGAATCTGATGCCCAAATTCTAGTCCTTACCCCAAGCTATTCCCATTTTTCATCTGCCTTCCCCAGACACATGGCACAAACAAGTGTTCTATGTGTGCTGTCTTTCTTCCCTAACTTCTTTAGCCTCTGCAATCTAGCTGTTGCTCACTCCTCCTTCCGATCCCAAACTCAGGAATGTTCAGCAAGTCTCACTTCATTAAACCCTCTGCAAATTGAAACTGTTGACAATCCTTTCAAAAATTTCTGAATATGAGAAGTCAAGACATAAAATACTTATTCCTTTAAGGTGTAATGGCTAAGTTATTTTTATAGAACCATAGTATAATTTATGTGACCAAAATATTGTATAACAACATCCTAAATATTCAAAAGCAGAAGAATCATTTTTTAAATTATAATATATTTATTAAACAGTTCTCAAACTGAGATTTTTATTTTCTGCTATTTATATGCACTTCTAAACTTACTATGGTGAACATATATCCTGTTGTAATAATTTAAAAATCACACACACACCCCCCAAGGTTTTATGAAGGGTTATATTTGGATAGTAGGATTATGGTTGATATTAACTCTACAAAAACTTCATTTTACCCAATGTTTGCTACAAGAGCACATGAGACTTATCCAATTAGTAAAATAATTCACATTCCATCAGAAACTGTTTAGACTATTACATTACAGAAATAACAAAATGCCAATTTTTCATGACCATGATTATCCAGCTTCTCAGATTTGGTAAAATGAATATATATTCTAATTATCCTGCTCTTCTGTGAATACATTTTATGACATATCCAGCTTTAGAGGATTCAATATTCGCCTTTTAAATTTAATTAGTGCCATTCACATGACTCGAATATACACTTAAGTATTTAGGGTCTATCGATATCATAATAACTTCAGATTCTTTTTTATAAAATACATAAAATGCCAAGATTTGTATCACATTTTAGTTTTCAAAAAGCTTAATTTTTCTTTTATTATAGAAAATTTTTAAGTATTATTTGAGATGCTCTAGGGTAGAAGTCAAGCAGAACCCACTTATTTCTTCCCTGCCCAACTTTTAACCTGACTAACAGCAATGTGGCCCTTAGTCTGGGCAAAGAATGGTTTAATTCCCAATGACATCTCTTTCAAAGAGGTGTAGGAAAAACAAAACAAAATGGAGACATGGGCTCTAGGCTTCCTTCCTCTACTAGTTTCTTGTGTAATCTGAGACAACTTCCATAAATGGGGTGCTGTTCTACCAATCTAAAAACTCAAAGTTGGTCCAACTGACATCTAAGTATCCTTCAACCTCAGGATTTGAGATTCAAAATTAAGCCAACTGCTTCAAGGGCTGAACTTTTCAAGTTACCAGGACCAGAATATACCAATTCTGTATGACCCTGTCGGTTATGTATGTTAGTGTCATTATCATGAGGCATGTAACAACTTCACTTGTCTTAAGTCTTACATGAAATAAAATGAGAAGCAAGCATTGAGAAGTCTTCATAAGAGCTCAATCCATATAATCCATTAATTCTGTCCTTCTAGAGAACCCTAATACACTTACAAAATGAACAGAGATCATCCATATCTTTTTTTTTTTTTTTTTTTTTTTTTCTGAGACAGACTCTCACTCTGTCACCCAGGCTAGAGTGCAGTGGCATGATCTCAGCTCACTGCAATCTCGGCCTCCCAGGTTCAAGCAATTCTCCTGCCTCAGCCTCCTGAGCAGCTAGAACTACAGGCATGTACCACCACACACAGCTAATTTTTGTATTTTTAGTAGAGACAGGGTTTCACCATATTGGCCAGGCTGGTCTCAAACTTCTGACCTCGTGATCCACCCACCTTGGTCTCCCAAAGTGCTGGGATTACAGGCGTGAGCCACCGTACCTGGCCTCATCCATACCATTTTTAACACGGTCTTGAATAACCAGAATTGTAGTGATCTTGTAAGATTGCATAGGGGGAACCTTTAGCTTACTCTACTTTATTTTTTTCTCTAGCTGCTGTAGAAGATAGATATATTAGCTTATTTTATCCTCTCAATTATCCTCTGAGGTCCTTATTTTACAGATCAGGAAGCTGAGAGGCAGGAGTTGGGCAACTTGCCCAAGGAATTTTGACTAGGAAAGGGCAGAGCTAAGATCACTATAAGTAAGCTCTGGTAATCTCTATAGTAACAGTAGCTACCATATATTGAGGATCTACCTCAATCCCCACACTCCTTACATAAATGATCCTATATAACATAAATCTGATCATGTCACATCACAGCTCAAAATCCTCCAACTGATTTCCCATTATACTTTGGTTAGTATCCTAAATCCTTATTTCAACCTGCAAAGCATTCTCTACCTACCCCTCCAACTGATGTCCTATCGGTGTTCTCTCTTGTTCACAACACTTTAGCCAAACTGGCCTCCTACTGGTCCTCAAGCATGTCACACATGCTCCCACCTTAGGCCCATTGCACTTGCCATATGTTCCATCCTTAGGTAGCCACATGGCATGTTTCCTCCTTTCTTTCAGCCTCTGGTCAAATGTCACATTCTCACAGAGGTCTTCCCTAGCTATGCTATTTAAAATGGAAATTCCATCACTTTTTTAGTATCTATCTAAACTCTTACCCAGTATATTAGTTGTATGTTGCTGCGTAACAAATTATCTCAGAACTTACTGTCTTAAAACAACATGTCTTAATCTCACTGTTTCTATGTGTCTAGGAATTCAGAGTGGCTTAACTGGGTCTGACTCAGAGACTCTCATGAAATTGCAGTCAATATGTCAGCTGGGGCTACAGTTATCTGAATGTTTGGGCTCAAGGATCCATTTCTCAGATGGCTCTCTCACAAAGCTATTGACAGGAGGTCTCAGTTCCTCATTGGCAATTGGAAGGAACCCCAATTCCTCACTTTATAGGCCTCCCATAGGGCTGCTTGAGTCTCTTCCCTATCTAACTTCCCTCAGAGTCAGTGAGAACCACAAATCAAACTTGGTTCCATAAACCGGTAGAAGGCAAACATATTGGGTCCTGGGGACATTTCCTAATCCCACTGTGCCTTTATCACCCTACCAGGCCGTTGCTGCTGTCACCTACCACCACTAAGCAGGTGACCTCGCCCCACTCAGATCTCACCCCACTTGGGATCCAACACCCTGGGCCAAGCCAAGGTCTTCCTCCCTGCCAGACACCTACCTCACTGAGCCCCACCTAAATGTTTTTGAACTGAATTATTCAAGAAGATAAGAAGAAAGCAGGGTCTTTATAATTTTTAATGTATTTGAGAAATACCTCAAGTAACTTTCAGGGGTTCAATCTCATTGCTTTATAATTGTGTCTTGTGTTAGAATGCCCATAGCATCCCACTGAGACTAATATTTTCATGGTCCCTTCCAGGCTCTTGACAGAGGGCTGAATTTTTCTTACTCTTTTTATATGTTGCCTTGAATCTACCCAGAGAAATCTCCTATTTGTTCCCTTTGAGTAATGCCCCTTTCAACATTAAATATTGTTTCACTGTAAAATGTTCCTTCCCACACAAAACTGAATATCTTCCCTAACTTAATCATCACCCTGGAAGACCACCTATTGGCAGAGGGATTCTTAACAAATGTAAATAAAGTGAATAACAATATATACTAACAATATAACACTAACTCTCCCTTTGACAATTCAAAAAACAAAAGATGTTGAGCTTTGACATTCACAGAAATGTCAAATGTGACGCAATACCATCACACCTGGCTAGCTCTTATGCTTTTTTCAGTAAAGAACAACTTTTGAGCCTCAATTTCTTTATTCTTAAAATGATAAAGAACCCTTAACTCACTTAATTCATTGAGATCAAATAAGGTAATATAAAAGTGGTGTTTTTATTTTAATTTTTTTTGCAACAGGGTCTTTCTCTGTCACCCAGACTGGAGTGCAATGGCATGATCACAGTTCGCTGCAGCTTCAAACTCCCAGGTTCAAGCAATCCTCCCACCTCAGCCCCCAAGTAACTGAGACCATAGGCACGAGCCACTGTGCCTGGCTAATTTTTGCATTTTTTGTAAAGACAGGGTCTTCCTATGTTGCCTAGGATGTTCTCGAACTTTTAGGCTCCAGTGATTCACCAGCTTCAGCCTGGAATTACAGGCATGAGCCACCACGCTCAGTGTTGGGGTCACAGGCATGAGCCACTGCACCCAGTCGGAAGTGGTGATCAGAATATTTTTTCCATAAAATATTCATATAAATATAACTAGTTAATATCATTATTTTCTTTCTTAAGTTTTGCTGTAAGCCCAAGCTGCCAAATCTTAGACTATTCAGAAAAGTGTCCATCATTTTTTCTACATTTGTATATTACTAATGATACAGTTTAAGAACCTCAGAAACATGGCACGTGTCTACCTATGTAACAAACCTACACAATCCGCACATGCACTCCAGAACTTAAAGTATAATAAACAAATTTAAAAAAAAATAAAAAATAAGTGTGTTAACCTCAATGAATGTCTAGTATCTACAACCTATAATCTACTCATTTATCCACTTATTCAATAAATGTATATTGAATACCTACTGTTTTCAGGGTACTCTTGCTGGTTAATAAACAGTAAACAAAACAGAGACCCTCCCGTCAAGAACTTCCATTCAAGTGGGAGGAAACAGGTAATAAATCAGGGAATAGTAAAGCCTATGACAAATAAAGCCATGTAAAGGGTAAGAGAGTGTCAAAGAAGGTTACCAAGGAAGGCCTCTCTTAGGAGCAGGAATGATGTGAGGGAGAAAGCCATGTGGATACCTCAAGGAGGAACATCCAAAGCAGAGTTGCAGAGGAATGCAAAGGCCCTGAAACAGAAACATACTTACCATGTCTGACAATGGCAAGGTAGCCAATGCTGTAAGAGGGGAGATCAGTCAGAGATGAGGTGGAAGAGACAGACACAGGCAGATCATGCATGGCTTTGAAAATAACAGTAAGAAACTTGGCGCAAGGTGTGACAAGAGGCCACTGGAACACTGAGCAAGTATGTCATTGTTACGCTTTGAGGGATTATACAAGAAGCTAGCCTGAGAGGTTGCTTGTCTGTATATGTTTATACTTCTTTAATTGTTTTTTAACTATTTGCATGCTTTACTGTGTCAAATGCTGCTTTGAAGTTCAGAAAAATGAATGTGGTAATAAAACAAAGAAAATTCTGGGAAGTAGTGGAAAATAAAAGTCTAATTGAAGTAGAGTCAAGAGAAAATTGGAGCAGATGTTTGTGGAGGCAACGAGTATACACAGTTCTTTCAAGTTTGCTATAAAATAAAGCAAAAATAAAATTGAAGTTGGAGGAGCGCGAGAGGTCAAGAAAGAAGACGTTCCATGCTGTTTGTATGTTGGGGGAAAACCCAGGGAAAAGGAAAATATGATTATCTAAGAAAGGGAGAGAGTATTTGAAAAACAGTAAATCTATGAGAGAAGTGAAAAGAGAAGATTTAGTCTACATAGGTGAAAAAGTTGGCATTAGATAGTGGCAGGGACAGTATATCTCTTTTCAACCTGAAGGAAGGAAGGAAAAAGACATGGGTACAGATGTAGAAAGGGTGGTAGATTTGGTGATGGGAAAATATAAATTTTTCTAGTGGCTTATATTTTCTCAGTGATATTAGAAGCAAGAAAGCTAAGGAGTATGGGGAAAGAGATCTGGAGGCTTGACAGGAAAGAGCCTATGAAATGATTGCTGCTGAATGGCAACTTTTGTCTTTCTTCTTATTATTATTATACTTTAAGTTCTGGGATACATGTGCAGAACGTGCAGGTGTCTTACATAGGTATACACGTGCCATGGTGGTTTGCTGCACCCATGAACCCATCATCTACATTAGGTATTTCTCCTAATGCTATCTCTTCCCTTGACCCCACCACCCCATCAAGACCCAGTGTGTGGTGTTCCCCTGCCTGTGTCCATGTGTTCTTATTGTTCAACACCCACATGTGAGTGAGAACACGCAGTGTTTGGTTTTCTGTTCTTGTGTTAGTTTGCTGAGAATGATGGTTTCCAGCTTCATCCATGTCCCTTCAAAGGACATGAACTCATCCTTTTTATGGCTGCATAGTATTTCATGGTATATATGTGCCACATTTTCTTTATCCAGTCTATCATTGATGGGCCTTTGAGTTGGTTCCAAATCTTTACTATTGTGAATACTGCCACAATAAACATACCTGTGCATGTGTCTTTATAGCAGAATGATTTGCAACTTTGTCTTTCTATGTGCCCTTATTTTGTAATTCTTTCTTTCTTTCTTTTTTTTTTGAGACAGAGTCTGGCTCTGTCACCCAGGGTAGAGTACAGTGATGTGATCGCAGCTCATTGCAACCTCTGCCTTCTGGGCTCAATTTATCCTCCACCTCAGCCTCTTGAGCTCTTGAGTGGCTGGGAATAAAGGCCACCACGCCTGGCTAATTCTTTAAATTTTAAAAAAAATTTTTTTATTTAATTTTTTAATTTTTTATAGAGATGGAGTTTTGCTGTGTTGCCCAGGCTGGTCTCAAACTCCTGAGCTCAAGCAGTCTGCCCACCTCAGCCTCCCAAAGTACTGGGATTACAGGCACTAGCCACTGTGCCCGGCTCTAAATCATACTTGACTATCTTATATTGTAAACTTTTAGAGGGCAGAAGTTATGCTCACCTTATTGATTCTGTACGTTTAAAAAACATATTAGATACTGAAGATGTAGAGGAGCTGTTACTATGGTGCTGGACAGTGGGACATTAAGTTTTGCCTAACTGAAGTCTTGGGGGAGAGTACAAAATTATGTGAACTTCCCGACTGATTATGAAACAACTGGTTACATTTTTGGCGTAAAGAGATAGAAGTAAAAGTAATATATAGGATCCACTAAAAAACACTACAAGCATCTACTCAAAAGGTTTTATCTTTTAATCCCCTATGGACTCTGCAATGCTACAGTTATTACTTACATATTTAAATTACAGATTGGACACCTGGCTTTTCCAGTCATATAATTAAGCCTATATCTAAGTACTACCATTTAGTTTACTTTCCATTTTTTATCTGAAAATTAATCTTATTAAGATTAAAAACTCAAATACACCTATTTTAGTTTTTATAACTTAATTCAACTTTTTTTCTGGCCTATTAAAGGGAATGCCTACCAATGTAAGTTTTTTTATTATTCACCCAAGACTTGGAAGTGGCTAGCCTATATTACTAACAGTATTTACACCTAATTATAAAACAATAAAGTTGACCTTTGAAAATAACTATCAAGCATCAGAAAGTGTCTTTTTTTCATCTGCTTTAAGGATTACATCTGTTTCTTTTGTGTAAATAATACATTATTACAATTTGAGATTACCTACTTCAATACAATGAAAGCTAAAAATAAATCAATAAACATTTGAAAATGTTTTCTACAATTCTATTTCATCTCATTTACTAGTGACATTTAAGTTCAGCCTCTTTCTTTAACACTCATTTCCTAAACCTCAACTGTGATAATTTTATGTTTTATTATATAATAGTTTTCCTTCCACTGGGTCTTCTGTTAATACTTCTCCAACAAACCAGAGTCTTCTCATGAAGGGCTGTTGTGAATACCAGCATTCCTAAATTTCTATAAAAAATAAAAATAAAAATTCCCAGGTGCACAGTTTTTCTCCATGTCAGTATAATTCCACTTTCCAACATCCGGGCTAATTAAAGTTGTTTAACAAGGCAGTGAGCATTTATAACATTTCTACCCATTACAGCATTTAACAAACGTTATTAAGATTGCTAATTCACTTGTCTATATCCCACTGTAGACTATAAACTCTGTGAGATTAGAGACTGTGCCCATCTAGTTCTTTGTATCCTCAATCTGGTACATAATAAAAGGTCAACAAAATACATGCGGAATCAATGAAAGTCCCAGTAATGTGGAGAATGGATGTGAAGAACTCCACAGCAAGGCACTTACCTGTGAGATCCAGGGTTCTGTCCACAAAAATCACTGATGCCCTGCCTGTAGCAGTCTTTCTCCTGTTCTTGGCAGGGGCATAATTGGCCAGATCCGCAGCGATGACCCGACTTAAGGAACCTACAGCAAAACACTCCTCCCGTACTCCTAAATGTTCACACAGAGAACTGAGGCCTGACACCAGGCACCTGATCTGCAGGAGCAGCTCAGGGGTTAGGGTAGTGGCGTCCACATCACCCAGGCTGCCCAGCTTCCTCTTATCCGGTCGGGCACTATTAAGGAGATGCACATCCTGGGGTAGCAGTGGGAAAAGGGACGCAAAGGCTGGAGTCAAAGCAAGGTGGGGAGCGACAGGGGCAAGCAATAACGGGACATGGAACACCTCAGCCGTGTAGTTAATGTTGCCCATCCATTCACACAGCTTCTCCTCCAGCTGCTCGAACACCGGCTGCTGCCCCTCCATCTCGGCCGCTGCCGCCGCTGGGACATGATTAGCTGTGAGGTGGACAGCATGGCTCATGGCTGTGACCACCACACAATACTGGAAGTGACTGCGGCAGATGATGTCCCGTAGGATTTCCACGGTCCGGCCTTTCAGCAGGCGGCTCAACACAAACACCGCCTTGGGCTGCTTGGCTCCACCACCAACTGCGTTGGGCTCGAACTCTCGAAGGTGACACTCAGGACTCCCTACCGCCTCCATGAGACGGGTGGATCCGCAGCCCCAGTGCAGGCTCTCGGCGCAGGCGGCGTCCAGGTAAACGACAGCCCGTTTCACTTTGGCCAGCACCTGCTCCCATCCTTGCTGGGTAAAGGACAGTACGCCTGAGGAGCTCATAGTTGGGGATTCGCAGACTTGGGGAACTACGGTGCAGGAACTTCTCTCAGAACTCACCGCTTCCGGAAACGGGGCTCCCAGAGACTTTGACAGTCAACACAGTACACGTGGTCCAGCCTCTGACACGCTCCCTGACGGCGCGCGGTAATGACGTTGAACTGAGCGGTGATTGGCTAGGAAGGAGGCCAGGACTGAGGAAGGATGGTCTGGTCTGGAAAGAAGTGGGCGGGGTTCTGTGGCTCTGGGCTTCCTCAAACGCTCGCGGAGAGGAGAAGGCGTTGCCTGGGATGGAGCTGAACTGAGTTTTTTCTGTTATTCGGCCTGTCTGCGCAGATAATCTTTTCTCGTTCCTTGAAAATTCTCCGAAATAAAACCTTATCCGAAATTTGATATCTTCCTTAGATGTGAACACGTCTCTAAAAGTACAGCCACCTTCCCAATCTAAACTCAGAGCAACTAGAAAAGGATAATAAAAACAACTGTGTGCAATATTTTGATTTTATAGATTGCTGTCACATTGCCTCATAACAAACACATCTGTTCTCATTTTCACTTTCTCCATCTTTCCTCCCTCATCTCATCGTCACTAAATCTTGATCAGCTTTAAAACTCCTAGAATTGAGCCCTTCCTCTCCATTTTTGCTATCACAAAAATCCAACATCATTCCTCACCCGGACAATGATCTCCCATTTTCTGGCTTTTGATCTCTTCCCCCTCAAATTCTGTTTTCTTCCTAATAAACAAAGTTGGTCCTACAATTTTTCTGCTTAAAAGTTTCTCCTAGCCCAGTTTCTGACAGGATATATGCACACGATTTAAAAAGCATCAACACGATTTCTCACTTTCTCTCTAGCTACTCCCAACGTGGTAAAAAATTGTACCTTTGCAATGAATGCAGTGGGCTGAACCCCAAATGTTTCATGGGTTCTATTTGTTCCACCAATATACTTACCAAAAATAATCATTCAACGGTACTGCCTATATGAGAGTTTTTCTAACACCACCATTATCTCCCTAAAACCTTCCTCTTTCCCCAACCTCCAAACCACTCAACCGATACATTTGCTAAGTACTTGCTATATCACCGGGGTAAGTATTAACACCTATTTTCCTTAAGCTATCTGTTTTCCTAAATTATGCACTAGATGCTTGGTATCCCCAATACTTATAACAAGTGTTCAATAAATGTTTGTTGAATGGATGTTCAATTAATATCCATGGCGAGGCTCAGTGACTCACGCCTGAGAGGTAGGTGGATCCTCTGAAGTCAGGGGCTTGAGACCAGCTTGGCCAACATGGTGAAGCCCCGTCTCTACTAAAAATATAAAAATTAGCTGGATGTGGTGGCAGGTGCCTGTAATCCCAGCTACTCAAGAGGCTGAGGCAGAAGAATTGCTTGAACTCAGTAGGTGGAGTTTGCAGTCAGCCAAGATCATGCCACTGCACTCCAGCTTGAGCTACAGAGCAAGACACCGTAATAAATAAATAAACAAATAAATAGTCCGGGCACGGTGGCTCATGCCTGTAATCCTAGCACTTTGGAAGGCTGAGGTGGGTGGATCACCTGAGGTCAGGAGTTCAAGACTAGCCTGACCAACATGACAAAAGCTCATATCTACTAAAAATACAAAAATTAGCTAGACATGGTGATGCACGCCTGTAATCCCAGCTACTCCAGAGGCTGAGGCAAGAGAATTGCTTGAACTCAGGAGGTGGAGATTGCAGTGAGCCAAGATTGCTCCACTGCACTCCAGCCTGCAAGATGGGAGCAAGACTCCATCTCAAAAAAAAAAAAATACATAAATAAAAATAAAAATAAAAAATAATAGCCATTTAATAATGTATCCAGCCAATTTTTAATAAACATGTACAATATTCCAAACACTGTCTGAGGTATTAAGGATAAAAAGAAAAATTAGCCACAGCCCTGATTTCAAAATAATTGTAATGAAATAAAGGAACCCACACATGTAAAACAAATGCAATAAAATGTTACAGAGGCAAAGAGTTTTTTAAAAAATATTTTGCATAGGAGATATGAAGGAGGAAAGAGAAATTCTGACTAAGAGAAAAAGGAAGTAGTCAGAAAAAGTTTCATATAGAGAACGAGTTTTGACTTGCCTTCAAAGAAACCCAGGTGTTCACCAGGTGGACAGGATGGGGAGAAGATTCCTAGCAGTCCAGGCACAGAGTGCAGCGTAAACAAAGTCCTAGAGGCATAAGACAGTACAACATGTTCTCTGAAACTACAGTTTACTATAGCTGGAGTGCACTGTACGAAAAAAGGCACAAGAAGAAATAGGAACAAGAACTTAGAAAAGAAAGAAATGAACTAGATCAACAAGAGTCTTGTTTTCTATTCTAAATAATAGCAGCCAGTAGGGAACTATTAATGTATTTGGGGATATGGAAACAATTTGTTCACATCTGGATTTTAGGAAAAGAAGATTCTAGTCGAGACATGGAAAATAATTTGAAATAGAAATGGAGCAATTTAGGGCAGAGAGAGCAGTTAAGAAAATAATAGTATCAGCAGCAATTCTGGGTGAGAGAGTTCAGAGTGAACAAGCAGACAGAGTGAGGAGTGTGAAGAGCTGTTAAAAATACAGAGCCAAAGGGCTTGCTTATTAGTTTTGCAGAGAGGTTAACATGGAAGGAAAATTTCAGGTTAGTACCCAGCTTTCTGACTGGTAAATGCCAGTCACTGAGATTTGAAAAACCATAAGAGAAGTAGACTGGGCAATAAATATACAGTTCAGCGAGAACATGTTTTTGTTTGTTTGTTTCCTTATGGTAAGATAAGCATAACATAAGTCACCATCTTAACCATTGTAAAATGTGAAGTTTGGTGGCTTTAAGTACATTCACATTGTTATATAATCAATATCTGAACTTTTTGTCTCACAAAACTGAAACTCTGTACCCATTAAATAACAACTCCCCCATTTCCCCTCTCCCCAGCCCATTCTACTTCCATTCTACTTTCTGTTTCTATGAGTTGACTACTCCAGTTGTTGGCAATGTAGTAGTTGACTACTCTAAATATCTCATATAAGTGGGACGATACAGTATTTGTTTTGTTGTGATTGACTTACTTCACTTAGCATAAAGTCCTCCAAGTTCATCTATATTGTAACGTGCATCCGAATTTTCTTTTTGAAGCTGAATAATATTCCATTATATGTTACACCATTTTGTTTATCCATACATCTGCCTATGGACATTTGGTCTGCTTCCACCTTTCAGCTATTGTGAATAATGCCACTCTGAACATGCCCAGAAGAGTCATAAACCCGGTAGAATCCAGTAGGTAAACAGGCCAATGATAGACCCAAGTTCACATGTTGAACCAGCAAAGCAGATATTCCTACATGTTTCTATCCTTGTCAGCACAAAAATTATTTTAAGAAGCTTAAGTTGAATAAATTGATGGATGACAGTCCTTGCTCTTCAATTTAAACTCAGGTCAGTGACTAGTTACTAGCACCTGCATTGACCCTGATGTCAAAATCACTTTTCGTTTCTACCCCTTGCATCTCATGCTGAACCATACCTTCATGAGATGAGTCTGAGTGAATTAACACGTCATCTTCTCTGAAAGGGAAAGGCACTCATGAAGTCAGGGTTGAGTACTGTGTCAGCAACTGCTAGTGGTTGCCTCAATATTTATTCGTCTCTTCTTCTGTAGTAATAGGTTTCTTCTGAACACGTAGACACACAGCTAATGACTACTTTTCCAAGCCTCTTGCAGCTAGCTATGGATGCATGATGAGGCACAGGTGAATAAGATGGTTGGAAGCGACATATACAAATTTCAAGTCATTCCCTAATAGTGTATGCTTTTCTTTCCCTACAAATCTTGCTTTCAAGTATTTTGTACATGTACCCAGAGTGGAATTGCTGGATCATATGGAAATTTTCTTTTTAACTCCTTGACAGACCTCTGTTTTTGTTTTGTTTTGTTTTCTAACAGAGGCTGCAACATTTTATATTCCTACTAGCAATGCACAAGGGTTCAGATATCTCCACATCCTTGCCAACACTTGATATTTCCCAGATGTTTTGACAATGGCCATCCTAATAGGTGTCACAACATGTTTTAAATATACTTGTGGGACATCCAGGCAGAAACATCTAGCATGCTGTTGGATGTATGATTCCAGAATATAGAAGATAAATATAGTAATTGGGAATCATTAGTAAATGGATGTGCCTCAGAGTGCCTTAAGAAAGCACAAAAAAAAGAAGACAAGGATGGTGATGGAGAGAACTCTGAGCAACTTTTCTGGGTGGGCAGAAAAAGTCAGGCCAGTGAGTGGAGTAACGAGAGGAGAAAGTTTTAAGAACAGAGTGGCCAACAGTGGCAAATGTCAGAAAAGGGAAAAGAGATGGAATAGGAAAAGAATCTACAGGATTTGACCTGTGCAGGAAGAAAGTACAGCCATGACAGGGGAGTGCTGGGGGTGCAGTGCACAGTGAGTCAATGGAATAACTGTAGATAATTCCTAGAAGCAGTGTATCTTCTAGGAACTATCCACAGTTCCCAGAAAAGAAGGTGGTAGGGGAATGAGGAGGTAAAAAACGATGGAAGAATATGAAGTTGGAGTCAAAGAAAGTAACTTGGCCTCTGTAATTCAGGGAGGGTACTTTTTTTTTTTTTTGCAGACAGAGTCTCACTCTGTCTCACAAGTTGGAGTGCAGTGGCACAGTCATAGCTCACTGCAGGCTCAAACTCTTGGTTTAAAGCAATCCTCCTGCTTCAGCCTCTTGAGTAGCTAGGACTACAGGTGTGCACAACTACACATGGCTAAGTTTTTTTTTCTTTCATTTTTTTAAATAGAGTCTTGCTGTGTTGCCCAGGCTGGCTTGAATTCCTGGGCTCAAACCATATTCTGGCCTTGGCTTCCCAAAGCACTGGGATTACAAGTGTGAGCCACTGTGTCCAGCAAAGGAGGGAACAATTCGAGGATATAATAAGATCCAGGATATAACCCTGAATGTGCACTATGGAAGCAGAGTGAATGAAGATCGATAGACTCCAGAAGGTCAAAAAAATGAGTCAAGCAAGATATGCAAGTCACACATCATGACGGAGGAAGGGAAGACTGTGGACTTCAACCGCAGATATCACCGGCAGATGAAGGAAAATTAAAAAGGAGAAGAAGTGGTAAATATGGATGGTATGAGCTGGAAAGGATGAAGATTTTCACAGGAAAGTGGGAGCCATAGTGGTCTGGTAGTAACCCACAAAAAACAGAAAAATGACAACACTATCTTAAGGCTTCACACTATGACAGGGTGAAGGATAATGGCAGATATTCAGTACAGAAAGATAAGAAGTGCTGTCCCTGGATGGAAGATAGATTTTAACTTAAGTGAACAAGTAGAGACATCCTTCTGCTAAAATACTGAAACTACTGGGTATGCACATAAAATGGAACAAAGGTAGGGACTGAGAACTAAATGCAGAGTGGGGAATCGGGTCTGGAAGAACTTGGAGGGAATAAGCACAGAGACTGTCTTAGTTTGGGCTGTGATAACAAAAATACTCTAGACTGGGTGACGTAAGCAAAGTTTATTTCTCACTCTTCTGGAGACTAGGAAGTCCAAGATCAAGGTGCTCACCTGATTCATTTCTAGTGAGAGATCTCTCTCTGGCTCACAAATGGCTGTCCATCTTTGTGCTGTATTTTCACTTGGTGAAGAGCAGACAGAGAGGAAGCAAGCCCTCCTGTCTCTTCTTCTGAGGGCTCAAACCCCTCTCCATTAGGGAGGACCTAATTACCTCACAAAGTCCCCACCTCCAAACACCATCACATTGAGGATTAAGGTTTTAGCATATGAACTTTGGAGGAACACAAACATTTAGACAATATCAGTGATATGAGGGAAGACACTAAAAGATTTGACAAACAATGACTAAGAATGAGGTGATATAGAGAACCCCTAAAAGCTGTGCAAGCAGAGCCTGTATAGCCACATGCAACTTGAGGGACTGTCAGATCATGAAGAAGCTTGTAGGTCATATGGCAGGAAGTTTAAATTTCATTTCATATTTAAGAGAAGGCCATGGAAGGGTTTTGTGTTCCTGGAATTTCAGTGTGGCAGTGCAGATGGAAAGAAGTAGATAGATTTGGGATACGTTTTAACAAGAAGCACTAACAGATCTTGCTAATGATTTGCATAATTGTGAGAAAGGTAGATGTGGAAGAGAGAAAAATCAAGGACAATTCTTTGATTTTTGGCTAAAACAACTAGTTAATTGATGGTTACTGATACTAAGATGAAGAAATCTTCGAGCATATGGGAGTGGGACAAGACTCCCAGACTGGACTCTCCTATATGGGAGAAAAATTCACAAATTGTCTTTTGGACATAAGTTTGAAAGGTCTATCCAATATCCAAGAGAGGCATCAAGTGAAGCATTTGAGTCTGACCAAGTGTCCTGAGCTCAAAGAGAGGTTAAGACTGCAGAAAGAAATATGGATGTCATTGGTTCTCAACGACATGACATCAAAAGTCATGGAGGCCAGGCACAGGGCTCACACCTGTAATCTCAGCATTTTGGGAGGCTGAGGTGGGCAGAACACTTGAGGTTAGGAGTTCGAGACCAGCCTGGACAACATGGTGAAACCTCATCTCTACTAAAAATGCAAAAACTAGCTGGGCCTCGTGGCTTGTGCCTGTAATCCCAGCTACTGGGGAGGCTGAGGCAGGAGAATTGCTTGAGCCTGAGAAGTGGAGGTTGCAGTGAGCCGAGAATGTGCCACTGCACTCCAGCCTGGGCAACAGTGCGAGACTGTCTCAATAACTAACTAACTAACTAACTAACTAAATAAATAAATAAATGTCACAGATCTTGAGGAAATGACTTGGGTGACAGGGTAGACAGAAAAGAGAGGAGAGCCCAGGGAAAAGGCATTTCTTACTTTCAGATGTTATGGTAGAGTAAAATGAATTCCTATTAAAATGACAAGCTTAAGACCATCATGTTTATTTTATGAAAATGTGATTTGTATTTCTCTGCTCAAAATGGTCAGCTATTATTTCCCTTCTGATCCAAAATCCAACATATCTCTCTTCACCTCATTTCTAGGTCATCCATATGCATAACAGCTTAAGGATTTACTGAGCTTAAGGATTTACTGAGCACTTTCCATGTACTTCACGTTGTAAGAGAGGACCTGGCAAATACAGAAATAAAATGATTTTGTTCTCACCCTTAAAAAGAATGTGTGAAGTTTACTGACAGCACAGCCATGAATAGGAAATAATACAATTTTCCAGAAACAACTAGCAATAGAAAATTTCTTTTTTTCTTTTTTTATGAGCTAAACTTAGGACTAGGTAAAGTTTATTGCTAAAAGATGTCAGGATTCAGAGGAAGATGGCTAATTGGGATTTAATTTATCATGGAAGTACATAAAGATGAAGGAAACTCTACACATGTACAACTACTCTGTTTGTTCAAAGAAGAAAAGGCCGAAACAACACATTAGCTGCTTGCCAATAACTTGTCAAATGCTTTGACTTTTTTTGTGGGGGGACAAAGTCTCAATCTGTCACCCAGGCTGGAGTGCAGTGGTGTGATCTTGGCTCTTTGCAACCACCTCCTCCTGGGTTCAAGTGATTCTTCTGCCTCAGCCTCCTGAATACTTGGAATCACAGGTGTGCGCCACCACACCCAGCTAATTTTTGTGTTTTTAGTAGAGACAGTGTTTCATCTTGTTGACCACACTGGTCTTGAGCTCCTGACCTCAGGTGATCCACCTGCCTTGGCCTCCCAAAGTTCTTGGATTACAAACATGAGCCACCATGCCTGGCCAGATTGTTTGACATTCGAAACCTCAATTTAGCTTTGTTATCCTTCCTCAAAATAGGTACAAAATGTTATTTTAATGTATCAATTTACTGCTGAGGAAACTTAAGAACATTGAAATTTAAGTGACAGCAAAGAGGACAGCTAGGCCTAAATGTCATATGCATGCCACACACATTTATGTGTACTTGCTATATACACTGGATACTGAGCAAATCATTTTTATTTGATCTCCAACTCTTGTCATTATTTAATTCATCATCACCTACTAAACACTCTCAGTACTTCTCAGATAGGTACATTAAAATATATTTTTAAATTTCTTTTTTGCTAGAAACCAAAAGACTACAAAACAATAAGATGGAAAATAAATAGAATATATGAAACATTGTAGTTTGATAAGGTCATAATATAAGAAATGGAAGGAGGAATATATAATATCTTTAAACTACCTACTTTTGAGGTCTCCCCTGGTGAGTAGGGAGAGAAAGACACCTTTAAGAAAGCAAGAAGCTCAGTTTAGAAGCAAGGAAGAGGAGGTCTTTTCAGAGTGGTTATTAGTGATTTATGTACTTCTCTGCTCGCGGAAACCTTCATTTTCAAAGCTTAGCTCAAATGCTACCTCCTCCACAAAAGCGATTCTAATGCATCAAGTATGAGTCATCATTTCTTCAGTTCTGTTTAAGCAATGCCTTGAAAGTCAGCTGAAAAGAGAAAAAGGTCCCTTAACAACAGGCAATTGGTTTTCTCATGAAACCAATTAAATAAATAGAAAGATAAATAGACAGGACTGTGAGTGATTGCCTTACGATACTCACATTCTATTACTTTCAAGTGACCAAGAAGATTTACATAGTGTTAAGCCCTATACTAGGAATGGAAGTGATAGCTATGGGATTTCCTGTTTGAAGGTGGACTTGGTCTAGTGAAGAGTCTGAGGAAAACAGAAATGTAGCCAAACAATTACTATACAATGTGATAGGCACATGGCATAGAAAGCAGAAGTGGTGAGTCGCTCTTTCCCACTCAGCCCCCCAAATACTTCTGACCTCATCTACGTTTTCTCTCTCACTCACTATACTCCAGCTACATTTTGGGTTTCTTGAACATTCCAAGTATGCTTCTGCCTCAGGGTTTTTGCATTTCTTATTCCTCCGTCTGAGTCTATTCACCCTGAGAAATCCACGGGGCTTATGTCCTACCTCCATTCAAGTCTCTTATTTCGCTTCATCAGAGTAGCTTTCCCTGACCACTTCATATAAAATCGCACCCCATCACTTCATTTTATATTGCTTACTCTTTTCATAATTCTTATCATCATGACATTTCATACATTCATATGTTTATTATCTGACTCTCTTATTAGAATCAAAGCTCCGTAAAAGGAAGGACTTTGTTTTATTCACTGGTGAATCTACATAGCTGGAAGAGTTCCTGGCAAAACAAATGGGAAGAGATAAAATGGGATTCAGGAAAGATTTCACAGAGGTGATTATACCCTCATACCTTCAGAGAGTTTAGAAAGATGCAAGAGATTATCCTCAAAAGATAAGGGAGCTGGGAATAGCAGGTAGAAGCATGTTCAAAGGTAAGAAAGATTAAAACCACATGGTTTGTTCAACTGATGTGAGATGGTGTGATGTTGGTTGGCTATAAACCTTTCATTTGTGCTTCCATTATAGTACATTCACCTTTTCTCTTGGTAGGAGAGTTGTTTACCACCCCTATGTCTTTCTCAATAACTTGAGAGCTCTTTAAGGGCTAGGACTCTTTCACTCATGTCTTCATTTTCCAATTTCTTAAATAGCAGATATTCTGTAAGTGCTAAATAAATAAATGATGAAACAATATTTATTCATTAAAGCAAGAAAACCCATTTATTTGTTCACTTAAAATGGATTTATTTCTGTTGACAAGTGAATGCCCTGTTTGTAAACTTTAGAACTGAAAGGGACCTTAGAGATAACCTAATTTGGCCTTTCCATTTTATAGATGAGAAAACTGAAGAATAGAAAAGTTGATTGCCTATGTAAGCTGCTAGGTATAAGGAAGAACTGAGGCCAGGCCTGGTGGCTCATACCTGTAATTCCAGCACTTTGGAGTCCTCGGTAGAAGGACTGCTAGAGGTCACAAGTTCCAGACACGACTGGGTAACATGATGAGACGTTGTCTCTACAAAAAAAAAAAAAAAAAAAAAATAGCTGGTGTGGTGGAACGTGCTTGTCTGTAGTCCCAGATACTCAGTAGGCTGAAGTGGGAGGACCGCTTGAGCCTGGGAGGTCAAGGCTACAGTGAGCAGTGATCCTGGCTCTGCACTCCAGCCTGGGTTACAGAGCAACACAGTTTCAAAAGAAAAAAAAAGAAAGAAAAAGAAAACAGGCCGAGTGTGTAGTGGCTCATGTCTGTAATCCCAGCACTTTGGGAGGTTGAGGTGGGCAGATCATCTGATGTCAGGAGTTTGAAACCAGCCCAGCCAAAATGGTGAAACCCCTTCTCTACTAAAAATACAAAAATTAGCCGGGTATGGTGGCGCATGCCTGTAATTCCAGCTACTTGGATGGCTGAGGCAGGAGAATCGCTTGAGCCCAGGAGGCGGAGGTTGCGGTGAGCAGAGACCACACCACTGTACTCCAGCCTGAAGGACAGAGCAAAACTGCCTCAGATGAATAAATAAATAAGAAACAAAAAAACCCTGGAGCTCCAGTTTGAACCATGGTCTGCCATCTTTTCACTGGAAGATGTGCTTTCAGAAGTGGCCTGAACATTTGGTTTACCTATTAAAATAAAAACGGTACATTTTTATGATTTATCTTTGAGAAACAGACAAATCTGCAAGGAGCTGCGTGGATCTTTTTTTTTTTTTTTTTGCTGTAGTTAAAAGTGTCAAGTCGAAAGCAATCTGGGTGTATAGCAATAGAGAAATAGCCATAGTCACTCTGTGATAGCCATATATGCAATTTTATGAAGCACTTAAAATATAGTTTGATACATACTAAAATAAAAATGATGTTTAAAAAAATGGAAGTCATAGGATGATGCTATACTATTTAAGACTTGCCAGTCTCAGGTTCTCCCACCAAAACAGCACAACACACGAAGTAAGTAGGAAATTTCAGAATGATGAACTGCAAACAGGATATGCATCTGTAATAAGGGCTACCTCTGGAAAGAAGGGTAGAGGAATGAGGCGGTCTTTGACCTTAACTGTAATTTACGGTTTTTAACAAGGAGGCTGCATTCTTCATCTATTAGTTTTGCTTTTGTGGCTGTGAAAATTAATTTTTCAAGAAATAGTACGGATTATGATTTCTTCTCTATTCAGCGAGGAAAGGGAGTGACAGGTAACGATTCTGTATCAAGGCTGATTAAAGAATAAAAGAAGGCCTTTCGGAAGATTAAAAAATAAATAAATAAAGGGTTGACAAGAAAAAGCACGAAGAGTAGAAGGAAACAATGGTGTACTCGCCAGCAATGGCAATACGGGTTATTAGAGGAAAGGATGTGGGCGGGGAACTCTGGCCGACGCAGGACGCCAGTGGCGGAAGCTACGCTAAAAAGCAAAGCGGGATCCCAGAGGGGCGGGGGGCCCACCGCAGTGCGCACGCGCAACCAGGCCCAGGTGGCCGCCGCCGCGGAAGCGAAGCCACCTAGAGACGCCGCGCCGATTGGTTTTGCTACGCATGCGCAGGCGGACGTGCTCCGGAGTCTTCATCTTTGCCGCCTCTGCAGCCTTCCTGGGATTTGAGTCTCGCGCTCTCTTCGTTCGCTCGCTGGCGGGTTCGCGCCTTTCTCGCGCCCTGGGGCAGCGAGGCTGGGGAAGGGGTTGGAGGGGGCTGTTGATCGCCGCGTTTAAGTTGCGCTCGGGCGGCCATGTCGGCCGGCGAGGTCGAGCGCCTAGTGTCGGAGCTGAGCGGCGGGACCGGAGGGGATGAGGAGGAAGAGTGGCTCTATGGCGGTACGGAACTTCCTGTCCCTGTCTCTTTCTCGGGTTCTCTCAGGCCTCCCCTCTCGGCCCGCAAACGGCCAGCGTCCCGGGTCCCTCGCGCAGCCGCTTCGGGCCTCTGTTTGGGAGCCCTGTCCGGCCTGACTTAGGCCGAGGTTGGCGTGCGCGCGTCCCCCGCCCCCGCGGCCACCTCCCGCCGGGCCCACGCCCACCACGCTCACCCACCCTGCGGCGTCCGGGCCGGGCTGGGGGGCTGTGACGGTTCCCGGCCCCCAGTTTCGCCTTACTCTCCTCCGGGGTGTCTCGGCCGCCTCGCTGCTGCGCTCTTTACCCTTGTTTTTTCTATCGATTCTGAAGTGTTTTTTTGTGTCTCTTCTTGCCCGTGGCCTTAGGGTGCCCCTCCTGTCCCTTCTTTCAGAAACAGTCATTCTGTAATAATAGCTAAATAAAGTTAATGCTGTACAACTAACGTCTTGTTTCTTGATGGTCAGTTTGTATGGAATGCACCTGCAAGGGTACCTCCTTGTCTGAAAGTCGTGCTTTAAAAATAATTAATTAAGAGACAGAGAGAGAGAGAGAAAGATGGCCCATAAAGAAAACTGAATGTCTCCTGTATGAAGGTGAAGTTTTTCTTTTTTAAGAGACTGCCGTTTAACCTACATCATAGAAGTATCTCATGACCCTTCGGCTTATAGTTTTCAGTGTCATCTCATGTATTGCTTTTTCTAAAAATTAATGCATCATGTACTTCTCTCTTGAAAGGTACTTGTTTAACATCTGGTTTTTAACTTTAATTTAGTCACAATCCCTTGCCTGTTACACCAGATTTGAAAGTTAATGTTTGTTCCTTGCCTAAAACATAAATTCTTGATTGTCTGTAGAATAGAATAGTAAAAGTGCACGTTGGGCACCATACAGGTCCTTGATGATGTAACTTTGATAAACTTGTAAAAAAAACAATTCATTATCATCGGTGGCAAGATTTAGCATTAGTTACTACCCTTTGAAATGTGAATGTGTAGGATTTCTTTTACAAAGATTTGAAAAATCTTCAGTACCTCTTTAAGCTTATTTTTATAGCAGTAAAGTCTGATTTTTTTTTTTTTTCCATAAAAGACGTATCTTGTTAAGTAATTATAAGGTGATCTAACTTTGGATGTGCTTATAGGCCCATGGGACGTGCATGTGCACAGTGATTTGGCAAAGGACCTAGGTTAGTGCTTGTGATGATCACTTCAGATTTTCATAATACTAGTTTATTTAAGAGTGGTTTCTTTATTTTGTTTGTTTATTTATTTATTTGTTTATTTTACTTGGTAGATGAAAATGAAGTTGAAAGGCCAGAAGAAGAAAATGCCAGGTTAGTGAAATTTTCTGATGATGCTTTTACAGATCGTGTGATACAGTAGGTATGTCAGTTGTCAAAATTATTTCCTTATAATCATAGGCTTGATTATAACACTGACTTACAACATTTTGGAGGACATTGAATCTTTTAAGGATTATTCCAGTTTCAGCACCGCATCTTATGCCAGTTCTATTTGTTGGTAGTTTATAGGACAAACTTTATGAACTTAGGATTTGACTGATTTTACACTATTAAGTAACTTGTTACTCTTAAATGAATTTAGCAGTGAAGTATACAGTATAATCATTAAGCTACTGATAAAAATATTTTAAGTTAATTGAAAATATTTTTAAGTAAATGAACCCCCAAATTACTGCTTTTCCAATTTGTTAACATTTTTGATGGGATAATGGCACTTTGCTTATAATTTCAATGCTATGTATTTATTTACATTCAAATATAATTAGCTGATTTGTTATAAGGTTGATTTCCTTCGTTAGATTATTAGAAAGATATAAGTGTTCATTTATAGAACATATACAGAGAGTCGGAAAGTTACCCTGAATTTCGAAAAACAACCCATGCAAAGAAGTATATGGAGATACTGACTTGACCCTGACCACATGCGTTAGTGTCTGTAATGGAGGGAGAGATAGTTAAAACATTTTAAATAATATTTGGGTTTAAAAAATGGAAGAAATACCACTTCAAACCCAGTAGGCTGTAATCAAAAAGATAAAACAGGTGTTGGTGTGGATATGGAGAAAAAAAATCCCTCATACACTGCTGGTTAAATTGTAAAATGGTGCAGCTGCTTTGAAGAACAGCCTGGCCATTTTCTCAAATGGTGAAACATGGAGTTACCATATGAGCCCTCCACCTAGAGAAATGAAAACATATATTCACAAAAAAAACTCGTATGTGAATATTCATAGCAGCAGCATTCTTAATAGAAAATGTAAAAAAAAAACCTCGCACCTGTATCAGCTGATGAAAGGATAGATTAAATGTGTTATATCCATACAGTGGAATATTATTTGGTAGGGAAAATAAAATGAAGTACTGATAGGTGTTACAATGTGGATGAACCTTGCAAAGGTGCTAAGTAAAAGCCAATCCACAGAGACAGATTAGTGGTTGCTAAAAGAGTTGGGTGAGTGATTGCTAATGTATGCAAAGTTCATTTTTGGAGTGATGCATACATTCTGGCATTAGATAGTTGTGATGGTTGGACTCTGTGAACGTATTAAAACTCAACTGTCCTGTTTGAATGGATAGATTGTGTAATATGTGAATTGCATCTCAATACGCTGTTAAAACAAAAAGATAGAGGGAAAAAGTGAGAAATGGAAGCAGAAATAGCTTAGGAGGAGCTGACATTACTGTTCAACTTCCTCACCCAAAAAATCTCCTGTAGTCTTTTCAATCATTGATATATTATATGAAATGTTATTTCATTTTGAAATTTATGTATTCAATTCAGTTCCTAATTCTAATCTCAATCACAAAATGGTTAATCAGAAAGTGATTAAATATTTCTTTATACCCATTCCTTCAGTTGGTCAAGCAATTAATTGCAGGGTGTAGATTTACAATCAAATATACTTCTTTATATGATAATCTTTATCCCATTGATTTTTATCTTTATTGGTTACAATTTTAAAAGCTTACTTTCTGATAAAACATTCTTTAATTTTAATTCCCCAATACACAACTTGCTAAAATTTATTGGAGAGAGGCCTTTTACATTCCCTGAGTGTCACTGTCAACATAACTTTATATTCCTTTTCAAAACTTCATTTGGGGAGCAGTTGAGTTAATTTCATCCTATGGGGAAAAAACAACTTCCTTTACAATGCTATTTTTTCTAGAAAAAGCTTATAATTTTATCATGTTTCTAACCTTTTAATGGTAATAGAAAATTAAAACTTCAATAGTAGGCCTATTGAAGAAAGGAACTCTGCCAGTAGGTTTACTGCTATCTGGTTTGGCACATCATTGCTTTGCTCTACCTAAGTTCCTGCTATTAGAATTTGCCCCAGTTTCCCGCCAACTGGCTCATTGCGGAGGCCACTGTTTTTCTTAACCATTGCATTGCAGTCTTCAATTGTGTTATGACTATGCAAGTTTTGGCTAAAGAAAGGATACTGTTTTGTGACATACAGAAAGCAAATGGGACTTGTTTCTGGCTACCTAGAAACTTATTTCAGCAGGAGGAAAATTGTACTGAACACTTATAGCTGCATATTTGTTTTTTTGAAGCAAGCAGAATAATGAAAATTTAACAGTTACGTTTTCACTGTTTATCTTTCATTTTGCTTTCTTGAGTACTTGTGTTATAAAATGCCACTGTAAAGATTAAATTGATTTACATAGAAACTACTTGACAGGAAGTGAAGTTTAGAAAAGATGAGTAGAAATCTAATGAAAAGTGCTCTGAACTGTGTCAACATCTGGACATTTTTTTTTAAGAATGCTACTAAATAATTCAGAAAGTTGAGCCAAATCAGCTGCTTGCTTTGTACTTCAGTTTTCTTATCTGTAAAATGAGGCGATGGTTAATTCCCACTGTTGAAATTATGATTACTAACAAATTTAAGAAACCAATTACACTGTGGTACCATTTTGCTGATAAATGACCATATGCTTGAGTTTCATGGGAATGTGAATGTTTTATTGTTATATATCAGTTTTGTTAGGAAAAGGCAAGTTCAAGTATTAACTGACCTTAAAAAAGTAATTAGTTTTAACATTCACGAGAGTTAGCTCCTTATTAATATCAAATTGGAGAACAGACTTGAATGAAGATACATTTTTTTAATCTTAAAATTTTATGTTTTATTCAACAAAGGACATATCTCTAATAAGATTGATAAAACAGAGAACCAAGAAGAAACATGTTTATGTTAACTGAATACTGAGAGAGTTAATGTGATTGTACCACCAATCTTGAGTTCTTGAGCACCAAGGAAAAAAGAAAACTATTATATAGGTCTGGGCAGTTACAGTACTAGTACCTGGTATACAGTGGATGTTCAGTAAAGATTTACGATAATGAAAATTGATTATGTTCTGTTTTTAAAATGTGTAAAAAGCTTGCGTTAGAGCCCAACATTAAATTGTAAATCATTAATAAATTATGAAGGCATTTGCATTCTACTTAAAATGTTCAATACTTGTTTTATGCAAGTTAGAAGAAATAACAGGGAATAAGACAGTCAAATTTTACTTTTACTGTCTCCGTAGAGACAATAATTTTAGGAACCTTATCAGACATAGCTTAGAAATACTAATATAATCTATCTCTACTTCTGAAAAGTAATGCCTGACATGTATACTTATTGTTGTTTGTAGTGCTAATCCTCCATCTGGAATTGAAGATGAAACTGCTGAAAATGGTGTACCAAAACCGGTAACATAAGGCTTTGAAATTCAGTTCCTTTCCTGATGCAAATTTTTATCAATCACTTCACAGTTTACTTAGAAAGCAAGCTAGCATTTTATATCACCTTCAGCATTCTATGTTATCTGGCCCTTTCTTACATCTACTTCATCTGGTCCAATCTAAACATATATAGGAATTAGCAAGGAGGAGAGGCAATAGTAGAAAGACTTCAGAGGAAAAATAGCATGTGCAAAGGCTTGATGCTTATTGCTTTCAAGGAACTGAATGCTTTTAAATCTACCAAATGTAGTGAGCCTGGTTTTCTGAGCAAATTTTGAGTCCCACAACCTTTGAATGTTACAATTTTTTATCCGTGCTTTTTAACGTATGTGACAGTCCCTGACCCTGCCAAATTGTTACTTTGCGAGGTGAACATATCATTGGTCCTATGAATATTTGTACATGTTAATCCTATGAAAGGAAGTTACTGTTATGCAAATTTGAAGTTGTATACAGAAAAGTATTTTGCCTATGTGATCTACTTATTTACTATGATGTGACTAAGCACAAAATAGCCTTTGAAAGCCAATGTAAAATCTTCATAAATGTAGAATTTGCATGTAGGATCTCTTCTAGGTGTGCATGAATACCAAGAATCATTAAGCTTCTACTTAACTATTTGGTACTTTTTATGTTTTGGGTTTTTTTTTTTTTTTTACTTTAATTTTTAGTTTATTTGGTACTTTTTATTTGTGGCACTGAATCTTAAAATTGTTTTCCTCTTAGATTCTTTTTTGCAAGAATTCCTCAAATACTTAATTTTTATAATTTTATCTTGGAGATATCTTAGTAAATTGCTTTAGATCCTTTTTGCAAGAGAGGCAGATATGATAATTAAAAAAAAAATGAGGTAGTGTTTACCAAAAGAAGATGATTCCAAAAAAAATATTTTATTTTTTTATTTATAATCTTGGCCTTTTTATCATGTAGAACATCAAAATTATGAGTTGAAATAGGTGGCAGCTTGTAACTTTTCTTTTTAAACTGTGTCTCAAAAATACAGAATGGGGCTGGGCACAGTGGCTCACACCTGTAATCCCAGCACTTTGTGAGGCCGAGGCTGGTGGATCACCTGAGTTCAGGAGTTCAAGACCTGTCTGGCCAGCATGACGAAACCCTGTCTCTACTAAAAATACAAAAATTAGTTGGGTATGGTGGCATGTGCCTGTAGTCCCAGCTAGTCTGGAGGCTGAGGCAAGAGAATCACTTGAACCTGGGAGGCGGGGGTTGCTGTAAGCCGAGATCACGCCATTGCACTTAAGCCTGGGTGACAAAGTGACACTCCCGTCTCAAGAAAGAAGAAAGAAAAAAACCAGGGTGGTTATTTTTTTAGTTATTAGTATTAGATGTTGAAATGGTTATTGAATGTATTTTCTAATTTATGTTCATGTAGAAAGTGACTGAGACTGAAGATGATAGTGATAGTGACAGTGATGATGATGAAGATGATGTTCATGTCACTATAGGAGACATTAAAACAGGAGCACCACAGTATGGGTAAGTTATTTTTTAGTAAGTAGCAATTGTGTAACTGCTATATAGCAAAGGTAGTGTGCCTATATCAAACTCTCAGTGGTTGATTCCATGGTTTTTACATTTTTCTATTTTAACATATAAGAACTCTTGTCAAAGTTTCATCCTGAAGATACTTCTTTCCTAAAATAAAGTTAACTAATTAGGCAAAAGTACATGGAAGCAGCAGTTTTTGATCCTGAATTTAAAGTGTTTTTATAAAAGAATTGAGTACTAGGCCAGGTGTGGTAGTTCATGCCTATAATCTCAGTACTTTGGGAGGCTGAGGTGGGCAAATCACCTGAGGTCAGGAGTTTGAGACCAGCCTGACCAGCATGATGAAACTCTGTCTCTACTAAAAATACAAAAATTAGCCGGACATGGTGGGGGGCACCTGTAATCTCAGCTACTCTGGAGGCTGAGGCAAGAGAATCACTTTAACTCGGGAGGCAGAAGTTGCAGTCCAGCTGGTGGCACTGCATTCCAGCCTGGGTGACAGGGTGAGACTCTGTCTCAAGAAAAAAAAAAAGAATTGTGTACTATAAAATCTTTGGTTAGAATTAGAAATCCTTAAATTGTAATTTTTATCTGTACTTATTATTACTTCACTTTATTACTTATCCAAACCTGAGCTTAGGTTTTAATTTTTTTTTGTTCAATAAAAACAATATCAAAAGTATTTCTTTTTATTCTTAATAGTTTTTCAAGTTTTTAATTCTCCTGTAGGCCTTTTAGACCAATGTTTGTCTCAAATTTTGTATTCTATAAACTGGAACAAGTGAATGGACTGTCATTGCCTCGTTGAGCACATAAAGAATCTTACAGAACGATTGGAAGGGAAAGGCGTTGAAGTACGAATCGTGATTCAGTTATGATAGGAGAATAAGAGTCAATGTTTTTTATTTTCCAAATTGGCTGTATAATGTGATTATTATAGCTTATGCATTGGAAACATAAAATAAGTTCATTAATTTCACTAGTTCTGCATTATGAAAAAGAAACACATATAAAATTGTAATAATTGTATGTTCATTAAATATTGTATATAAAATTATTTGTTTTTATAAGTTATAGAACAATTTGAAGCAAATGACAATTTTTTTGGATTGTGAATGGGACCATTTTTTTGGTAGATAATTGCACTCAAATATTAAATGTACGTGGATTTTCATAGTACCTTACTGAGCTTTATTTCTTATAGCAATTTTCAGTTTTACGCATTGAAATTATGTTTATACATATTGACTACCTTTAGACTCTTTAGATTCCTATAGAGTAGAAACTGTTACATTCAAAACCCTTCAAAAAAACAAGAAACCGTGATTTATGAAGTTTTAGCTTCCTCACATTGCCTTAAATATAGTAAGTGTTCAGTAAATGGTTATTAACCAAATAAATTGAATGTTATTTAGTTACAGTTGTTTCTGAAGGTTTTTTTCCCCTTAGACATTTGATTATGAAAATTTCCAAATGCTCAGAAAAGTTGAAGGAATTGACCTGTGAATGCTTATTTACCCATCACCAGATTAAATAGTCTACATTTTGCTTTATTTGCTTGATAACATATTCCTGTATCCATGCCTTTACCCATTTATCAGTTGATTTATTTTTTAGTCATTTTATGCATTTCGAAAGTAAATTACAGGCATTTGTGAAGAGTGTAAATTTGTTTTACCTCTGTATTTCAAGGTATGTCCCTTGAAAACAAAGTCAATGTGAAGGTGAAATTTTGAAATTTGATAAATATTTACTATGCCCAGCATTTTCAGAAGCAAATTTAAAGAACATACTGTGTTCAAGGAACAGTACTGGATTGATTTATTGTAAATTGTTAGGAAATACAAAATAGCCTTTTGTATTTTAGGTAACATGCCTTTGTTACAAGTTCATTTTATGTGAAAGTAAGGTATGAAGAAAAGCTAGTCTTAAAGTAGGATTAATTATCTTGGAAACTAGTTTGTTACCTATTTCTGAGATTCATCTATTTATGTACTCAGTAAATATATTTTTTAAGATGGAGTTTTGTTCTTGTTGCCTAGGCTGGAGTGCAATGTCATGATCTTGGCTCACTACAACCTCTCCCCTGCAGGTTCAAACGATTTTCCTGCCTCAGCCTCCCAAGGAGCTGGGATTACAGGTGCCTGACACCACACCTGGCTAATTTTCTTATTTTTATTTTTAGTAGTGATGGGGTTTAACTAGGTTGGCCAGGCTGGTCACGAACTCCTGATATCAGGTGATCCACCCAACTCAGCCTCCCAAAGTGCTGGGATTACATGTGTGAGCCACTGTACCCAGCCATAAATACTTTTTAAAGACATAATTTATCTGACATTGTGTTGAGTAGTAAAGATAATGTGCCTTTATCAAACCATCTGTGGTCAATTCCATCATTTTATTTTATTTTTTTACATTTACCATGCTACAGAAGAACTCTTGGTAAAATCACCGTGAAATTCCCTGGAGTTAACTAGTTAGATAAAGTTATATGAAAACAGCAACTTTTTATTTGTAAATGTATTAAGTAATGATGAGAATACAAGAAGTTATAACCTAGCTCTTATTTTCTAGTAGTGAGGAAGACAGACATGTGAGTAAATAATTTCAGTGCAACATAAGTGCCAGAGTAGAAACATGTTCAAAGTGATTTGAAAGGTTTGAGAAGAGAATTGCTAAAAGCCTGCAAGTTTTGAAGGGAAGATCCCAGAGGTAACATTTGAACTTGTTTGAATAATGCTCGAGATGGGAGACAGTGGTTTTTAGACAGAGGACACTCCTTACAGTAAATGTAGTAGACGCAAGGCCTAGAAATACATGGCTGGGGGATAAGGTAGATGAAAAGAGATGGTTGAAATCACTTATGGAAGGAGTTAGGATCCTTTTGCTACGTCTTTGTAAAACCCTGCAAGCTTGTCCAACCTGCCTTATTTTGTTGTTCTGTTTTGCTTTGTTTTAGGCTTTTAGCAGCCCAAAGCCATAGTTTTTAGTTTCTGTCTCCCATGATAAGTGGGAAAAAAGGGGGGTGATGAAGGGTCTTTACTGGCCTGATCAGAAACAGAAACTAAGGACCCAAGACCGTATTCTCTCTCTTGGACACCTGGTTAGTTTTTTAAACAGGTCATATTATTTGAAAAGATAACTCTAGCAGCAGTAGTTGAGATGGGTTAGATGGAGAGACATTGACTAATAGATGTGAAGTAGTTGTCCAGGTGAGATGATAATTTAGACTAAGGCAGCAGCATTAGTAGAGAGATAAATGGGAAAATGGTATATTCGAATAATTGAGAAATAGAAACACAGTCAGGCATGTGGTACACACCTGTAGTCCCTTGGACTTGGGAGGCTGAGGTAGGAGGATTGCTTGAGCCTAGGAGTTTAAGGCCAGCCTAGGCAATATAGTGAGATCCTATCTCAAAGAATAAAAAGAAAGAAATGCAAATAACATGGTAACTGGTTGGTTGTGGATGGAGGAGGAGCTAAAGGGCTCAATGACTTAAAGATTTCTAGAGCAGTTAATTGCGTATAGGTGGGCGCTGCTCCACCCACCTCCCACAAAATAGATTCATTTGGCATGTTTATTTTGAAGTTCCTATAGGAAATCCAAGTGTGGGATCTAGCATTTAGAATGGTGTGAGACTTCATGGTGATCAATTGGACATTATATCAAATTTGTTTATGTGCAATTTTTCATACCACTAAGCTTTTCTGCACAGAATGAATACAAAGGGTTGTCGCTTAAAAAAGAAAAATCATGTTTTAAAAGGCAGAATGGGAAATAGAAGATAGCTGGTTGGAAAGCCAAAAAGCTCATTTATTGAACACTTATAGCTAAGCCTTTTATAAAAATACTATTTTATTCTGTAGTAGTCCTATAAGAACAGTTTAGAGACAATCCTTGATTTTTGTACATTTGATTTTCAAATTAGAAATGTACATCATATGTAGATACCTCTCAGTCACTTTTGCTGAATTTGGATTGCTAAAATGTAAACATCATGAAGGCAGGAACCATATGTGTCCAGCTCCTCATACTTTTTCCTTAGCCCAGAACCTGACATGGTTTTGGTGCTCAGTAAGCATTACATGAATTAATCAGTCTATAAAATAATGAAACAGTTCAAGTTGGAGATGATAGTACTGCTTGACAGTAATGTTTGGTCCCCTTTATAATTTTTGCATTTCTAGCTGTGGAGCTACAGTTATTTGATACAATTACTTGAACATTTTATTGTATTTACATTTTTCTTTTTTAAGTAGAAAAGAAAAATGACAGTGCAAACGTAACTAAACCTAATTCTTATATATTTAGTACATTCAAGACAAAAGATGGATCATTATTAGACCAAAAGCAGTGAATATGAAGTCCGGTTGGCTGAACTTCTGAGAGAAAAGAACTAAATATATAACATGAATGTAATGTGAGATATTTATCGTTGAAAACATCTATGACTTGAGGTCTTACTGATATATTTTTGTTAGTGGGAATTGGTCCTTCTTTGCCTGTTTCAATTTTCCTCTTTCTAACTTCCCCAATAACAGAAAAGTCTATTTTAATTAGGATATTTGATAATGCTACTCATATATAAGTCCATTATATAAAAATGTAAAGAACTATCTGTAACCCTATGTTACAGAAAATTACACAAGGCTTATCTATACAAGTATAAATCCAATGAAATATTCAAATAATTTTATACAAGTCTAAGTGTCTTGGCCGAGATTACACAGCTCACAATTGACAAAACATTTGAATGTGGGTTGGTCCAACTTCAGATTTTTTTTTCTTTATCACTGTGTATTACATCTAAAAAGGTGCAGCTCAATTTTTTTTTTCAAATGTATGTATTCATGTAACTACAACCCAGATCAAGATATGAAACATAACTAGTGTCCTAGAATTTCCCTCGTTTTTCCTCTTGGTCATTAACCACCCTACCACCAGCAAACACTGTTCTGCTTTCATGCTAGACTTATTTTAGAGTTTCATGTCAATAAATTCCTATTATGGACTAAGCATTCCATGAATAGTTGAAAAAGGATTTATTAACAATATCAAATGTAGGAAGAACTGAAAGACCACTGGATTTGGCAACAAGTTGGAGGAATTTTACTTATGCTTAGGATTGCTGTATGTTTGATAACTGGGAGGCCAGGAGTTGAATGAAGACAATGGGTATAAACTGTTTTTCCCTTCTTAGCCTTATTTTTTGTGAAGTTTGTTACAGTGGAATGTTGAGTTAATGGCAAAGAGATTTTTGAAATAGAAACAAGTCAGGCTTTTAAAAAATGTTTTTGTCTTTTATTCAGCAAGTGACAGACTTTTAAATATTAGTTTAAATTTATTTATTTATTTATTTTTTTAATGTGTTGGCTGGCCGCTGTGGCATATTCTTGTAACCTCAGCATTTTGGGAGGCCAAGGTGGGAGGATTGGTTGCGTCCAGGAATTTGAGACCAGCCTGGACAACATGGCATGAGATCTCATCTTTACAAAATTTAAAAAATAAAAATAGCCGGGCGCGGTGGCTCACGCCTGTAATCCCAGCACTTTGGGAGGCCGAGGCGGGTGGATCACGAGGTCAAGAGATCGAGACCATCCTGGTCAACACGGTGAAACCCCGTCTCTACTAAAGCTACAAAAAATTAGCTGGGCATGGTGGCGCGTGCCTGTAATCCCAGCTACTCAGGAGGCTGAGGCAGGAGAATTGCCTGCACCCAGGAGGCGGAGGTTGCGGTGAGCCGAGATCGCGCCATTGCACTCCAGCCTGGGTAACAAGAGCAAAACTCCGCCTCAAAAATAAATAAATAAATAAATAAATAAATAAATAAAAATAGAAATGAAACGTGTGTCACTCCATTTACTATGTGAGTGTATAATTTATTTGTACAAATGGAATATATTACTGTTTAAGCTTTTTAGGATAATTTTTGTGTTTTGTTTTTGTTTTTAGGAGTTATGGTACAGCACCTGTAAACCTTAACATTAAGACAGGAGGAAGAGTTTATGGAACCACAGGTAAAATTTTTATTTTCTGTTGCCTCAATAGGAAAATAAGGCACATTTCTTAAATAGGTCATAATCACTTTTCGATTTTTTTTGAGAGGGGGGTAGGGGACAGAGTCTGGCTCTGTCACCCAGGCTGGAGTGCCGTGGCACAATCTTAACTCACTGCAACCTCCTCCTGGGCTCAAACCATCCTTCCACTTCACCATGCCAAGTAGCTGGGACTATGGGCGTGCACCACCATGCCTGGCCAATTTTTGCATTTTTATGTAGAGACAGGGTATCACCATATTGTTCTGGCTGATCTTGAACTTATGAGCTTAAGTGATCTGCCTGCCTTGGCCTCCCAAAGTGTTGGGATTCCAAGTGTGATCCACTGTGCCTGGCCAAGGTGGTAATAATAGCTCTTTTTTTTTTTTTTTTTTTTTTTGGAGATACAGTCTCTGTGTCACCCAGGTGTGTGCAAACTCGGCTCACTGCAGCTTCTGCCTCCTGGATTCAGGCAGTTCTTCCTGCCTCAGCCTCCTGAGTAGCTGGAATTACAGGCACCCACCACCATACCTGGCTAATTTTTGTATTTTTAGTAGAGACGGGATTTTGCCGTGTTGACCAGGCTAATCTCAAAATCCTGAGATAATAGCTCTTTTTAAAGAGTAATTTTTGACCATGCATCACAGAGATCGGCAAACTTTTTCTGTAGAGTCCAGTAGCTGGCTGAACATGGTGGCTCACGCCTGTAATCCCAGCACTTTGGGAGGCTGAGGTGGGCGGATCACCTGAGGTCAGGAGTTCAAGACCAGCCTGGCCAACATGGTGAAACCCCGTCTCTACCAAAAATACAAAAATTAGCAGGGCGTGGTGGCGAGCGCCTGTAATCCCAGCTACTTGGAAGGCTGAGTCCGGAGGATTGCTTGACTCCAGGAGGCGGAGGTTGCAGTAAGCTGAGATCGCACTATTGCACTCCAGCCTGGCAGACAAGAGTGAGACTGAGTCTTTAAAAAAAAAAAAAGCAAACAACAGCAAAAAGTCCAGTAGCACATACTTTAGGCTCTGCTTTGTTTGGACCCCTTGCTGTGTTTTTTGCCAGGAATAGTAAAAAGGTGTGTGTTTTCTGTTTGTGTGTTTGTGTGCCAGGAATAGTAAAAAGGTGTTTCTATTTTCTGTTTGTCAGTAGTATCTCCTAGCTTCTTGCAAGTGTAGCTTCTTTATTTTGTCATTTTATGAAACAGGAACAAAAGTCAAAGGAGTAGACCTTGATGCACCTGGAAGCATTAATGGAGTTCCACTTTTAGAGGTAGATTTGGATTCTTTTGAAGATAAACCATGGCGTAAACCGGGTAAGATGATTGTGGATTATATGAATTTCAATATTTTTAGCTTGAAGTCATCAGAAAATATTTTGGAACATCAATTTAGAATTTTATTTTTTCATTATAATTTTAATTGTCTTAAGCAAATGATGAGTAAGAATGACTTGGATTACTGACTTACTGGTAGCCTTGTATTACTTACAATGTAGACTTACATATTGTTTATTATAGTGGTGTTTCTAAAGGAAATAATTCGATCAAAAATTTTATAGTCTTTTTGTCACCACAAATAATGGTGTGATAACTAATAGAACTCTAAATTTGTATTTTTCTGATCTATTTTTGATACTGCATAAAAATAGAACTGAAATATTTGAACACTAAAGGTGTGTTTTATCTTTAGGTGCTGATCTTTCTGATTATTTTAATTATGGGTTTAATGAAGATACTTGGAAAGCTTACTGTGAAAAACAAAAGAGGATACGAATGGGACTTGAAGTTATACCAGTAACCTCTACTACAAATAAAATTACGGTAATTAATAAATATTACGGAATACCCTTGGCTTGTCTACCGTCCCACTTTTACTCCCCAGTTTAATCTCTTTCCTATAAAGATGGTTAAATGCTATATGATAGTTTAAAAGTTCCATTTTGTTTACCATGTTTGTTTTTCCCTTCCCTCCCTTTTAGAGTTTTATATAAATAATTATCTGATGTTCTTACTTTCAAATTACAGACTAGCCACAGCTAGTTTGTCTTTATATGGCCTATTAATTAAATATTATGTGGTATCTTAATGGGGAATATGTTATTTAACTTAGGCCGAAGACTGTACTATGGAAGTTACACCAGGTGCAGAGATCCAAGATGGCAGATTCAATCTTTTTAAGGTGAATTTTAGTAAATTATCCTTGGTTGCTCTCATTTTTTTGTTCTTGAGTCTGCTCCCATACCACTACTCAAGGGACAAAATTAAAGTGGAAATAGCTACTTTTTTTCCAAACCTTCAGCTTCCTGGTGACTTACAAATTTGCTGATTGTTGTTTTATCTCCACTTTTGCAAGCATGTGAATTTATAGCCTATTGTACTAACAAATGCCAAGTAAAACTATTCTTCGCTATATGTTATGATTTCAAGTCATAATACATGTTTGTAGGATAGAAAAGTTAGTGGCAACAGATTAAGTTCTTATTGTAGATAATACTTTAATCTTTATCAATAAAATTGGAGACGTTTTTATTTTCTTTAAAAAAAAAATGGTAAGGAAGGTGGCATGCTGTTTAGCTGTATAACACTGATATCACTGATATCATTGGTGTAATGCCTTTATAGTTCAAGATAACCTTCACAAATCTTTGGCATTCTCTGAGAGTCTTTAAGAACTCAACTGAATGGGATAAAGCCATTGATTTTAAAAGTTGGTATTTAAAAGGAGTAGGTTTATGTGAGAGACTTTGAGGTTGATACTACAACTTTTGTATATCAAGTCTGATTTTTGGCTTCTCCATTCCATGGTATGATCACAGACCCAGTCCAAAGACTAATACTGTATTGTCATTGTTCTTTTATGGAAACCTGATTGTGTACTCTTTTTTTCTTTACCTTAGTAGTTGATTCTTGTATTGAATGACACTGGGATGAAGATTGGGAGTGGCTTTTAGATTGGATTGTGTACTCAGGGAACTTTTGTGGGCTGGAAAGAGACCTCTGCTTCCCTTCTGGGTTTGCAGCCCTGTCCACCAGAATACTGCCTTATGCAGTGTGTGTGCTATGACTACAGATACAACCACTCTACTGTACACAGTTCTATATAGATAATTTTAATTTGCGTCCTACTTTGCATAAGTATTTGGTTCTTCTTTTGCAAATATTTTCAAAGTATGTGATGATGTCTGTTGTACTTTAAATGGTCATCAGGTTCTTTTAGGTTATGTTGTCCATATAGGCATTGAATATATTAAACTTGATTACAGTGGGTAGAAAAGTTGTCTTAGTGAACTAGTTCATTAGCAGCAGTGCTTTTTATTTTCTTCTAACAGAAATGAGAACTGCATCATAAGCTGCTAGCTTCTGTATACTTCATCTTTTGTAGTAGACTTTTAAAAAGAGAATAAAAAGAAACTCCTAGGGGTCAGTCTTATTGAAGGTAGCTATTGTAAATATGTATTTTATATACAAACTGTGTACTGAAGAATTTATTTTGAAGTTTCGGTTATGTGAGAGGAACTCATGGAGTGTTCCATTGTGATTGGATTCTGAAAGAAGGATTTGAATTTGATGGATGCAGTCTTCATGGTTTTCTTGCCTTGATAATGTATTTAAATGCTAATATGTTTGGTAGAAATACCGACTTGGGAATAGGGTGGGTATTAATAATATGTGTGACAAACATTTTTTCTTTATGTGTATTGTAGTCTGCAGGAAATGGTGGAAATAGAGCCATCATGAGCAGGACATTGATTTCAAACAGCCCGCAAACATTTGTGTAGCCAGTAGGAAGCTGCTTGAAAGTTCCTGAGCAGTAGAATAAAGTGCAGATCTTGTTTTTAGAAAAGAAACTGGCAACAGGGTGGACTGTAGAATAAAAGAGGTATGAAACAGATAGGGAGCTGTTGCCATACTGTAGGAATGAAAATGAAGTAGGGCCTGAACTCATTCATGAGGGGCAAAGGAATGGATTTAAGAATTAAATTTTATTTTCATATCTACTGCAAATAGAATCTTTTCATCCTTAAGTGTGAGACAACCCGTCAGCCTCTTTAAGATAACTTTATTTACTTTTCATTAAAAAATTTTCAAACACAATAACAAGTAGAATAGTACACATGACCCCTTAGGTGCTTATCATACAGCTTCAACACTTAACAGTGTTTTAACATTCTTGAGGCCTTTTATATACTTCAAAATGGATAAAGTTTTTTTAAATAGCAAAATAAGACATTTAATAGGTATAAAAATAAAGCCACTCAATTGGGTGCAAAAACAATTGTGTAGTTAGAGTGAGGGGCAAGAGAGAAGTGACTGGTGGGAATAGGTAACATGTATGTAACAAAAAAATGACTAAAACATTTTCTTAAAATATTTTTTATTCATTTGTATATTACATTTGTACATTTTTTATTCATTTATTTATTTAATACCTAAATTTATTTATTCATTTGTACATTCATATTTGTTCATTTGTACATTTTTTATTCATTTATTCATTTATGCATAGATCTTTCCTCATGTACGAGCTTTGTCACCAGTGTTCTGAAATTTTACAGTTATGTGTCTTGGTCTGTTTTCATCCATTGTACCAAGCACTCAGTTGCACCTTCTTGACTTGGAAGCACTCATTCTTCACTTATGGGACACTTTTACTTTTTTCTCTGCTTTCTTTTCTCTTCTGGATAAATATTGGATATCTTTGAATGGTCTTCTAATTTTTTTTTTCTCTTTATTTGTATCTCTTCCATTATCTGGGAGATAGATTTTTTTCATTCTCATAATATTTCTACCTTGTTTTAATTTCTGCTGTTAATTTCCAAGAAAATTTTTCTTTATTATTTACTTGTAGCATCTTATTATTTATGCCTATAGTAATACAATATCTTTTCCCTCCTCTCTTTCAGAGGATATTAATGATAGGCTGTTTGTTTCTGTTAGATTTTCTTTTCCTGCATAGTCTGTTTTCAATTTGATTGTTTAAGTTGGTTATTTTTAGCTTCTCGCTTTGACTTTTCTGAAATTTTTGTTGATTGTTGGCCTTACACTAATGTAAGGGTGGGCTGCTAAAATTGATTGGAAGCTCTGTGCATCTAAATAGAACTTGCTGACTATAGGCTTCACTGGAGGACTTTTTTTTTTTTTTTTTTTTTTTTCACATTCTCTGATGTCAGTATCTTTAGGTGTTTTTCTTTTTGTGGTAATCTGATTTTTTCAGATAAAATATTCCAGTATTCTGTCTCAAGGGTATATGCTTGGCTGATTCAAATGTTCTGGTAGCTGGAGCTTTCAATTCCTGAATTTTTGGGGTGCCTACCATGATAATGTCTTTGCTTTCTCATTGCTGATTTAGGATTTGAATTTTTTTTTTTTTTTTTTTTTTTTTGGTCTGCTCAGTTGCTATTCTTTAATCTAATTTCAAAGTTCTAAATTTTGTTGCTTTCTTAATTTTTTTCTTGTGGGTTGATACAAAATTGTGACAATTCATTTATGGTTGTCTGTTTTTCCATTTTTGACCTTAACATGTAGTAATATTTTCCTAAGTTGTTAAATTTTTTTAATAAATATAATTTAAAATTGTTGCATAGTTTGCTATTTAGATATACCACAGTTTACTTAATAGAGTTTTTTTTTTTTTTTTTTTTTTTTTGAGATCCGCCTCCTGGGTTCAAGTGATTCTCTGCCTCAGCCTCCCGAGTAGCTGGGACTACAGGCACCCACCACCATACCCAGCTAATTTTTTATTTTTAGTAGACACCGGGTTTCACCATGTTGGCCAGGCTGGTCTCAAACTCCTGACCTCAGGGGATCTGCCCGCCTTGGCCTCCCAAAGTGCTGGGATTACAGGCATGAGCCAACATGCCTGGCTGGTTTTTTTTTTTTTTTTTTTTTTTTTTTAAGATACTGTTTGTAATGTTAAATTTTTATAATGAAGCTATGATAGGCAGCCAAAGGAAATTTCAAAAATAATTTTAAAACGTTTAGTACAGTGGTAGCATAATTTGGGTATTTAGCTTCTCAAGTTTAAGACTTAAGTTTTGTTTGGATTTGTCAGATCTAACATAAATTTGTTTTTAGAAAATGAGCCATAATGTCTTTGATCATTTCTTAAGCTATTAGGTTCTGTGAAATAATTTCATTATGTTCTGGTTAGACAAATTTTGAGTCTGTAATCTTGAGTGTAACATCTGAAGACAAACAAATGGATAATAATGCAAGTTGACTAGAAAGACTGCTAGAATAGTAAAGATTTTCAGGATTGTTTAATATAATGAGTATATTATGAAGAAATTAAGGGAAAACAGGTAGGAAACACAAGCAACTTTTGTGCGTATAAAAATCTGCCCCGTTTTCCTAATATCTTCTCTGATCTTTCCCCTATTGTAAATACTCTTCCTACCATACTTGCCACCTCTCTTTCTTTTACTGTCTTTCCCACGTCTCTTCCCCAATCCTTTCCCCTTCCTCTTTCCTAGTTTTTAATTGAGCATTGAGTGTGCCAGGAAGCATATTAGGCTTTGGTGGGAAGGTCAGCATAATAGACATGAAGGCTATAGTCCAGAGTTTGTTGTGCTTAATGGGAAAATTTAAGTATTAATTAAATAACCATGCCAAAGATGATATAGTTATAAACTACATGTTCTATGGAGTTTGAAGAAGTGACATTTAAGTTGATTTCCAAAGTCAGTCAGATAACAAATATTTATTGAGTACTTATTGCATGCCAGGTACTGTTTTAGGATGGGACATAATGTGTTGGAATTTTGTATGTGTGTTTATTTTTTATTAATATATTTCAGCATCACAAAGTGAAAAGCACCTCAACATATAACATATCCTGTTAGAATAATGAGCACTCGTCTTGTGTATATAAGTATCACCCTGAGTAGGACTTCACTGGCGTAACTGTATTTTATGATTTTTTTTTTTTTTTTTTTTTTGAGACAGAGTTTTGCTCTTGTTGCCCAGGCTGGAGTACAGTGGGACGGTCTTGGCTCATTACAACCTCTATCTCCTGGATTCAAGTGATCCTCTTGCCTCAGCCTTCCAAGTAGCTGGTATTTTAGGTGCACACCACCACGCCTGGCTGTTTTTTGTATTTTTAGTAGAGACGGGGTTTTGTCATTTTGACCAGGCTGGTCTTGAGCTCCTGACCTCAGATGATCCACCTGCCTCAGCCTCCCAAAGTGCTGGGATTACAGGTGTGAGCCACAGCACCCGGACATAACTGTAGTTTAGACGTTAAGTAGGCCTTTTAAAGGGTTTACCTATACAAAATAATCAAAGATATAACAGAACTTCAAAGGAAATAAAACGTTAGCCTCTTAAAATTACATGGTGAGAAAAAGCTTCAAAAACGAATATTTCCATGTTGAGCTGAAATGAACTACAATTAGAATCTTATGCTTTCTTTTACAGCCTTAAATGGATATTGCTTACAAAATTTAAAAAATGATGCTTTTATAAACATTAAAGCCAGTCATAAAATGCGTGGCAATTAATAGCTTCTTTCTTAGTCTCTTCATACAAATACTAATGAACTGTTTATTTTCTCTCTGTTGTGCAAACCAAATGGCCAGTGCAGTTGATATCAGATGGAGCCCTTTTTTTCTTAACAAAATTACTGAAGCATACACAAACTTAATACTTTTAGAGAATTATGGGAGTATGAAAGGGAAATTTTGAGTTTTGAAGTCTTTACCACTAGAAAGTTCTAAGATATTAAAAGATATTTTTTTTAACTGATAAAAAAATGTTTATGTGCAGAAAAAGATATTTTTGTTGTGGAGGCAAGTAATTGTGCTTCATACTGGAATCCTTTTGAATTTATGTTATTTTCCCTGTGAAGAGAAACCAGGAAGAAGAAAATCCTATGACACTAATATATCATCCCAGGTGCTTTCAGATGATTTATTTTTGTGTGGGAACTTCTAAGCAATCACACCATTGCCATGATAAAATTCTTTTGGGTGGTTGAGTATCTTTCCTTCATTCCTCTTCTGGTAGACTAAGTAAAGTTAGCTAGAGAGATCAGTGATCACCAGAGAGTAAGCTGTGCGACTACACCTTAAATCCAGGTGGTCCAAACACGGTTTATTCTTATCCCCTCTCAGGGGAAGGGAACTCATGAATGGAGTGGCATGCATCTTCTCTGAAGGCAGTTATGTCTATGCTGTTTTCTTCTCATGGCCAACTTAGGTAGTCTCCATCTGTTCATAAGAAGATTCATAATAAAAATAAACAATGCAAAAAGGAATTAATGAAATCTCATTTCTCTGCCACACAAAAGTGAAGTGATAGCTCTCAGTGTAAACCAAACTATCTGTAAATAGTCTGGAATATCTGTGTGACTCTCTTTACAAATGACAAACCTCAGAGAACTGCCAGCTGTGTTTTCCACGAAAGTTACTGATCACAGATTGAAATTTGGCATATGTTGTAAAGGTAAAGTTGACATATCGTATGTGGACATGTGTTAGATAATTTCTACAGTTCTTTGTTTTCCTTGAGCAGCTCAGTAGATCATGGTGCCATTTATTTATATGCGGAAGACATGGAGAGGATCAGATTAGGGAAAATTGGTAGTTTTGTTTTGGCCATGGTAACTTTGAGATGTCTGTTAGATGTGAAAGAAGTTATATTGAAATTACTGGTGGCCAAGGGAGCACTTGGGACAACAGTGTCAACTCTGAATATTCCTGAAATTCCCAGGCAGAGCAATGCATTTCTTTTTGTGTTGTTATAACATCTTTTATCCTTTAGATTTTTTTTCATAATATTTATTATATTGCTCTGATTGTTGGTGTGTTTTTTTTCCCCTAAGGTCTAGGATGCTGTTGTGTTTCTCTATCAGCTTCTGGTACATAATAGATAATAAATGATGAATGAATTATATTTACATTCTCTCACCAGATCCTTTTTGTTTTACCCGTCAAGTCAATTTCTTTCTGTTCCCATTGCCTTAGTGCTGGTTCTCATCATCTCATTAGAATCAGGGCATTTAAATTGATTTTTATTTTAAGCAGCAGAACTCATTTTCAAATAAACTAAATGTAAAACGCTCAGTATATGAGGGTATCAATTAGGAATTGGGTTGGGCACTGTTAATAAGAGACCTGCCTGACTATAATGGCTTAAGTGTAAAAGAGTTTCTTTTTCTCACATAATGATTAGTTGGGAGGTAGATGATTTTGGAATTGAATCGGTGGTTCAAATATATCAGTCAGAATGTCTTGAGACATGGGTTCTTTACCTCCAAGGAAAGGAGGGTGATGCTGAATTTAAACAGAGCAGGGAATTTAAATAGGGTATAAAATATGGCGTGATATTATTTAAGTGTAAGGAAACTTAAACTTTGTTTAAATTGAATAGATTGATGATAATTTTAAGATAAAAAGGTGAGTATAAAGGTAAAAGAGCATAAAGAAGTCATTTCAGCAGTCTAGAGGAATGTGACTGGGCTACACGCCACGGATTCTAGTAAGAGCAGAAAAAATAGGCAGATCTTAGAGGAGTTATGGAATAAGTAGATAACTGGTTTTAAAATTAATATAAAAAGAAGGCTGGGTGTGATGGCTAACGCCTGTGATCCCAGTACTTTGCGAGGCTGAGGTGGGCAGATGACTTGAGGACTAAAGTTTGAGACCAGCCTGGCCAACATGGCGAAATCCCGTCTGTACTAAAAATACAAAAATTAGCCAGGCATGGTGGTGCATACCTGTAATCCCAGCTACCCAGGAGGCTGAGGCAAGAGAATCACTTGAACCCAGGAGGTAGAGACTGCAGTGAGCCGAGATTGCACCACTGTACTCTCGTGGCGCAATCTGCCTGGGTGACAACTCTGCCTGGGTGACAGAATGAGACCCTGTCTCAAAAAAAAAGAAAAAAGAGGGAGAAGAGGTATTAAGACAGATGATTGACTTCAGGCTTTTAAGCCTGCTGAACTGGCAGGATGGCGGTACTGTTAATGGTGATGAGAAAATGGGAGAAATCGTATGGATGTACAGTAGCAGATTATTGACATTTGTGTTACAGGAAATCACGGTCTGAATAGAAAATGGTCAGAATGGCTAAAATGGTGACCTATTGTTTTCTTAGAATAAGGGTAGTAAACACAGAATGGGAAAATTCTTCAAGGCCTTTCTTGAAGAATATGACTTCGTGTTGAAACATAAAGTCATAACCAATCAGCTGGGACTTAATTTGTGTTGATCTGGGGGAGTTTATGAAGGTGCCAAAGAATTACAGTTTATTCAGCTTTTATGTGTTATTAATGTGAACTTTTTGATAGTTGGAACATTTTGATCCAATTTTCTCTTTGGTGCTTTTACCTAATACTATTCTAAAATAGGCTAATTTTAATAAATATTTAGCAATGAAACATTCTTTGTGTTTAACTTCAAATTAAATGTTATAAACTTACTTTAACATCTAAAGTCCATTATGTTTGAGTATTCTGGTAAATTAAACAAGCTAATAACCTTTTTTTTTTAAGGTACAGCAGGGAAGAACTGGAAATTCAGAGAAAGAAACAGCACTTCCCTCTACAAAAGCTGAGTTTACTTCTCCTCCTTCTTTGTTCAAGACTGGGCTCCCACCAAGCAGGTTAGTTACATAGTTGTAACTCAATTATTATAAGACATTGGTATCTTTACATTGTATTTGTGCTATATTAAGTATAAAAGCTCTGAATGTTCTACCAAAAAACTGGAACATTCTACCTTGTTTTAGTACAAAATGAATTCTTCATGAGAAACTTCTTGGTGTTCTTCCGTCTAAAAAGCCTAGGTAAGCAAGAAATGAAATGTGATATATAGTTATGTGTATGTTTAAAGAGACAATCTTACATTCAAGAGAGGTGGTAACAACAATAGTATTAGCTGTTTCCTGTGCTTATTATTCTTACATAATAAGGAATTATTGGACTTCTAAGTCTAGATCTATTGGCTTAAAGGTGTTTTGCTGATTTTAGTGAAAGAGGCTATTGAAATTTTGGCTTGGAAAAATCTTTAAAACTGGAACCATTTTTTGTTGTTGTTTGGTTTGATGTGATGATACCTAATATATTCCAGAAGATATCAGATGTAAGAGGCAAATATGCTAGAAAATGTACTTTTTACTTAAATGTGACAAATAGTTACCCTATTATGTCATTACCAGGAAACTGCTAAAGGATAGTAGGCTCAGACTAGCGAAATTTGAGGTCAGTAGTTTAATATTGGACTAGATAAGATGACTTAAGTCTGGGCCTGAAACAAATTAATAACCCACCTATTACTAGTCCTTGGCCAGATCACTTATCTTTTGGGTTACTTGTTTAAATTTGTTTTATATAACTTTCTGTTTTTGTTATTCTGCAGTTTTGTATTGCTGTAAGAGCTATTTCAGAATAATCTAATACAGGAAGATGCCTTATAGTAGCATCTAGTCTAGCTCTAAGATAAAGATTTTTGAAGCTTTCAGCCAAAATTAAATGTCATAAAGTGATCCAGTATTTTTGTGAATAGTCATAGATAAAATGAAATGTGATTATTTGAACTAAATATAATCTCATAAAATGTTTGGTTAAAGAATGATAGCTAAGCTTTTAATATATAGTAATATATTGTATTTTAATATGTAGTATTCTTTTGGCATGTCCATTTTTTAAGACTTCATTCATTCAGTTTATGGTATTCTACAATATAGAGTGATGGTAACAGCTTGGACTCTGGAGTCAGATTTCTGGAGTTCAAATACTGGCTCTGCAGCTTAATAGCTGTGCTGTCATTGGGCAAATTCCCTAATCTTGTTATGCTTTGATTTCTTCATCTGTAAAATGTAGTAGTAATACTTCTCTCACAGTGTAGTTATATACATTCAGTGGACTCATTTATGTAAAGTGTTTTAGAACAGTGCCTGGTACCTAGAAAATACTCTAGATGTTTGCTTTTATACTTAAACTCTTTAAAAATCAATAGTTTTTCTGTACTTTACCTTTTATTTTTTGTTGTTGAGTGGCTTTTCAGAATTTGGGCCAGATTATATAGGGTTGTAAGTGCCATTATAAAGGCTTTGGCTTTTCCTATAAATTAAATAAATGGGGACTCACTGGTGGATTTTGAGCAGAGCAGTGAAATAATCTGATTCAGGTTTTTAAAGTTTCAAGTTACCATAGTTGCTTTTCTAAAAACAGACTACAGAATTACTTAGGGTGGGTGAAAACAGGGAGGACAATTCGGAGGTTGCAGCAATTATCTAGGAAGAGGTAATGGTGACTTCCACCAAGATGATAGTGGTAGAGATGCTGAGAAGTAGTCAGATACCGGGTATATTTCAGAAGGTAAGCCAATAAGCTATCTTGATGGATTTGGGTATAGATTGTAGAGGAAAAAGCAGACAAGGATGAATCCAAGGTTTTTTTCTAATCAACTGAACCAGAATGAGGGATTTGTCATTTACAGAGATGGAAAAGAGCATAAGGAGGAGTGATTATTGGAGGAAGAAGAATTCAGTGTAGAACATAATAAAAATGAGATGCCTATTGAACATGCAAATGGGAAATTTGAGTAGGAAGTTGGCTATATGGATCTGGAATTGAGGGGAAGAGTATGGGCTGGAGATAATGAATTTGGTATAATCAGTGTTTAAATATTATTTAAATGAAATTATAAAATGGAATTAGTCCATAAAAGAGGTAAGTATTGATAGAGAAGTGGTAAGAGACAGCCTTGGAGCACTCCCTTGTATGTCAGCAAAATAAGGATGAACTAGTAAGAGCAGACCAATAAGGTCAAATGATGAATAAAATAGGAAGAAAACCCCCTGTATGTCTTGAAAACGATGTGTTTCAAGGAGAAATGTCAACTATCAAATATTAAATCCAGTTGATTGGTCAAGAAGATGAAGACTAAGAATGACGATTGGATTTTATTGATGCTCATTGGTGATCCTGACCAGGATCATTTTCATTTGTATTTGTATAAAGTGAAGATAAAAGACTTTGGAATAGATTCAATAGAGAATGGGAGGAAAAGAATTAGAGAAAATATGGGCACTTTTTGGCAGACTGTTTTCTTTCTTTGGGGGCCAGAGAAATGGGACAGTATCTGGAGGGAAATGTGGGGTCAGAAAAAGATTTTTTTTCAAAACAAACCCCAGCATTTTGGCCAGGCACTGTGGCTCATGCCTGTTATCTCAGCAGTTTGGGAGGCTGAGATGGGCAGATCGGTTGAGGTCTGGAGTTTGAGATGACCCTGGCCAGCATGGCAAAAACCCCTTTCTACAAAAAATACAAACATTAGCTGGGCATGGCGATGCACACCTGTAGTTCAAGCTACTCAGGAGGATGAGGCAGGAGAGTTGGTTGAACCCAGGAGGCGGAGGTTGCAGTGAGCCAAGATTGCACCATTGTACTCCAGCCTTGGTGACAGAGCGAGACACTGTCTGAAAAATAATAATAATTGCAGCATTTTGTATATTTATAGGAATGAGTTACTAGAGGAGAAATTGATGATGTGAGACAGGGGAGTTGTAGAACAGTGTCCTTTAATAAGGCCAGAGGGATGAGATGTAATGTGCAAGTGGAAGGGTTGCCCTTAAGTAGAAGCATGGACACCTCATTCATAAGAACAGGATGGAAGGCAGGATACAGGGCACCAGTGCAGATGGGGAGGTGGATAAGGGAATGGGAATAATTGAAAGTTCTCTTCTGATTGCTTCCATTTTTTCCCAGCAAAATAATATGCAGACATATCTAGTAAGAGTGAGCCTGTTGGAAATAAGAGGCCGTTGAAAGGTAGCATTGAGTGTTTGAGAAGAAAATAGGTCTGAAATAGTCTTTTGGAGCTGTGTGAATAAACTAGGTGAAAGGAGTAGCTTGACAGCTAGAGTGAAGTGTGGATCCAGGCTTTTTTTTTTCCCCAAGGTGAGAGGAATTACAGTGTTTTTATATGCGGATGGTAATGAGTTAGAGTACAAAATTGATGATGCAGGGAGAGAAACTGTACAGTACTATTCCTCATCTGGGTTTTGCTTTCCTTGGTTTCAGTACAATAAGATATTTGGAGAGAGAAAGAGAGAGAGACACCACATTCACATAACTTTTATTACAGCATATTGTTATTAGGTTGGTGCAAAAGTAATTGCAGTTTTGGATTGTGAAATTGAAATCATAACTATGCTCAAACACATCTTTATTAATCAAAATAGCAGCTATTACAATCAACACATTTTGCCAGTGAGAAATAAGTTTGTTTATTCCTGTAGTGTAAAAATTCATGCTTTCGGATTTGACGAGCTCATGGAAAGCATTTTCTGTATGCTGCTGATTGTGGAAGCGTTTTCCCTGCAAAAAGTTGTTGAGATGCTTGAAGAAGTGGCAGTCAGTTGGCAAGAGGTCAGATGAATATGGTGGACGAGGCAAAACTTTGTTGTCCAATTTGTTCAACTTTTGAAGCATTGGTTGTGCAACATGGAGTCAGGCGTTGAGGTAGAGGAGAATTGGGCCCTTTCTGTTGACCAATGCTGGCCGCAGGCATTGCAGTTTTGGGTGCATCCCATCTATTTGCTGCGAATACTTCTTAGATGTAATGGTTTTGCCGGTATTCAGAAAGCTGTAGCGATTAGACCGGCAGCAGACCACCAAACAGTGACCATGACCTTTTTCTGGTGCAAGTTTGGCTGTGGGAAGTGCTTTGGAGCTACATCACTGTCCAGCCACTGAGCTAGTCATCTCCAGTTGTCATATACCATCCACTTTTCGTCTCACATCACAATCTGATAGAGAAATAGTTCATTGTTGTTGCTTAAAGTAAGAGAAGACAACATTTCATGATGTTTTTTTTTTTTATTTTCGGTCAGCTTATGAGGCACCCACTTACTGACCTTTTTCACCTTTCTGATTTGCTTCAAATGCTGAATGACTGTAGAATGGTTGTTGCTGAGTTCTTCAACAACTTCTCGTGTAGTTTTAAGAGGACCAGCTTTGATGATTATTGTCAGTTGGTTGTCAACTTCCATTGGCCAGCCACGGGTCTCGTCTCCTTTGTAAAACTTCTGTTAACTACCACTGTACTGTATGTTCATTAGAGTTCCTGAGCCAAATGTGTTGTTGATGTAGCAAGTTCCACTGCTTTATGACCCATTTTGAACTCAAATAAGAAAATTGCTTGAATTTGCTTTTTGTCTAACATCATTTCTGTAGTCTAAAATAAACAAAAACAGCAAGTAAGTCATTAGCAAAAAATAAAAATAAAAATAAAGCGAGAAGTGCCCATTAAAGTGATAAATAACTTAACCATGTTTATTTAAGAATGTATTCCAGTAGCAAACTGCAGATTCTAACAGTGCAAAAACCAGTTACTTTTGCACTCACATAATTGTTCTTTTATTATTGTTGTTAATCTCTCACTGTGTTTAATTATAAATTCTATGATAGGTATGTATGTGTAGAAAAAATATGTACATATTAAGTTCAGTATCATCCTCAGCTTCAGGCGTCCACTGGAGGTCTTAGAATATATCCTTCACTGAGGGTCTTAGAATGTATCCCCCAAGGATAAGGGGGAGACTGCTGTATATTTTCAGCTTTTCTTGAGATTGATGGTCATGGGTTTAAAAGGAGACAAATCAGCTGCTTTTTGGGTGTTTCTGTGACTCTTGTCAGGCATATGAGAGTTCATGAAAATTAGCTAGAATTGGATTTAACAGAAGTTGATGTATCAGGCAATTATTAAAAAGGGATAAAGGGGACAGGAACATGAGTGTTTACTCAAGGGAGTTATCATAATGATGGGCCATTGGCTAAGAAGAGATGGAGAGCAAATATAGGTAAGTCGCAGCTGAAAGAAAGTAAAGAAAGAACGGAAAAACTAGCAGGGCTATCACTATTAAAAAACTAAAAATGAATAATTACCGCTGCTACCTGTAGAAATTACCTAAGTTGTCAACACTGTTACTTTTTTACGTAAAGGACAGCAGCCACAACTCATTAGGCAAGTTTGTTTTCTAGACTCATCTTTATTTGATAAAAAGGATACTTTTTAGTCATTGTGAAATATTTCCCATAAAAAATATTTTTTTGTTTTATTCATCATATTTATGAAGATTGGATAGACATCTTTAAAAGTAAAATTGTATTGACCTTAGGGAGAAAACAATAAATGTTATTCATTAAGACATAATGCAGGGTGCACGGTAGATATTTAAGGCTTACCTGTACTACTGACCTAAGTACTGTATTTCCATTGTTTAAAATCTTAGATTGCCTTATTAATGTATAGATAAGTGTTGATATGCTTGCACAGAACTTTTAAAAATATTTTTTCATACTTTATCAATAGAAATGCCGGGTTTCCAACTTTCTGTACTGCCCAGCAAATTGGCATTGTTAAGTAAAATTTTATATTTAATATATCAGAATGTTTTGCTTAATCTTTGAAAGTTTTCATTTTAACTTTTTGTGAAATGTGCATACAGAAAAGTGGCATATCAGGAATGTACAGCTTGATTAAATTTTTACAAGCTAAACATACGTAAACCAGGATGTAGACTGATAAAGAATGTCTCCATTACCCCTAGAAGCCCCCATTATGCCTCCTTCATTTGTTGTTGTCATTTGAAAAAAAAAGTTTTATTTTGACAAATATTTAAACTTACAAAGATTTGGAGAAAAAAAAAGTACAGAGAACTTCCATATACTGTTATTGAGATTTGCCGGTAATAACATTTTGTCGTATTTGCTTTATAATTTCTCAAAAACAATTATTGAGCGATTTGAATGTTAATTGTAGGCATCATGACCCTTTACCCTTAAGCACTTAAGCATGAATTTCCTCAGAACCAGGACATTCTGTTAGATAATCATAGGGCACAGTTATCAAAGTCAGAAAATCAAATAGGGAATCAGTACTTTCATCTAATTGCAAGCTATAAATTTTGCAAATTATCCCAATATCTTTTATGGCAATGTTTTCTTTCTGCATGGATTTAGTATTCAATCCAGGATCACTCATTAAATTTAACTATGTTATCTTTTTCTTTTTCTTAAATCTGGATCAGCTTCTTAGCTTTTCTTTGTATTTCTTGACATTGAATTTTAGAAGAGTACAACCTAGTTGTTTAGTAGATTGTTTTTGGGTTTGCCTGATCTTTTCTCATGATTAGATTCAGGTTTTGCTTTTTGGGCAGGAATACTATGTAAGTGATGATGTATCCTTCTCAGTGCATTGGCTTGGAGATACATGATGTCAGTGTGTAACATTATTATATTAGTAATGATAATTCTAATGACTTAGTTGTGGTGGTATCCTTTGGATTTCTGCAAAGTTACTATTTTTTCCTTTGCATTTAATAAGTAATTTGTGGAAAGACTAAATATCCTGTTCCTCTTCAAACTTTTAGAGATTTTAGCTCCAGTGATAATTTTTCCTTTAGTTAGTTATTACTGTAATGGCTCCAAAATAGTGATTATCTGTTATTTCTCTTAACTTTTATTAGTTGGCATTCTGCTTTAAAAATGAGCTTTCCCATTTCACCACTTACCACTTTGATTCATAAATTCTTATTTAAGGTGTGAGAAACTGTATGTGTGACTTACAAATATAGCTTTTTTTGCATCCATGGTGTTTAACCCGTATGTATGATTTATATATACTGTAATTCATTTTGGTGTTCATATTGTTCCTCTTCCAACTTGCTCCTGTGACCTTTTCATAGGTCTCCATTATGTGTTTTTTTTTTTTTAGGTTGTTTTTATAGTTTGTAATTACCAGGATATTCCAGGTTTATCTTGTAGTTTCCCTGTTTCTTCCTTGGCAGCCATTTGCAAAGGCACTCTGATTCCTTTTAGCAGGGAATGGTAAAAAACAAGATCAGGGTTCTAGCTGTGCCCATTATACTGGGGGCATCGTTATATCCAGGACTTTTCAGGACTCAGAGGTGGGAAAGAAGTGGCAATTTCATGATGAAATTGCCATGTGTGTTTTTCAAAATACCTTTTAATCATGAAATCATAATGTTTCTTTTACTTCCATTTGAACATCACAGGATTGTTATTCCTATTTCCCTTTTCCTCTTCCATATTATATCTCCTTTTTTTTTTTTTTTTTTTTCCACAATGAGAACCTGGTTCCCAGAATCTTGAAATACATACATAACAGATTCAGGGCTTTTACTGTTACAAGAAAACCTATTTAATAGAGTTTAAGATTTGTTTACAGTTTTTTGTCTCTCTTTAGACTGAGGGTATATAGTTTAAATATTGGGTTCAAAAGTTTCCTACAGAGTTGTTATTTTAATAATTTAAAATATAATTTGGTTCATGATATCTGTATACAGTTTTAATATTTATTTTCCTTCCATGTTTACTGGATTTATTATTTTTGGCATATGTAAACCATCTAACAGTTCCAAAGGCGAGAGTATCCAAAGGTATATAGAAACTTACCACACCTTTCTCTGTTTCATTCATTTTCTGTCAGACAGATTTCATTTAATTTCTGGTCTATTTTTTCTGTGTTTCTTTTTACAGAAACAGATACATGAAAATGTATATATTTCCTATTGCTTTGAAAGACCATCTTATTAGTTGTTTAAAGTATTAACAATAGTGCAGATATCTGAACTTTTTAGGAAGTATGTCAACGGGGATAAAATTAACTTTTTTTGGGAACTTTACTTTGAAAGAGTTATTTTGAAATGGAATTTTTATAAAATATTTAGTATAGGTTTTTATGAAACCCGTCAGAGTGTTACTGATAACTGGTTGCACTAACAATACTTAAATCTGTTGTTGAAGAATACAGGGAACGAAATACCAAAATTTGGAATAAGATTTTGTGAAACTGCAAAAATTAATGTTAAGAATTCGCACAGACACATAAATGTATTTTTTAAATAATATATTGTAATCTGATGTAAACCCTTAGTTCTAAGATCTTTTCTCCTTACTGCATTGACATCATACTTTGTTGAAGAATATTTCTAAAAATATTCTAGAGTTAATACAGTGTTGATAGCACATCTGTTTTTAAATACTTAGTACCACAGCAAGTAGTTTATATGACTTGAGAATGGTACTGCAGGAACATACTAAGGGACTTTAGAAAAAGCATGTCAAGGAAAAAAAAAAAGAGAGAACAAGGGGGGTCAGAGACAACAAACAATATGTAAGAAAAAACATAGAAAATTTATCTCACCAGAAACAGCACCTCTTCTCAGTCTCAGACAAGTACTGCCTCCAGAAAAGCCAATTCAAGCGTTGGGAAGTGGCAGGATCGATATGGGAGGGCCGAATCACCTGATCTAAGGTAAGGCTATTTTTAAACATTGGATACTCCCTGATGTTTAGATCATCAATGTTGTTTTGTCTTATTAGTAAGATAATAAATTTTGACTGTACCATATTTTTAACCCTCCAAATTATGCTTTCTCAGGGTACAGTTGTGGGTTTTTTAGTTACTTTATAAATCAAGACTTGGTTTACTTGTCTTGCCACTCATCTTTCTGGCTGTTTAGAATATTTAATGAATTATATTGAACTGTGCTAATGGATGCTCAGTAAATTTTTTTATTCCTCCCCCTTGTTGCAGGTTAATTCTTTCTCATACCACATTCCATTAAAAAAAAAAAAATTTCCAGGTGCTTTTCACTACTTATTGAATAAAACCTAACATTCTGAGCCAGTATTTGAGACCTGTAAAATTTGATTCTACTGAATCTTTGCAATCTTACACACTACTACAGTGCAGTGCAAAAACCTGTGATTTCATTAAGTGGATATAGGAGCTGCCCTGGAATATGCTATTTCCCTTTTTGTTGTTATGCTTTTGTTAATGATCTACCCTCCATTGAATTTTGGTTTGTGTTCTGAATCTTAAATTTATAAAGCATACAACCTCGAATGGATATTATAATTTCTCTGAGCCTAAAAATTGAAATAATAACCTAATCTTTAAGAGATGCAGTGAGAAGCAACTATGTTCCAATATGAAAGTGCATTGTCCACAGTGATCGTCTGAGAGAGTTTGCTTTGATAACCTGACTTCAAAATACAGACCAAGATATTTACCTAATTTATCATTTAAGGTTTTAAAAAATTGTGGCATACAATGGGTAATTTTGTTTTTCTTTTGCTTTTGTTAGAGAATTTTCAGCAATTTACTTGGTTAGCTCAATGCTATATTAATATATTTTAAATTATTTTAATTTAAAATCTTAAAAAATATAAATTTAAATTATGATCAGATACCTTTGATCATAGCACCCAAAAGAAAAAGGAGGAAACATTATCACAATTTGATTTTCTTATGTTTCATTTTCTATATAGTCTTAATTATATATTCCACATGAGCTGTAAGAATTCCTTGTTAGGAGAGAAGCTTAGTCATTCTTAAAAGTGGATATACATCTCAAAGTAAGGATGTCTAAACTGTAAGTTTAGTAACTAATGTAGATAAAAATGTATTACCTGCATTCTTACAATAGTGTCAGTTGCATGTGTTACTTTAATAGGTTGAAGAAAGTTTTCATTGTATTATTTTGAAAGTACTCATTTTTTTCTATGTATTAAATAATATTGATCTTTGTTTTTGAACACTAAAATTCTGTTTGAAAAACGAATAGAAATTTCAGGAGTTATTTTAAATAAAGAAAAGTTAAATCTGACAAATATAGAATGAAACATATGAGTCTTTGCACATTAGACATTTCTGTGGAACCTAAAAGTTCATAATTGTACTAATAATACATTTTCTATACAACAAGTAACTCGATTATTGCATAGAGAAACACTTGGATTTATATTTAACCTGGCAGTGTGGAGAGCCTATTTACTGATCCTAAAAGGGCCAGACAATAAGAACTAATTGTAAACTTATCATCATGCTACTATCGATAGAATCTTAAACTTAGAACTTTTTTTATTGCGTTAAGTATTGGACTTGGATTTTACATTTAGTTTTTTCAGTAACTACCTGTGTGAGTTAAGGAAACTTTCCTCACATGTCTATGCATACATTTGTAACATAGTGGAGCTAGACTGTGTAATTTGGAAAGCCTCTTCAAACCTGAAATTCTTTATTTTCTGACTAGTCCCTGGTTTACAATGGAAAAAGAGATTTGAGAGATTAGAGAATTTGCCTGAATTCATAGCTAGTTAAGAGGCAAAACCAGGACTAGAATACCTGCTTTTCTGCCTGTAGTACCAATACTTCAGGCAAGTTGACTTTCATAAACAAAGGCATAGAAATACTTAAAGTAGGCCAGGCGTGGTGGCTCATTTCTGTAATCTCAGCACTTTAGGAGCCAAGTCAGGTGGATCACTTGAGGTCAGGAGTTCAAGACCAGCCTGGCCAACATAGTGAAACCCTGTCTCTACTGAAAATACAAAAATTAGCCAGGTGTGGGTGGCAGGCACCTTTAATCCCAGCTACTTGGGAGGCTGAGGCATGAGAATTACTTGAACTGGGGAGGTGGAGGTTGCAGTGAGCCAAGATCGCACCACTGCACTACAGTCCGGACGACAGAGTGAGATCCTATTTCAAAAAAAAAAAAAAAAAAGAAATGCTTAAAATATGTTATTTTCGATGTAATTTTAAACTTTATGTTTGTTTCTTTGGCTTTGTTGTTTTAACATCAGAAATTCCTTTTATATCTGTTATTTGACTTAGAATATTTTACTTAAAATTGTTTTACTTTAGATATAATACTTTATTTTTGGACACCAGATGGCTAATTTTTAGAGAAAATATTGGTTCCCATAGCTGAAAGAGATACGTCTCAGAGCTCTCTCTCAATTGCATCAATACCTACTTCTCTCTAAAAAAGATGCTTGACTTTGTAATTAGTCTCAGGGGATATATGTAGAAGGAAATTTGAGGCTGTGTTTCCATTATGTGTTTTGTTCTTTAGAAAGTTCCAAAAACAAATACCTTGGATAAAAGCTGCTTTTTTTCTCTTTTTAAACACACACATGCACACGCACACACACACACACGGCTACTTTTTCTCTTTTAAAACATACTCACGCTGTCACTCTCACTCACTCTCTCTGGAGATGTAAAAGAACTGGATTTCAAAAGCTCTTCTAGTTAAAAGTAACTGCCAAGTGTAGAGTTTGAGGCATTGCATAAATGTTCGTAAAGAGCAAGTAAATAATGATTAAGATATGTTTCATAAATTGTTATATTTGGGCGGGGTGCTGCGGCTCATGCCTCTAATCCCAGCACTTTGGGAGGCTGAGGCGGGTGGATCACTTGTGCTCAGGATTTCGAGACCAGCCTAGGCAACATGGCAAAACCCCAACTCTACCAAAAAATACAAAAATTAGCCAGATATGGTGGTATGCACCTGTGGTCCTAATTACTTGGGAAGATTACTGGACAGGGGAGGCTGCAGTGAGCTGTGATCATGCCACTGCATTCCAGCCTGGGTGATGGAGCAAGACCTATTCTCTAAATAAATAAACAACTATTATTATATTTGAAGTTGTGGCCTTATCATATGCTAGTTACTATTAATTTGTGCAATACAGTGTTTTCCAATTCAACAGTATTCTTCAAGCTAAATCTGTATGTATAACAATGGCATTTTATTGGTGTAAGTTTGCTTTGTAAATTCAAATTTTAACTCTTATGAAATGAATTAGAAGAATGAAGCAGTTTTAGTGAGTGCAGGAAATTGAAACTGGTAATAATGGATGATTGGTGTAAACTTACCCTAATGCACTGTTTATTTTTAAATTTTGTTTCCATTTTATGTTACCAAGTTCTGTTCCTCTTAGATAATTAAATTTCAAGTGATAGTTTATTTTTCTTAAGTTTATGTTCCTATATCGAAATGTTTTTTTAACTGATTAATACTCTTGAATGAATAATAAAAATTGCTCTTCAATGTTAAATCACAAATACATTTAAATATGTGTGTATTTCTTATATTAAACACAATACTTACAATAAAACTGGATGTTAAATGAACATTATATCTAAGAATGACCTCTTCCTCTGTTCTTGGACTATCTACTTTTATGTCTTGATGAGACACTATACTGAAAAGGTGTGCCTGTACCTTGGGGCATTGGATCGTGGGCTCTAAATGTGTGTTGTTATAATATGTAGCTTGTAAGATTTTATGTTATTGGACATATGAAGGCCTTTGGAGTTTTTTTGTTTCTTGTAGAGCTGTGTCTTTTCTTATCATTGATACATTTAAAAGCAAGCATAAATATGGAAGGTAGAGCTTTATTCCAAGCTCTGTACAAAAGTGAGTAAACTTATTTACACTACTGAACACATTTGTGTCCTCCATTGAGTGAAATTTGAGCTTATTTCACCTTTAGGCACTCAAGGTTTTTAGTTTTGTTTTAAATAGAGCTTAAAAAGTAATTGACATTTTAAAAATTCAGCTCTTAGAAAACTAGTGTGAAAAACATTGTTGAAGAAAGAAGGGGGTTTGAAGTTGGTTATGCTGAGCCTGAATCCTAGTGCTGCCACTTTATAGTGCAAAACAGCCTCTTTCCACATCTGTGAAAATGAAACTAGTTGGACATGTACTTTACTTTGTACTTTTTCAAGACAGAGTCTCACTCTGTTTCCCAGGCTGAGTGCAGTGGCGGGATAATGGCTCACTGCAGACGCAAGCTACCAGGCTCAAGCAGTCCTCCCACCCCAGCCTCCCGACTAGCTGGGACTCCAGGCATGCCTACCATGCTTGGCTAATTTTTTATTTTTTGTAGAGATGGGGTCTCACGATGTTGCTCAGGCTGGTCTTGATCTCCTAAACTCAGGTGATCCTCCAGCCTCAGCCTCCCAAACTACTGAGATTAAAGGTGTGAGCCACCAAGCCTGGCCCATTTACCTTAAATGTGATGTACTTGTAAGGATTGAATAAGTTCTAAGCTTGTGAAAACACCTATTTCAGGGCTTGAAAGATTAATCAGACACACTCAGTGAATGTCGGATCTCCTCTTTGATCATGGGCTTTATCAGTCTCTTTAACTGTAGTACTGATTGAAAATAAATTACATGTCCAGAAGACGATGGTTTGAATTCTGTAATTTTTATTTTAGATTAGGTTCTTTTTCTGGACAGGATTTTTTATTAATAATATGTTACTTGAATATTAGAATATATTAAATTTTCTTTATAAATTGTATATTATACAGAAAATTATTCTTGTGCTTGTGAAAGTGAAACATAACACACAGTATAGAAACAGTACTGTGTCAGACCAGCCATGTTGCCCAGGCTGATCTCTAATTTCTGGGCTCAAATACCACAAAACTAAAAGATCAGTAGAAAAATATGTAATCGATGATATTCTTACCTTGATGGGTAGGACTTTAAAATTTTTTCACCATAAAGAGTTAAATGTTAATTTTTTATTTGCTACTTTATTTCTGGAGGTAACAAAATGTCTGTCAGTTTCTTGAATATGCCCTTAGATTTGTAGTCTTCAACTTTGACTATGTTGGAATTACCTAGGAAGCTTCAGTAAAGTATTGATGCTTGGTTCCCAGAAATGCTGATTTAAATAGTCTGGTATACACCCTGTGCATCAGGATTCTGATATGCAGGCAAGGTTGAGAACCACTGATTTAGAGACTTGATTCTGGGTTGGCATAAAGATTAAAATCAAATGATAGCTGTGTACCTGCGGTTTTGAAGTAAAGTGATAGATGTAGTTACAATGGGAGGTGATATTTGCATAGCATTTTACAACCTCACAGTCTTTTTCTTTACATGATTCTCATTTAATTCATATTCTCTGCCTCTTTGAATGTCTTTTGGTTGGTAACCACTATCAAAGGTGCATGATGCTTCTGTTGCAAGTAGATTGATAGGTAATATATTTGCTAAGCAGAAATTTTGCACATAATGTCTGCCCCCCTCCATCTTTTCTCTCTACTCATAGTCTTCCCTCCATTGAACTGTTCTACCTTCCCATCCTGTGTGCTTAAATCAATCCAACATGTCTTCTAAGGCTCATTTCTTTCCTAAAGTAGCTTAAAAGATGCTACACAGTTTCCATGCAGAGCTGTTTACATATGTGACCTGAATTAAATGTCATAACAAGTGCATCTCTTTTCAAGTTGAGAATATCAGATAGGCACATTCTAGGCTTATTTTCTTAGAGAATGGACCTTTGAACTGTGTGCTACCCAGTTCTTACTAGAAGCTCTTCTGTGAGAAAACATTCATAGATTTCTACATCGATATGTGATTCATCCATTCTTTTAAAATATGGTTATGTCTGAATGTCCTTTCTGTGGGAAAAAAAAATAAGGTTATGAACTTTCTTTCAAGCAATAACCCATTTGAAAATTTGCTATAAACTCTGGACCCTTGCCTGAAAATTACATCTATACATTAGGTATTTATTTAGAATCAGGGACTTCCTGATTCCTCTTTAGAGAACCACGTTGCTAGTTAAGAACTTGAACTGTTCTCAAAAGCACAGTTAAATTATTAGATCAAGCCTATTAAGAGCGCTAGATAAGCAGACCACATTGTGTTGCTTCTCCTAAATTAAATTGCTCTTACTGAATTGTGCGCTGTTGTGCTTCATTCAGCATTAAAGAGCATTGTGAGAAACAGCTCTGTAAAACTCAATTTTTTTTGGTAGGAATATTGGAGACTTTATTTAAATAGTTTTAAAAGCATGAGATTGCAGTCCATTAATGTGTTGTGAAACAATTTGGTGGTCCCAACCAGTATTTCTTGGTTTTGTATTGTTTATTTTGCTTTTTTCTATGCAGTATTTAAATATTAACAAAATTACATTTTATCTTAATGTCCTTTTTTAAGTATTGTTTTTCCTTTTTAAGTATTGTTTCATGAACCTTTTTAGTTTTTAATGTAATGTGACTACTGGATTGCTACGTAAAATGTATTCCTTACTGTGTTTTGTAGTCCATAAAGTTTAAAAACTATTGTATTCATATTTTCTCTTAAAGGAGAAATTTTTTCTCTTTATTCTCATTTGTCAAATGACAAGAGTAAGAGCTGCTGCCTTATGGGTTTATCATGAAGACTAAATATATATAAGTATTTAGAACCTTGCTTACCTTGCACATAGTAGATGCTCCATAAATACTGGCTGTCATTACTGGGAAAAACAATCTTCAGAGCAAATGCTTTGTTTTAATCTTATGCACGTTAAAGACATTAATTATTAATTATAACCTTTGCTTTGGCTGCCAAGAAAAAGCAGCTGAGTTTTATTTTTTATTTATTTATTTTATTTTTTCTTGAGATAGGCTCTTGCTCTATTGCCTAGCCTGGAGTACAGTGGCATAATCACGGTTCACGGCATCCTTCATCTCCTGGACTCAAGCAATGCTCTCACCTAAGCCCTCTGAATAGCTGGAACCACAGGCGTGTCCCACTATGCCTGGCCAATTTTTTAAATTATTGTACACAGAGAGTCTCGCCACGTTGCCTAGACTGTTCTTGAATTCCTGGGCCCAAGTAATCCTCCTCACATGTGTGAGCCTGACCTTCAAAGATAAATTTATGGCCTTTTGTCTATCTTCTATTAGCCCTGATTTGTGATTTGAAACTTTCTGTTGCATTTCTACGGGGAGCCCTCAAATCCTTTCTGGGACATCAGAATCATCAAAATATGATAATTTAATTCCATTGTAACTTCAGAGATATTTTTATATTCATCTGTGCCAGGAGGGGAGGTAGAGGATCTTGGGAACATTTATTGCCTGTTTAAACTGTACATTGATTCAGACACCCAGGGTGGTTGGTTTTTTCCTTAGCTTTTTACTAGATGATTGAGTCCAATATGGAGAAGAGAATTTTGGTAATAGCATTAGCTGTCTACTTACTGAACAAGTTTGTTGTCCTAATTTAACCTATGTTTTGTGGAACTCTAAGTTGTAGTTGATTTCCTCATAGAGAAACTCTACTAAATCATTTTATGCAATGAAAGAGAAAGCTGTTCTTTAAGAACTTTCATGGAATAATATGGTTCAATATTTTTTCCATAATATGGCATCAGGATAACATTAGATTTTTAAATTATTTGTCAGTGTTAGATATTAATGTGCTTTTTGTTACTGTGGTACATACTATGTGTCTATCATAAAACATTTCTGAACAAAACAGTAAACTTAATGTGTTTGATTAAAGTAACTCAGTTTATGTGGTTAAAAAATACCTGCATAAGGAGATGTTATGCAAATGTAGAGAATTATAATTTTCTAATCTCCCTTTAGGGATATATACTTGTTAAGGCTGATTTCTCAGTTATATATTTTTAGAAACATAGTATTTGTCATTTTGAATCTTTAGTGATTCAAAAAAAATCAATTTAAAGCTGAAAAAAACTAATTAGACTTTTGACCATATTTAAGGTACATTTTAAGAGTTGAACACTTTAATGTGTTCCAGAATTTTTTAAAACTAGAGATCCTTAGAAATAAATGGTAAAAGACAGGTTGTAGAAATTTTTCCCCTCAACAGGAAAGTTAGTCTTATATCTCGATCTAATTTTTACCACTTTTAATGATTTGGAGAGTTTGCTATCTGACTTGCAAGTCCAAGCAAATTTGGTGGAATTTGTTCTTTATGGGAATAAATTTAAAACTGCAAAGGAGAGAACTGAGTGATTGGCAGTAGAAAAGGAAATAGTGAAAGTAAAAATTTTGACAATGAAGTCTAGGCAGCCATAAACGGAAAAGAAACGACAGCCTCAGAATGCACACCTGTATTTATAGGATGTTGGAATATGAAATGTTTGTATATCAGAGGGCTGATGGCATGTGCTTTGATAATGCAGTTATAGTGGGCATAGCTTTATAATTTAAGTTATAGGGAAGAAATTGACGCAATGTTTGTCTTATCGTCGAGATATTTGGATTTTTGTAATGTGTATATATTAACGTCTTTCCCTAGCTGTATTGGAGGATATGTTATTCTTCCAATTAAATCATTCTTGATCTTTGGGACCATGAGGAAACCTGGGAAGTCAATGACCCAGGCATAAAGTCAGAAAGGCATGAACATTTTTAAATTGTATTAAAATTATAGAGAAGGGAAGTCTTAAGTGGGCAAGAGATGGTAGGTGGGAACTATGTACTTGAAGAAATTTCAGATGTCATGATATACTTTTAATAGGGCTGACTTTGTTAGCATACAGTTATTTTTGGAGTGTTTCAATGTCTACTTAATATAAACTCTTACTAACCTATGATTTCCAGAAAAGTATTAAATTCCTCAAAGGTGAATTGTCTTGCTGGAAGAAAACCTAGCTCAAGGGAAGGGGAGGTCGATAGGCTTTGGGATCAGAAAAACTCAGGTTTGAAAGTTAAGTTTTACCATTTAATTCATACTTAGGTCAGTGATTTCACTTTGGACCCTGGGTTGTCTTTAACAGGTACACAATAATTTTTAAGTTTTTGTGAGGTTTAGATGTAACGGGTTTGGCATCCAGCCAATGGTAGCTGCTGTTATTTCTCATTTTAGGAGCCTAATCTAGTGACTGGAAGGATCTGTGATATTTTAATTGTTTTACTTCTATAAAGTTTTAAAGGCAGAATTGTTCAGAACTGAAATATAGATGAAGAGAAATTCATTTAATTTGCATCCACTTTTTATTTCCTATTTTTCCAATTGACTTCTATATCATCTTAGGCATGTATACTTTTATAGAGTCCTTCATCTGCATAATAGCTTTTAACATTATTTTAATTATTTAAAATACAGCTTACTAAGTTTTTCTGTTAAATTTGTAGCATCGTTTTGTGGTAGACCATTTTTCCATATCCTCAAGAACTTTAAAGAGATTGTAAATAGAGGTAGGGCAAGTATTTAAATTTTAATTTCAACTTTTCTATCTAAATTCAAGTTACCAGAAATGGAAAACTGGTTCCCTTTTTATTTTTTTTAATACTTGGACTATATCACAAGGAAAATATCCTATGTGTGTCAAAATGAGCATTATTTTCAAGCCTTTTTGGGAAATATTTAAAGTTTTTATAATAGAGCTGTCATGTGTGTTAAAATTGTAGTGGCCCCCAAATTTCCATTTGTCTGGTATTTGCTGTCTCATTTAATTTCGCAAAAGATAAATTCATTTGGAGACTACAAAAAATAGTAAGTTTAGAAGAGGTCTGCAGAGACTTAAAATTTAACATGATCATTGTTGGATATATTGATTGTAGTTAATTTCTTAATGAAACTTTTTATAACAGTGCAAAAGTAGTGAGCTTAAACACCGGAATATTTTTCAAAGTGTATTGTGATCTGATTTCATTTTAAAATTTATTGCAGACACCTTTTGTTTTTATTTCTTTATGATTTTATTATTTTTTAAGCATCTAATTAGGTGAAACTGAATTGATTCAATTTTTATGTTACAGGAGATTACCTGGGGCAATTGATGTTATTGGTCAGACTATAACTATCAGCCGAGTAGAAGGACGGCGACGGGCAAATGAGAACAGCAACATACAGGTTTAGTATTTTAAAATAAATTATTTTCTTTAACTGAAGGATTATATCAGCATTCTAATTTATTTTATTCAACAAATAGTCATAGTGCTATGCTCTGTTTTAGGTGATACAAAGAGATTTAAAATGTGGAACCAATCATCCTTAATTATAAAGGCACTTCCAGTTAGAATTTATAACCTCTGATTCTTTTTTAATAGGGTTTTTTCTTTTCCTTGTTAGATACATAATATAGGTTGAGTGTCTCTTATCTAAAATGCTTGAGACTAGAAGTGTATTGGATTTTCGAAATGTTTGTATGTATGTAATCTTAGGGATGAGACCCAAGTCTAAACCTGAAATTCATTTGTGTTTCATAAATAAGTTATTTAATTCATTGTAATGATTAGTTAATCTATGATAATGATTTTTCCTTTGGCAACCCTGAGTAAAATGTAATGGGCCTGAGTTTTGATTGTGAACCATCATATATGAGGTTGGGTGTGAAATTTTTTACTTGCAATAAAATATTGGTGCTCAAAACATTTTGGATCTTGGAGCATTTTAGATTTCAGATTTTTGGATTAGGAATGCTCAACCTGCATATAGGTTCACTGAATAAAAAATAAAAGATTACCAGTGATTTTACCACCTAAAGATAACCACATCTGGTACATCTCTTCTTACTAAGCAAAATTGGGATACTATTACAATTATATTTCTGTGTATCCTTTTTTTCTCATCTAAAATTATCATTTGTATTTTTTCAGATTCTTAAAATATTATTAAAGTATCTCCATGATAGCTTCATTGGATGAATATACATAATTTATTTAATGTGACATTTCTGGGGGAGGTAGAGTTCCTTTGTTTTTAGGTGAAAAAATGAGGGGAGATGAGTTATCAGTAAGTTGTATGATTAATGTTAGAACTGTAATAACTGAAATTTCCAGCTATTCAGCTTGGCCATACTTTTTTCATTATTTATTTCTCTTTTCTGAGTACTTTTAAAAATGTCCAGAGCACTTTATTCTTACCTTAGATAAATTGATCATGTGAAATGTTCCTTTTAGCATCTTTAAAGGCAAATCATTGCTACAGTGAAAGGTATTAATCCTTTTTTTCTTTCCTCTTACCATTGAAATGCCATGATTTCTCAAAATAAATACTTTAAGAAATAGCTTATTGGCATAAGCCCTACGAAAAACACTACACTTAAATGTAGGAAACGTTAATTGTAAAGAGGGATTGTATGTTTAAAATATTGCTTTAGTCAGCAAGGATTTGAGAAGTATGAATTAAATATACAACATTATGTTGGCTGTTTTTGGTCTTTGCCAAATTTATTTACACATCCTTGGGGAGCTTGTCAAAAATCCAGATTTTGAGGTGCCACTTTGCTTTCAGTAGCTTTGGGGTGCTTCTCATGTTGCCTGTCCCTTAACCTGTTTACACAGATAAGCATTTTGCAAACATTGCATTATTTTATTTTTCAAGTATAAACCCTGTTCTTAAAGTTACATGGCTGACATGAAAAAGTTACTTACATATTTTGCTGCCTGTTGCTTGCATCTGTTGATGCATGCGTGACAGTCTCTTACTTTGCAACCTGGTGATGACAGGCCCTGGGAACAGTGAATGTCTGACCTCTTGCCATATTAATTTCTAAAGGCTAGTGTCTGTGATTAATGATTACATTGCCTTAATTGAATACTTTAACTTTGGTTGGGTGACAAAGATAATACTTGTTAAATTATCTTTATAAAAGTAATCTTTTCTTGTATGGAGTGTTTTTATTAATTACTTTTTATTAAGAATTTTTTGGTAATGATCCAGTTGTTTTTTCTAAAGATTTGAATATGCACATTTTAAAAAGTACATGTGTGCATATACTCACATAAGTATATGTACACACATACCACACATGTAGAATTATTACTCTCCCACCAAAACTACATAGGTGAATTAAATTACCTTTTACTTTGTTTCTTAAGATTAAATGAAATTAATTTACTAAGATTAATTTTAGATAAAAATATTTATGTATCTGTTTATGCTCTAATTTTAGGTCCTTTCTGAAAGATCTGCTACTGAAGTAGACAACAATTTTAGCAAACCACCTCCATTTTTCCCTCCAGGAGCTCCTCCCACTCACCTTCCACCTCCTCCATTTCTTCCACCTCCTCCGACTGTCAGCACTGCTCCACCTCTGATTCCACCACCGGGTAAATAGTAAATAAGACATTTGACTTTGAAAGAAAAATAACTTGCAAAATAACTTCAAAAATTTTTTACAAATAAAATAGAATCTTGATTGCATTGCATTAAAAGTAATAGATATAATACTTCTTCTTCAACAAATTTGAACTGAAACAGATATTTATTTGTCTTGATGTTTGAATATAGGAGAGAGACATTGTTCTAAAATTGAGAAGAATATACAGAAACTAATCTTGTGATCCAAAAATATGATAATGATTCCCAAACAAGTTGCTAATAGTATATGTATAAATCCATACTCAGTTATAAACGTTACCAGTATTAACTTGTTTGAAAAAATAAAAAGTAGATACTCTTAGGATAGGAGTAGATCAAAATATTATATCTTGTGAAGAAATTGAAATTAATATTTCAGTCTGGTCTTTTTTTGTATACTGGTTTCCTTTCAGGAGACTGCTAGTGGGTGCCAGGTACCTGGTATTTACTTCTTTTAAACAAAAGTAATATAAGTGTTTATCATACTATGTGATTCAAAAGTAGCTGTACTTTTAGCTACTTTTGATTATTAATTAAAAACCAGGTTACTGGTAATTGAGAAAAAACTCACAATTTCCAAATTTTATTTTTTATTTGAATTTTTCATCTGGGTGCCTTTTTTACTTTGTTTTTGATCTTTATCTGCCTTAAGCCAGTTTTTATGAAACTAACAGGATTGATTGATGTAATAATTACTTCTTCCCAGGGAGAAAGCTAGTAGTAAATGATGAAAAAATAGCTGCTTGTCCTCATCAGGGCAGCATGAAAGACATGTATTAGACATTACTTCCTATTAATAAAATCGGCTTATACTGGACAGCCATGTGCCCTCACTTACTTTTATTTGCAAGAGAGCTGTCTTTAAGGTGCCAGTTGTGATTACAGAGCCAAATGCATGATCTGAATAGGCCTTCCCTAACATTCATCCTTGACCTCTAAATGTCAGCTACTGCTCCTGTCTTTCATCCTCAATGCCTTTGATTTCCTTCCATTGTCACCTCTACTCTCAAAAAGCATAAGAAAAATATGAAAAAATAATTGTGGCTTTAGAGGATCTGTTCTCTCAAAAATAGAGGAAAGAGGATGTTGGAATAGATTAGACGTCCTTACTCCAGACGGCAATAGTATTTCTAACTTCAGTGAATTTCTTGTTCCAACAAGTAGATTGAGCAGAAACCACCCATTAGTTGGGATTAGATTTGTGGTTCTTGGGCCTTTAATATGCTGAGTATTAACCAAATGAAAGGGGACTTACGTGATTCAAAATGAGGACTTTTGTGATTTCTATATGAATCCTTTGTCCTCTTAAAAAGAATTAGATAAAAGGTAGGAATAATTAATATTTTAACAAATTTGATAAATGATACTAAAAAAAAGTATTAATTGTGGTAATAATCCTTTTGGATTCCTTTGTAATGTTACTTAAACTTTACTAGGTAGTAAATGATTTGAAATAATTTTCTTTTTTTTAATTCTTAAAAATCTTTTTTAAAATGTTATTTTTAATCGGTGGTGATACTTGTATATGTTTATGGAGTGTAATATGATGTTTTGATTATGTCTACAATTGTAGAATGAGTAAATCAAGTTAACATATTCATTACCTCACATACTTATTTTTTTGGGGTGAGAACATTCTGAAATCTACTCTCGTAGCAGTTTTGAAATGTACAGTTATTATTAAGTATAGTCATCAAGCTGTACAGTAGATTTCCAAAACTTGTTTTTTCCATTTTACTTAAACTTTTGTACCCTTTGAAAATCATTTCCCCTACCTCACTCATGGCCCCCAGCCTCTGGTAACCACCATTTTACTCTGAGTTGGATCGTATAAGTGAGATTGTGTGTAGCAGTATTTGTCTTTCTGTTCCTGGTTTATTTCACTTAACACAATGTCCTCCAGGCTCATGCATGTTGTTGCAAATGACAGAATGAAAGGATTTCATTATTTACTAATATAGTATCCCCAGATGGCTAACATTTTATATGTTCAGTACTAATTGTTTATTAAAGTAAGTGGGACAGAGGTGGTATGAACTAATGACAACAAAATAAGTACTTAGCTTGTATAAGAATATTCAGAAACTCTGTAGAATATTGCTGCAGAGGTAATTGCTACACAGATAGGCAGTGGCATTATCTGGAAGTTTGCTTTTTTTCCAAACTGATAAAATTACCCCTCCTTTTTTTTTGAGACAGGGTCTAATTCTGTTGCCTAGGCTGGAGTGCAGTGGTGTGATCTCAGCTCACTGCAATCTCCACCTCCCAGGCTCAAGCGATCCTCCTGCCTCAGAGTAGCTGGTACTCCAGGCGTGTGCCACCATAACTGGCAATTTTTGTTTTTGTAGAGATGGTGTTTTGCCACGTTGCCCAGGCTGGTCTTGAACTCCTGACCTCAAGTGATCCACCCTCCTCAGCCTCCCAAAGTACTGGGATTACAGGCATGAACCACTATCCCAGACCATTTTTTATTCATGTAACCTTTGTTCATAAGTATAACAAATCTTTGAACAATGTTTAGATGATTAATGGCATTATGCTGTAGAGTGCTGCTAATTATTTTTCTGGTGCTTAATCTGTTTATCTACTTCATGTTAATTCTCAGCTACATGCGTTCCATATTTTAAAATCCAGATTTCCCTGGATGCTTGTTTTTGGTTTATACTTCATACTGTTCTATCAGCATTTAATGAGTACAGATTCAAGTGAATTCTAATGCTGGTTTAATCAATACCTAACTGGTATACATGCGGAGCAGGATACCAAATTCATTAAAACCAAATACTTGAAGTTGAGACTCTCTGAATTGCTCCTTGCTTTTAGTAGAAGGTGAGCTGTTGGGGAGAGCATAAGCTGTGTATTTCTATCTGTGTTTTCTTGCAGTTTTAGTCACAGTGGTCTTGTATGTACTTGCCATTCCCTAATGTGTTAGCTAATTGAGTTAACAACATTTATGTATACATAACACCAAAGATGATTTTCAGATTTATAACTGGTACATTCAATCAGGACGGGCGCTGGCTCTAAATAACAGTATGGCTGCATAGATATATGCCAGCTGCCATGCTTAAAGCTGTAGTTTTCAGTTACTGTTTACCACAGAACGACGAGTATACTGTGTTTTTTGTAATTTCAATCACCTAAGAATCATAAGCAGCTAATGAAAGAAAGCTATGATTCAGGAGTCTTTTTAAAGTATTACCTTAAAAGATATTCCATTTTTTTTTTTTTAAAAAATTTTTATTTTTTTTTTTTTTTTTTTTTTTTTTGCTTTCTTCAGAAATAATCAAAAGAAAATGGGAAAAAGAGTTTTTTTTTAAGAATTAAATGTATTTTAATGTTACCTTTTTTAAGATTAGACTTCTAAGGTTTTTAAAACTCAAGTCCAGAATATGATGAGATAAATATAATAATGATATCTTATTCCCATATTTTAGGATGCTACCTAAAAAGTCTTTTTTATAGGTAGAGTTACCATACACCCAGATTTGCCTGGAACAGTCCTACTTTCTACCTTCTATTGCAGCATAATTATTATTCATTCTCCGAAATTCTCTAGATGATAAAATTTGTGATTGACTCTTGGAAATTTGCAGATGGGGCTTATTGCATAAGTATATAGTTACTGTTTAACAATTATAAGGTGTTAGAGATAACTCTCATTTGAAGGACTTTTACTGTTAAATAGTTGACAGAAGTGGAGAAATGTATTGCCTCCTCTCTCCCTTAAACACCTAAACACATACCTGCAAACATATATGAAACTTTGCTAGTAACACAGGAAGGACAAAGTATTTCTGGCCATAATAGATTTGTATGAAGAGTAGAGGAGATTTTTGTGTTAAAATACAATAAAGCAGGAAGAGACTTCGGGAAATGCAAAAGTATTTATAGTGTTTCCCTGCAGCCATACTAATAGTAGCTTTAAAACAAACACTGGGCCTGGCTTGGTGGCTCATACCTGTAATCCCAGTACTTTGGGAGGCTGAGGGTTAGGATTAGGGTTAGGGTTAGACCAGCCTTGCCAACATGGTGAAACACCATCTCTAATAAAAATACAAAAAAAATAGCCGGGGGTGGTGGCACACACCTATAGTCCCAGCTACTTGGGCAGCTGAGGCAGGAGAATCACTTGAACCCAGGAGGTCGAGGTTGCAGTGAGCTGAGATCACACCATTGCACTCCAGCCTGGGCGACAAGAGCGAAACTCCATCTGGAGGGGGAAAAGAAAAGATGGCTAATTTAGTTCTGTAATTTTCAGAAATCTGTTATTTCAATTTCATTTTCTAGTGAATCAGAAAATAGTTTTCATTGTATTAAATTTTTTCAGAAATACATTAGAGTGGTCTCATGCTTTTTCTGAGTATTAATAGATATAATAGCTAATACTTACTTGAATGCTCACTTTTTAGGGTACTATTCTGAGCACATTCCATGTGTTAACTCATTTGATTCTTGAACAACATCTGAAGTAGATATTATCCTAATTTTGCAATGAGGAAGCGGGGACCTAAGGCATCTAAGTAATAGCTAGAAAATAGTAAAACTAGAATTCTAACCCAGGCAGTTTTGCTTGAAAGCCCGTTTTCTTTATTAACTATGTTGAAATGAATCAGTACCTATATCTAGAAAATTGTATTATTGGATTATGTGTATTTGTCACAGTAACATGTCTTAGAACCTTCTTTTGTTAAAGCATTTCTCTGATGTTGAAGTACGTGCATGCGTATTTGTGGGTAGGAAAGTTAGGGAGATTATAAGGAGCAGTCATCAAATTTTTTAAAAATCTGATTAATGTTTTACTCTTTGCCTGGCTTGTGTTAAGAACTCTTTCTTTAGCTAAAAAAGTCAGTTTTGAAACACTTTGAATAATTTGAATCATGTATTTTATTGGAAGAAAAACTGTAAAATTGGAAGCATTAATGTTATAGGGTAGGTGATTTTGTGTGTTTGTTTATTGTGGTAAAATACAATATATTTGTCATTTTAGCCGTTTGTGTAGTTCATTGGCATTAAATACATTCACAATGTTATGTAACCATCACCATGATCTGTACATAAAACTTTTTCATAAATATCTGTACCCACTAAACTCCTTCCCTCCTCCTTAGCCCCCTACTTTTTGTCTCTATGAGTTTACTTATTCTAGGTACCACATATAAGTGGAATCCTGTATTTGTCTATCTGTGCCTGATTGACTTTGTTTGTTTCTAAAATAATAGAATTTAATTAATGATAGTGAGTAACTTTATGATAGGCTTTTAATTTGGGCTTTTAAGTGTTAATTTACTTTAGTGTCATCATATTTGATCTTCATGTTTTGTAGTGGAGTTTACTGAAGAGTAAAAGGCAAATTCTGTTGAACTCATTTGTTTTTGTATGAATTCTTAAGCCTCAGATGACTAGTTCTGTGGGTCTTGGGAACAATTGAAATGTAGTCTAGTATCGGAACTCTGCTGAGTTGAAAAAGGGTCTTTGCTTTACTGAGATATATCCCAGCTACTCTGGACCACAAACCAGGCATCCCTGCTTTTAAAGTTAGCTATATGGTTTAACTGTTTATCTCTAGGTACCAGATGTGTAGGATTCTGCATTTTAGAAAGAAGTAGATTTCTTCCTAAAAGACTGTTGTCTTGTAGATCAGTGTCTGACTAGTAATCTAGTACTACTAATTGCATGAATTTTTTTTTTTTTTTTTTTTGAGATAGAGTCTTGCTCTGTCACCCAGGCTGGAGTGCAGTGGTGTGATCTTGGTTCACTGCAAACTCCGTCCCCCAGGTTCAAGCGATTCTCCTGCCTCAGCCTTCTGAGTAGCTGGGATCACAGGTGTGTGCCAGCATGCCCAGCTATGTTTTGTATTTTTAGTGGAGACGGGATTTCACCATATTGGCCAGGCTGATCTCAAACTCCTGACCTCTTGATCCTTCTGCCTCTGCCTCCCAAAGTGCTGGGATTATAGGCCTGAGCCACCATGCCCAGCCTAATTGCATGAACTTTAAAACCTTGTTCATTCCTTAAATATGTTAATTGTGGGTTAGGGATGATATATAGGATTTGGGTTGGGAGTGTGAGCTACTCACATCTAGGGTCAGTCTGCGTTTCCTCTAAGTCCTGCATTTTCATTACATTATTTTTCTGTTAGCAATCTGGTTCTTTAGCACAGCAGTTCTTAAAACTTTTCCATTACAGGCTTCTTTAAACTCTTAAAAATTACTGCAGATCCCAAAGAGCTTCTACTTATGTATGTTTTATCTGTGTTTTAATCTTAGAAATTAAAACTGAGAAATTAAAATATTAGTTTAGAGATATGTGTAATAAACTCATTACATGTTAACATTGTAAAATTTCTTATGAAAAATAACTATACTTTTCCTAGAATAATTTAAAAAATTTAGTGGGAAGTGGCCTTATTTTTTACACTTTTGGAAGTCTCTTTACTATGTGGCTTAGTAGAAAAATCTCATTTCTCCTGTTTGTTTTTGTGTTAAATCTATTGTGATATCGCTAGTTGTTTAGCCTCCAGAAAACTCAGCTGTAAGAAAATGAGCATGAAAAAGGCAAATGACATCTCAGTAAATTTATGACAGTAGTTTTGACCTTGCAGATTCCCTAGTACGGTCTCAAGGACCCTAGGGTCCTGGACAAAACGTTCAGAACATTGCTTTGGCAGAAGCTCGGCCTATATTGGATGAATATTATCAGTGCCCTTGAGGAAGTACAATTTTATCTCTTTAGTTGAGAAATGATTTTATGAATGTAACAGTTATTAAGCTAATTTTATAATACCATACATTTTTTGGTCTTACCCAACAGATTACCTCATATTAACTGGCACTGTTTGCCAGAAATGTAAGCATTTTCCATAGATATTATTAAAGAATTCCTTAAAGTTTTTGAAAACTATTTATTCTTGAGTTTTTCTATATTTATTTTAAGAAGCTTGCCTATCAGTGTTTTCAGTAAATTCAAAATAGAGTGCAATGCTAATTATCTGTAATAAATATAATTTTCTGGCATAATTAAAATTTATTTAGATGTAAATTTAACAGAGATTAAAAGCTTCTTTAGGATGTTGATTTTTGAATGTGTTTTCTCCTCCATGATGCACCCTTTATAATAGTTACATTTTTAATATACCATTGACACATTTTGTTGAATCTAATTACAGTTTAATTTCTGCCTTCTGCTTACACTGCTCTTTCAATCATTTCATGATTGTATGTAAGCTGGTAGAGATAATTTCTATACAAGTTCTCTATTAAAAACATTGGTATTTCTATCAAAAATGTTTTTTCTAAGATAAAAGTTTATTTTCTATAGGCTTTAAATTTTATAAATTAGAACAATAAGAGATCCTAATAAAGATAACATAGTTTGTCCCTTTTATAGTTTATGTAAGATTATCTTTTTTACCTTTTAGACATGAAGTATGCTGGTATATTTTGGTTACTTTATGTGTGACTGTACCAGTTTTTAACACTATTTTTTTTTCCCTAAAGATAACTTAAATCCTTTTTTGCACCTTGTAATTGTTTTAATTATGAAGTAATGGTTTTGTAGTATTCTTTCTACATTCTGGTTTGTATTTAAGGGTGCATGGTAGATGAGATGATACGTGTGTGTGTGCACATGTTTTTGCTTGTGTTTAATTAAAAAAAATCCTGATACATAAAAGAGCATTTCTATGTGATATTTAAAGATTTTTGTAAACCTTGGCTTTCTGTATTCTGTTTTTTTGAGTAAAACTTACTTCTGAGTTTGATGGCTTTGAAATACAAATCGTGAGACTTAAGGAAAGTGATCAGGTTTATCTATTGCATAGTGCTGATGCAACTTGGAGTTATACTAGTGAGAAAAGGGAATCGTAGTTTACAGATTCTGCCATTTTCTTCTTTCATTTGAATTAAATAGAGAAAAGATAGATGGTTATTGCATGTATTGGTTTTCACTGCTGTATAACAAATTACTCCAGAATGTAGTGGCTTTAAAACAACATACATTTATTGTTGAACAATTTTTATGGGTCAGGAATCTGGAACAGCGTAGCTGGGTCCTCTGCTTTAAGGTCTCTCTCAGACCTCTGTCTTCTCTAAAGGCTTGACTAAGGAAGTATTTGTCTCCAAGCTTATTCACCTCTTTGTTAAAAGGATTCTGGTTGTTGTTTTTTTTCTAGACTATTGGATTGATAGGGCTTCAGTTCCTCACTGGTGTAGGCCTCTAATATGTCAGCTTGCTTAATCAAAGCACATAAGCTGAGAAGGCAACAGAGAGACTGCCAGTGAAATAGAAATCACTGTCTTTTCTAACCGAGTCTTGGAAGTAATGTACTTTGATTTTTGTGTGTGTGTTAGAAATAAGTCATAATGTTCAGCCCCCACACAGGGCAGGACATAAATACCAGAGGTATGTAGAGGCATAAATACCAGCAGGCAGGGATTATTAAAAGCCATGTTAGATGCTGTTTTGCCTTAGTTATATAAAATGATGATGGACTACATTGAGAATGAGTTTATACACAATCTTTGTTTAGTTTTTTTTGTGAATGCAAGGCCCACTATTAATTTTGTGGGAATTTTTAGTATGGATAAATTCTTTTTAATATGATGTTTAACAGGAATGCTGCCTTTGTGTTCCTTTGTCTCAGTTCCTTCAATCTCCCAAATAGAATTTCTGGTCTTACCCCCACCCCCTTTTACATTTAAGTATATGCATTATATACTGGAAAAATAAAGCTGGGTGTGGTGGCTCACTCTTATAATCCCAGCACTTTGGGAGGCAAAGGCAGGTGGATTGCTTGAGTTCAGGAGTTCGAGACCAGCCTGGGCGACATGAAGAAACCCCATCTTTATAAAAAATACAAAAATTAAGGCCAAGCGTGGTTTCTCGCACCTGTAATTACAGCACTTGGAGAGGTCGAGGCGGGTGGATCATTTGAGCCTGGAGTTTGAGACCTGCCTGGGCAACATAGCGAAATCCTGCCTCTACAAAAAAAATGCAAAAAGTTAGCTGAGCGTGGTAGTACACACTTGTAGTCCCAACTACTTGGGAGACTGAGGTGGGAGAATTACTTGAGCCTGTGAGGCAGAGGTTGCAGTGAGTCATGATCATGCCACTCACAGTGGGCAGTGGAGTGAGACCCCGTTTCAACCAAAAAGAAAAAAAAAGAAATCATCTTCTCTTTTGAAAATGTCAGATGATGTAAGCTCTCATAGCACTTTAAGTGTCATAAATACTTTGTTTCATAAAAATTTGGAATGGGATTTATTCAGTCTATATTGAATATTAAATTGTTCAGGAGAGAAGTTTAGAAACTGATCCATTTATCCTCATAGTATAGTCCTGGGTCAGCAACATCATCTGGGAAATTTGGGGGAATGCAGATTTTCTGGTCCCACCCTAGACTTAATGAATTAGAAATTCTAGGGGAAAGGCCCAGCAGTCTGTTATAAGAGACTCTCCAGGTGATTCTGATGCATGTTCAAGTTTTAATACCACTAATCTGTTCAGTCTGTTACAGTTTGAATATTACTTTTCCAAAAGCTTTTAGCTAGCTCTAGAAATTTACTTTTACTACTGTTACATGTAGCTTTCCAGGAAAATAAACATTTTTTTAAAACTCATTTTTCAGATAGGGGATACAGAAAAGAAACAAAATACTTGCCTTATTTAAGTCTGTTGTCTAAGTCATCCTGTGTTTGCCAGGAAGATGGAGGTGTTGGGAGGGGAGAGGAGAGGGACTTTTGAGATGAATTTTCTCCTCCCTTATACTGTTTCTCTTTTATTAAGAAAGGTCAAATACTAAATAGTGATTTTTAAATGAGAATGATGTTGGCCTTATATGATATCACGTATTAGTTTGAAACTATATCCAATAATTTTCAAAGAATTGGTTGCATATTGTTTCATCAACTTTACAGCCTTGTTTTAATGAACATTTACTAATAAAGATTTGCATTGAAATAATATCTAGATGAAATGGAGGTCTCACAAGAAGGTCCCTTCCTAGTTGCCATGCCAACTTTCTGGTATGTAGGCATTGGTTAGAAAGACATCTTTAAATGACATGATTTTTTCTTTGATTATGTGTTCAATTCCAGTAGCTTATTTTTGTCCTATGTAGTAAGATTAACATTAAAGACAGACAGTAATTTTAACTACTTTTGTAATGTACTTAATTTTAATTCTTTAGTATTATGTCTTTTATCTCTGTGTTTTGTGGAAGTTTCATAGCTTAAATGTTTTTGAGGACTAAAGTTTGAAGGGACTGACTAGTAATTTTTTTAGTTTTTTGCATGAATTTACATTCTAATAAGCTGTAGTAAGCATTAGCTAAGTGGTACATCCTGCTTACATATTCATTTAGGTAAAGTTATTAGGATTACAGTATATAGAATGGGTGGATGATTTTGGTATATTCCTTTATCTTATAAATCTTATCTTACAGATCTCTGTCTTCTAAATCTAAGAAAATAATCATTTATTTAAATATAAAAACTAGATCAAATAGTGAAGTTAAGTAGTGTCTCTGTTGTTAGATAATTAGGTTATAGTATTTATTAGGAACATTTAATGCTCTGCTTTCCTTACTTTTCTCATTTACTTGGGAGTCTGGGACTCTGCTAACTTGTATGGTTTGCTGGATTCTTTTAGTAATTTGGGAAACAGGAACGTAACCTCAGGATGGATGAGAGTTTCCGTTAGCTATGGGTCACTTTAGCAGACTTGTGGATTCCTAATGATTTTTGAAACTTCATGACTGCTTTATGTATCTTCTTTAGTCTTGTTGGTTTTCTAAGTTTGGAATATGTTTTTATTGTATGGGTGGTTAAAATCAGGTGCTTCGGTGTCTTTTTTAAGGCCATATGCTAACTTAAGATTTTTTAAATCTAAGTCTCTTACTCTGATAAAACATGCATGTCAGAACATTTTTAAATAGTGTTAGCATATGTTTCCTTTGACTTGAAAACAATTTTGTTTTCTCTCTCTTTTTTTTTTTTACATACATTTAGCTGATGAATTAGATTATTTTTTGGACTAATTTTGATGCAGTTTTTAAGATAGGATTTAGGAAACCATGCCAACTGTTTTAATTATTTATGGTATAAAAGTTTTCATGAGAAAGTTATTTTTAATTGTCTTAAATTTTTTTTATTTTCCTGCTTAGAAATCTATCATTTTTCCTCGACTAAATATAGTGAAAATTTGCATGCCACATAGATTGCTTTCATGTAGCTCTTAAATTAAAAATGCTGAATTTAAATTTAGTAAATACATTTTATGTTAGGCTTTAAGGGCACATTTGGTCCCTGTAAATCGAGAATGTACATAGTTTATTTCTCAGAGTCACTCAATATTTGCTAATACCTGTAGAAGTAAATCATTCATATTTATGTTAATGTGCCCTGGGGGTGTATATATATGAATTGATTATTCCCCCTTTCTCTCCTTCTAGAAATCAAAGGAAATGTTAGCCTTTCCTCACTTCTGCCAACAATAGTAAAACAGTCAACACTTGAATGAACCAAAACATATTGAGCTTTACAAAAGTCAGTAATATCCATCATCTTGAGTTATCCTTGTACTACCTGCAGTATTAGAGAAAGAACCCCACAGATCAGTTTTCCTATTAAAATAACAACCTTAGGCATTGATTATCATATTTAGTTAGGATTAAATTCATGGCATTTGATAATTGTGTGTGCATAAGTGTGCTTTTTAACTGATGTCTAACTTGTGATTACAACTAGTGGGGGAAACTTTGTTATCAAGTTGTTAGACTGGGTTTTCATCAAGGAGGTTGTTGTATGTTATACTTGAATTGTTAGTCCTCTGCAAGAAAACAGAATGCTTCTCTTGAGTGAATAAGCCAGGATAATGAGGCGAGGGGTTTTATTTCAAAGTTCGTTTTGGTGATGGCATAAATACATAACAGGTTCTGAAATCCAGTTACTATATTAAATTTCATCACTTGTTTTTTAGGTATTCCAATAACTGTACCACCTCCAGGTAAAACTTTTTTCATGTTTTCTCCATCATTGTTAATAAACATGAAATTTTAAGCTTACAGTTACAGGAAGGATGGTGTTGATGCGGTTAGAATATGGAATAGGCTATTGGGATTTCAAGGTCCTATTTTCAGCTCTGCCTTTGCTTCATTCTAGTTTTGATTAAGATACTTAGCTTTCTTATACCTGTCTTACCCATTTCTGTAGAAATAGAGATTCTGAGAAAATTCTTACCTATTCAATTTGCAAGGAAAACAGTATAGGGTATAAAATAAAAATTTTCTTTAAAATGTCTTTACAGACTAATGAATTTTTTGATATAATGTAGTGACTGCAAGAGAAGAGAAAGATAATTTATTTTGACTTTATCATTATTTCTGATTTTTAAATTTTAATCCTGCTAGCTTAACTTAGTATCGTGAGAAAATGTGTTCTAAACCACATAGCAACTAGACAGACAGCTGGTCAGGTGATTGTTCTTAGAGTGGTGATTGTTTATTGTTGTAATGTTATGATCAACAGGAGTTTATATGTGGCCCAGTGTTTTTGTTTTTGTTTTTGTTTTAACATTTTTGTCAGTTATTTCTTTTTATAGTGTGATATTACACCTAGTAGCAAGTGTGTTTTACTGAGTTCACTGTTACAAGCCAAAGTGTATGAAGAGAATGAGAGGTGATAATGCTTGCAAGGGTGGGTCTCAGTTCAAAATGACTTCGATAAACAGAAAGAGTAAAGTTTAGGTAGCATAGGACAGTATACATATTTAGATGTGGAATAGAGGCATTGATTATGTGTGAATGTGTCTGAAAAAGACTCATCAGGGAAAGTCAAAGGAACCATTGGTGTGTCTTTTTAATTTAAAGAACAATGTGGCTGTGAAGCTGTGTGAAGTAGGATTGCGGACTGTAGGACTAACGTGGTAATTGCCAAATGTTGTACTTTTAAGATGTTTAATAGAGGAGTTATAGATCATAAACCTGAATACAGTGAAGAGCATGGTAAACATCAAAACAGTTTGAAGCGGGGCTAAAAATTGATTTAAGTGGACCTTTGAGAAGGATTCGGACAACTGAGATTTATTTTTTCGTAGAATTACTAAAACGGAGGCTTAGTGGAAGTGTTTTCACATAACTACAAGTTGATAGAAAATATGACAGTGGAATACCTCTTGTTCTCATTTAGGCCAGTGTCTGAATTGTAGTGTGAGAGATTTAAGTTACATAATTTGGTGCATCTATAGTAGTGAGAGTTGTTAACACTTGGAAGGAATTGGTATCATAAGGAATTGACATCATAAGTTTTGGAATCAATCTTTTTCTGTTGGGATGATTTATAGCCAATCTGAATTTGAAAGTATAGTGTAGATAACTGTTCAGGTCCCTTTTAGTCCTATTATTCTGTGGTATTCCATTTAGGTATTGTGAATTTATTGAGAATGCAGACCCATGATGTAGAGGTACAAATTATATATCCGTTATAAACTAATCCACAAACTATATTATGTGCCTTTCTTTGTAAAATAGTTTGTTAGGGTTGTGCTATTTGAACATATTTTATGGTGGAAATTCTCAGCTTTGAGTACTGTACATTTACTGGTAAGACTTTATAAGTTACACGTTTCAAGGAAATTTCTATACTTCTATTACACATTTTAAGGAAATTTCTATACTTCTAAAACTTGAAATATTTTTTGAAAGAGGTAATTACTATTTTATCCGCTTTTCTTCTAAAATATTTCAAATATATCTGGTGGCTACTGTTTTATGTATGGAAAAGGTAAGGCATTGAGATTATCTTTCTCATACTTACAAAATGGGCTGTGTGTGGTGCTGAAAATAAGACCGGTGTCCTGACTCCCAGTTTGTGCTCTGTGTATTAGACCAGACTGCTTATTTAAAGTTTTATTGTGCTAAAAATCTGTTTATAAGTTTGAGCTCCATTTTTCTGTCTCTTATTACAACATAGAGAAGCACATTCATATCCCCAGAGAAATTTAGTGATATGCAGCAACTTTGTTTCACTCTTGACATTTAGTGTACATTCTGTTAACATTTTTTATCTTATGATTGAATGTTTCAGGTTTTCCTCCTCCACCAGGCGCTCCACCTCCATCTCTTATACCAACAATAGAAAGGTAAATCAGCTATAGATACTGATTTTTGATCATTGATAGCCTTTTGACAGAAGAACCATATACATATCTTGGAAATATTTTCAGAGATTTAATTTTATAAACACAGCATCTGTCTTGTAATTTGTAAATCTAGATCTAAGTTAGTTTTATATAAGATGTTGCACCTGTAGCCTGATATCAAAACAGGGCAAAGAAAACTAGAGTTATAATATTTTGAAATAATATCTTGCTTTGATTTATGACACATTTGATTAAAGAAACTCCTAGACTGTTAAAAACCCAGCTACTGTCAGTTTTTTGGGAAATACCAGCATAAATTACTGGAAATCATGGATAATACATGTCTCTTCTGGGATAAAGTAGGGAAAACTATTACAGGACCATAGTCAAGAAAAGCTGTATTATTCGTTGATACTCTGATCCATCTCAGCTTCCACAAAGAAGGACTGAATACATTCTGTGTGGCAGTAGCCATATTTCCGTATCATGTACTTATGGCTTATGTTAACCAGAATGCTGTACAAAAGAATATTTCCCTTGTGGGTGGCAGCATGGTGTTGAACAGCATAGAAATCACACAGTATTGCTAGGTAAGGTTCATAAACCCTTTGAGACTAAGTTTTCTTTTTTATCAAAAGGGTTGATAGAGTTGTGAATATTTTAAAAGCTATTAAATATAAACTGCAAGTATAATTCTTGGCAGATAAAAATCACTAATAAGAGCTATTGCTATTTCCTTTTAAGTAGCAAACTATTAAAAATAGTGTGTTTCTGACAAAAATAATTCAAATGATGTAAAAAGACAAAATTTGTGAGAACTTTACATTAGTAGCATCAAACCCTGCATTTGATTTTCAAAGGAAATGATAAGAAAGTATGAATTGTAAGAACATAAGGATTTAGCTTTATTAAGTCTCTGTTTTCTCAGTCAAAATGTTAAAAAATATTCTTTGTTGATCCTGTCAGTGGGGCTGAATTACTGATTTATAACCATTAAAACCAATTATTTAAGACTAAATTTTTAATCTGAAATATTTTGATAGCCTGAAAGTATCTGTTACTTTACTTGTGACTTAAGCTAAATTGATTGGATTATTTATGTTAAATAGTTTTAGCACATTCTATTTTTCTGTAAAATTAGGTATTTTAATACTTTTTAGGTCAAAAAAACCACCCATGTTTTAGCATTAATTACATAGCTAAGCTGTCATTAAATTGGTGGTTGGATAAAAGTTGTAGTTTTTCCTTTTGCACTACATTATGAAAATTCAGAACTTATTTGTACCAGACATAAAAATATATCTTTTTCTTCAACAGTGGACATTCCTCTGGTTATGATAGTCGTTCTGCACGTGCATTTCCCTATGGCAATGGTAAGTAGTAGTATTAGACTCCTAGATTCAGTTTGAATCAGTAAAGTACTTAAACATTTTTAAAGCAATAAAAACGTGTTCATAATTTAACATCTTACAGAGCAATTGAAAAGTATTAACTGAAGAAATGAATGGTCTGTGTATCTGCTGGGTTAGCAAACAAGAAATTTCATGTATTTGTCAACTATACTTTTAAAAATTAATTCATGGTGACACAGTAGGGATATTTGTACTTTGCCTTTTCTAAAAGGATTTAGGATTTGTCACCAGTTTGTCTCAATTTTCATTGTTTATAATATTTCTATTTTTTTTGATTCGTTACATCCATCTAACCTTTTTTCTATCTTTCTCCCTCACTGGCTTAGTTTTTTTCCTGTATCATGTTCACTCTTGGAAACTTTATCTCTTCCAAGGCCTTCTGATACCACTTTCTGCATCTCTTGATCAGTAATTTATTTCAAAATGCTGTGCATTATACCAATTTTTTTTTTTTTTTTTTTTTTTTGAGACACAGCATCATCTGTTTCCTAGGCTGGTGCGCAGTGGTGCTCTCATGGTTCACTGTAGCTTTGACCTTTTGAATTAAAGTGATCCTCTCACCTCAGCCTCCCAAGCAGCTGGAACTACAGTCATGCATCACCATGCCCAACTAGGTTGGTCTTCAACTCCTGGGCTCAAGCAATTCCCCTCTCTCAGCCTCCCAAAGTGCTGGTATTACAGGTGTGAGCCACCACACCTGACCTGTACTAAGTTTTAAGGATAGAGTAAGCTGTATAGAGCGCTTGCCCTCATAAAAGTTATAGGCTTATGGAGAAATAGCTGGGCGACAGGAGTTGGTGGGTGTAATGGGAGCACAGCAGAAGGGTCTACTCCAGAGAAGTGGAAGGGTAGATAATTTGATTCCCAGACTATTCAAAGATAAGGGGATGAGAAGGAACATGGTAGGTATTATGAATTGGAAAAAGTGTGTTGTGGCTGGAATGTAGAGACTGTGTGATTATGTAGGTCATTACAGCCATGCTGTGGAGTTTGGATCTTATTCAGAGGGCTGTGTGGAACCAGTTAGTTTTATGCTGAGTTGTGAAATTGTTACATTTACATTTGAAAAAATCTTCAACATATACATTTGAAAAAATCTTCATTCTGGCTGGTAACTATGAGGAAGTTATAAATTTAGAGGGTGAGTAGAAAGGTGGGGTTGGCCTTCTTGGAACAAAAATAAGCTGTGGAACATGTAGTGGAGTGAAAAATGATTTTCTCTCTACTCCTCCTAGTTCTTAGAATGGACCCTATGTTAAAAGTCACCTTAACAAGAGAGAAAAGAACAAGTTTATTAACATGTATACGTCATGTATACACGAGAAATAGCCAGGGAATGAGTAGTTCTCAAAGAGATGGCTTGGAAATCCAGGTTACGTAGCATCTTCAATACAGAACAGTGAATTTTTAGAGAAGTGACAAGAAAAAGGAAAAGGGCCTTGAGTCTTCATGAGCAGCCAATTGTGGAAAGGCAATATATAGAAATACCTACTAAATAAAGGCTAGTTGGTAAACGTTCTCATGCAGTTTCCTCTGGTACCTTGTCCAGGCAGGTAAGGGGCTACATTTGTCTCCAGTGATCTACTTTTGGTCTTTCTGGTAGAGAGAAGAGGAGGGACGCCTTTGTGTTTGTAAACTTATGTCATGCTTTTAGGTAAATTGGGGAGGACAGGGAGTTTTACTTGTATCTGCATCTTCTCAGTTACCTTCAGCTCAAAATAATCCTTATGTTAAAGAGGCATGCTTTGGGGTGATGCATTCTGGTCTCCTACAGAAGTAATCCAGGGGAAAAATTAGGATGTCATGTATTCAGTACTGTTGACGATGGAGATGGAGAAAATTGAATGGACTCGAAAGGATTTGTTTTATAGAATCTGTAAGTCTTAGTGATAATTTGGAAACAGCTAGCAGTCATATACTTATAGGTCTATCAGGGTATTGTACTGTCCTTCAGACTCTACCTGTTCAAAACTCTACTTGCCATTCATTCACTACAAAAGATGGTATTTATGTTGACTTACTTGTTTCAGTGACTGTATTCCTTCTCCTCCCCTTTTTTTGCTAGATATTTAGGTAATAGTCCTTGGATTGTAGTCTTGCTTCTACCTTTACTATTTATGTGACTTAAATATCTTCAGTTATTAAATGGACAGTTCAATCTTCCTTTTAATGTGGAGTTCATTGAAATACATTTAAGTACCTTAGTCCTGCCATTTAGTAAACCATGAAATATTAGCTCTTATTTTTATAATTATCACACCCATCTCCACCAAGCTCCAAATCGCGCCCACCACCTCCTTTTCTGCACCCTTGAGACAGTGTAGCATCATTGTTAAAGCATAGGCCCTGCATTTACACAGCCTAGGTTTGGGTCCTGGGTTCATCTCATCTTAGTAGCTTTGAATAATAATGTACATCTTTTTTTTTCCCCCATCTGTAAAATGAACTTTGAGTATTAAGTACTTGGCATGGTGTCTTTAATATGTAAGCATTCAGTGAGCATCACTTATTAAAGTTTGATTTTTACTTTTTTAATGAGACTTGCCAGTTTCTATTTTGTTATTTGTTATTCAGTTCCTTGTATATTTGTTTCAATACAGATAAACATGAGGAATAGTCCATATTAGAAAGAGAGAGTAATCTTGAGATTACCTATTCGGTTTTATTATGGAATATTTTATTTATTTTTATTTATTATTATACTTTAAGTTCTGTGGTACACATGCAGAACGTGCAGGTTTGTTACGTAGGTATATATGTGCCATGGTGGTTTGCTGCATCTGTCACCCCATCATCTACATTAGGTATTTCTCCTAATGCTATCCCTCCCCTAGCCTCCCACCCCCTGCTATCCCTCCCCTAGCTCCCCCACCTTCCAACAGTTCCTGGTTTGTAATGTTCCCCTTCCTGTGTCCGTGTGTTCTCATTGTTCAACACCCACTTATGAGTGAGAACATGTGGTGTTTGGTTTTCTGTTCTTGTGTCAGTTTGCTGAGAATGGTGGTTTCCAGCTTCATCCTTATCCCTGCAAAGGACATGAACTCATCTTTTTTAAGGCTGCATAGTATTCCACAGTATATATATGTGCCACCTTTTCTTTATCCAGTCTATCATTGATGGGCATTTGGGTTGATTTCAAGACTTTGCTATTATGAACAGTGCCACAGTAAACATATTTTTGCATGTGTCTTTATAATAGAATGATTTATAATCCTTTGACTATATACCCAGTAATGGGATTCCTGGGTCAAATGGTATTTCTAGTTCTAGATCCTTGAGGAATTGTCACACTGTCTCCCACAATGATTGAACTAATTTACACTCCCACCAACAGTGTAAAAGCATTCCTGTTTCTCCACATCCTCTCCAGAATCTGTTCTCTCCTGATTTTTTAATGATCACCATTCTAACTGGCATGAGATGGTATCTCAAGGTGGTTTTGATTTGCATTTCTCTAATAACCAGTGATGATGAGCTTTTTTTTTTTCATGTTTTTTAGCTACATAAATGTCTTCTTTTGAGAAGTGTATGTTCATATCCTTGACCCACTTTTTGATGGGGTTATTTTTTTCTTATAAATTTGTTTAAGTTGTTTGTAGATTTTGGATAGTAGCCCTTTGTCAGATGGATAGACTGCAAAAATTTTTTCCCATTCCGTTGATTGCTGGTTCACTCTAATGATAGTTTCTTTTGCTGTGCAGAAACTCTTTAATTAGATTCCATTTGTCTATTTTGGCTTTTGTTGCCATTGCTTTTGGTGAGGTCCTTGCCCGTGCCTATGTCTGAATGGTATTGTCTAGGTTTTCTTCTAGGGTTTTTATGGTGTTAGATCTTATGTTTAAATCTTTAATCCATCTTGAGTTAGTTTTTGTATAAGGTGTAAGGAATGGATCCAGTTTCAGCTTTCTGCATATGGCTAGCTAGTTTTCCCAACCCGTTTATTAAATAGGGAATCCTTTCCCCATTGCTTGTTTTTGTCAGGTTTGTCAAAGATCAGATGGTTGTAGATGTGTGGAGTTATTTCTGAGACCTCTGTTCTGTTCCATTGGTCTATATCTCTGTTTTGGTACCAGTGCCATGCTGTTTTGATTACTGTAGCCTTTTAGTATAGTTTGAAGTCAGGTAGCGTGATGCCTCCAGCTTTATTTTTTTTTTTGTTTAGGATTGTCTTGTTTATGTGGGCTCTTTTTTGGCTCCATAAGAAGTTTAAGGTGGTTTTTTCCAATTCTGTGAAGAAAGTCAATGGTATTTTTAGAAAATGTTAACTTGGTATTTTTCTCTAAGTAATACATGCACATTTTTATCAAAAAGTGAGAGTCTCCTGCTCACTCTTTCCTACTCCCAACTCTTCTCTCAGAGGCAAGGTCTTTTTTTTTTTAATGGAAAGCTTCTTTAGTAATAACAATCATAAACCATATTGCAAGAATTAAATAGAGGAAAGTTACAGGTTTCCTAGTAAAACAGGGCTTTAGAATATATTTGCTAAATACAGCTTTTTTGTTGGTGATTCTGTTTTACCTTTGTTTTCTTTTACTTATTTTGGAATTTTGTAATTCGTCCTTATGCAATAGTAATTATAGATGGAAATACTAAGATTTTCTCATTTGCATGGGCAGACTCCTTATGAAATAAAACCTAGTTAAAAAATACACTTTGCAGGAATATTAAACAACTACAGAGACCAGCAGTTTTAATGGTTTGTTTTTAGTTCTCTCAGTGGTCTCCATAGCATTTCTACATATGCTTATCACCTTATTTCTTGAGTATATAACTTTAGATACCATCTGTTATCTTTCTGTTATGATAGATGTATATTTTGCTCAGTTGTTATTACTACCTTTCTTTTTTCTCCCACCAGTAAAATTATATTACTATTTTTGCACCTCTTTTATATGCTTGCTGTTTCATGTACCATTCTACTGTGATAAAATGAGAATATTAGTGCATCTTTCTAAGCCTTCACTGAACTCTTCTTTCCCCACCACCCAGCTTTGCTCAATTATACTTCTTCTTACGTTTACATTTTGTCTTATAACAGAATTTTTTTGTGTTCTGACAGATTTTTTATTCTAAAAGCTAAACAATAAATAGCATTTACATTATTATGAATAAGTAAATAATGTGCATTGCAGAGATAATTATATACCTTAGCTCCTCAAGGGAGAAAGTTACATGGCAAATAATTCAAATTACAAGTTGAGTATCCCTTATCAGAAATGCTTGGGAGGAGATGTCCCAAGTCTAAACATGAAATTCTTTTGTTTCATGTACGGCGTATATCTATAGCCTGAAGGTAATTTTACTCAATATTTTAAATACACTTGTGCATGAAACAAAGTTTTGACTGTATTTTGACTGATAACCATCACATTAGATCAGGTGTGCAGTTTTCTACTTGTAACATTGTGTTGGCTCTCAGAAAATTCTGGATTTTGCAGTATTTTGGATTTTCACATTAGTAAATCTCAACCTGTACCAATTTTGTTCCTTGTGTGTTATCAGTTATGTAAAGTCTAACCACATTTTAGTGGGGTTTATATTTAGAACATGCCTTTCTTTGCCTCAAGTACATAAAGATAATTCTTTAATACTTTTTTTTCTCCCAGAAAAAGTTTCCAAGTTTTGCTTTTCACATTTAAGTCATATGCCCATCTGAAATTAATTTTTTGGTGTAAAGATCCAACAGTTTTCAAATCATTTATTGAATAATCTGTCTTTCCTGAGGAAGCTACAGTTGTCATCTCTGTCATCGACTGCATTTTCATATGTGTATGAATCTGGCTTTGGGCTTTCTAGATATTCAGTTGGTTAACTGTCCCTGTGCTAATAACTTCCATAGTATCTTTAATTATGAGTTTTAAAGTAAATGTTATCTCGTACAGCCAAATCAATTGTTGTTTTTACATATGTATTTTAGATTCAACTTTGCAAGTTCCATGAAAAACTGTTGAGATTTTGATTAATAACATTTATATAGTGCTTACTACATAATGCTCTTTGGAGCAATTTATGTAATCCTGAGAGGGTTTTAAAATAGGTATATTGTTGCTATCTCCATTTTATAGATGAGGAAATAGAAGTATTAATTTCCACTTATCACACAGTAAGTAGCAGAGTCAGGATTTGAACCTATGTTGCCTGGCTTCAGAGCCCTTGCTTTTATTTACTATACCATATTAAAATTGTACTGATGCTCTAGATCAGTCTGTGTGGAATTCATACCTTTACAGCATTGAGTTTATCAGTGCCCAAGGACTTTCTCTGCATTTTCGGAGGTGTTCTTTGTTTTCAATAAACTGCTATAGTTATTTCCATGTACTTCTTGAATGTCTTTGGTTAGATTTAGTCCTTAGGTACCTAATATTTTTGTTGCTGTTATAAGTGGTATAAACATAAGAACTATGTGTTCTGTTTATATTTGCTTGTATTCAGAAATAGTTTGGTTGGTTTTTTTTATAGCCATTTACCTTGCTGAACTCTCACTACAATTTGTTGTCTATTTAGGAAATATGCTTGCAGATAATGACAGTTTTGCTCCTTTTTTTTCCAGATGCTTGTTTGTCCCTTTTTTTTGTTTTATTTGTTGTGGCACAAACCTCCATTATAATATTATAACAACATTATATTATAACAAATTAAATTATAACAACATTATAATATTGAAGTACTCAAAGTGGAATTCTTGTATGATTCCTTTTTATTTTATAAAGGAAATGCTTCTAGGTATTTACTGTTAGGTTTCTGATAGAACCATCAGATTAAGGAAATTCTGTTCCTCTCCTAATTTTCCAAGGGCTTATAAACTGTGAATAGATACTGAGTTGTATGAATGCTTTCTGAAATGATCATAATTGTTTTTCTTTTCTAATCTGTTAATGTGACAAATTACATTTCTATATTCTTCTAATGTGTAGCCACTGTTGTTGATTTGCCAAAATAAACCTAACTTGCTCATGATCATCTTTTTTTTTCTAGATGAACACTGATAGTGTGTTTCTTATTTAGGATTTGGACATCTAAGTTTATATGTATAATAAGATTGGCTTAGGATTTCTCGTTATTTATACTTTCCTACCTGATTTTGGAATCAAGATTATACCAGCCACATGGGATAAGTCAGGGAATAATCTTTTTTTTTTTTTTCTATCTCTCTTTGCTGGGAGTTTGTGTGATATTGGAATGGTTTGTACCTTCACTCAACTGTAAAAGGCATCTGGCCTTGTAGGAAGATTTTAAATTACTGATTTAATTTCTTTAATAGTTGCGAGACTGTTTAAGATTTCTTTTTCTTTTTGAGTCAGTTTTGTTTGGTAAATTTTTATTTTTAGGAGTTATTCCATTTCAGATAAGTTTTTAAGTGCGTTAGTATAAGGTACAGAGTATTCTCTTTATTGTTTAATCTGCGTTGTCTGTAGTTGTGATCCCTTTTTGCTTCTGATACTGTTCATGTGTTCTCTTTTTTCTTAATTTTTTCATAAAATTGTCATGTTTCATTTCATGTCTAGTCTTCAAAAACCAACTTTCTGCTTTTTTCTATTATATGGTAGTTTTCTATGTACTTGATTTCCATTCTTTATTATTCCTCTTTTGCTGGATTATTCTGTTTTTCTGAGATCTTATACTGGAGACTTAGCTCATTAATTTTTACTCTTTTCTAATGTGGTGTTTGAAGACTAAATTTCTTTCTGAAACAATTTGTATCCCTAAACTTTTGATATGTCTTATTTTTGTCTATGTTTAGTTCCTAATGATTTAAATTTATGATATTTTTGACCCATGAATTATCAGAAATATGTTTTTAATTTGAAATGGTTAGGGATTATTTTCTCAAAACTTTTGAATTTGACTTCTAACTTAAATTGCATGGTGGTCAGAGAACATATCTGTTATATTCATCTGTGCTTGAGAAGAATAGTATTCTTTGTTATGGGCAGTATCCTATGTGATGTCCATTAAATTAACCATGCTAAGAACATGTAGCTCAAGTCTTTATTTACATGGTGGTTTGCGCCTGTAATCCTAGCTATTTGGGAGGCTGAAGAGGGAAGATCACTGAGCCTGAGGGTTCAAGGCTGCAGTGAGCTATGAATACACCATTGTACTCTAGCGTGGGTGACAGCAAGACCTCATCTCTTAAAACAAAAACAAACCACTTCTATGTTTGTACTGATTTTTTTGTCCACTTAACCTACCAATAATTGAGAGAAGTATGTTACATGATCATGGTGGGATTCTCTGTTTCTACCTGTATTTCTATTAGTTTTTACTTTCTAAAACTTAGGATGATGATGTTATTTACCTGGAAGTTTAAATTTGTTCTGTTTCCTTGGTAAATTGCATGGTCCATCTTTATGTGATCATCCTTTCTTTCCTAGGTAATGCTTTTAATATGATTCTGTTCTATCATTAATAAAGGTACTTATTTTTTTATCACGGGTTGTAGATTTTTTCATCTTTTTTCTTTCAGCCTTTCTGTGTGTTTTTATGTTGTTTGTATTCAGATTATAGTTAGGTTTTTAAAAAGTACAAATCAACACCTTTGTTTTTTAACTGATGAATTAGTCCCTTTTTATTACTGAGAATATTTAGCTATTTGAACTTAAATTTCCATCTATATCTTTCTCAAGTCTTCTTGAATTGACTTTCTCACTGATTTTTTTAAAAATCCTATTTTCCTCTACATTGTTTTGAAACTATAAATTTTCTTTTTCTTTTCCTTGTGGTTACTCTTGAAATTTATTATTCATACTTAACAATATGTAGTTTCATATAATTTGAACATCTTTCTCCATCAATACAGAGACCTTAATCTTTCTCTCCTAACTTATATTTGCTTGTATTTTGGTTTATTATTTTAGTTTTATTCTTTAAAAAAAATTCCATTATTGAATAGCATATATTATTTGTTTGGATTTGCATATATGATTACCATTTGTTTGTTCAATCAGTACTTCTTTTCATCTTAGATCTTCTAGGATAATTTTTCTTTTTCTCTAAGTATGTCTGATCTTTTGGTGAAGTCTGTTGGTTGTAAGTTTTGCTTATTTTTGTTTACAAAGGCTGTTTTATTCTTGAAATAAATTGCTGAATACACTTTTCTAGGTTGATATTTTTTCTCAACACTTTTTTTTTTCTTTTTTTTTTTTGAGACAGAGTCTTGCTCTGTCACCCAGGTTGGAGTGCAGTGATAGGATCTCTGCTCACTGTAACCTTCGCCTCCCAGGTTCAAATGACTCTTCTGCCACAGCCTCCCAAATAGCTGAGATTACAGGTGTGCACCACCACGCCTGGCTAATTTTTATATTTTTAGTAGAGATGGGATTTCACCATGTTGACCAGGCTAGTCTGCCCACCTTGGCCTCCCAGTGTTGGGATTACAGGTGTGAGCCATCATGCCTGGCCTCCTCTCAACACCATCCTGGTATATTTCTCCTCTCAACACTGAAGATGTCCTGGTGTATTCTGGTTTCCATTTTTTATGTTGGGAAGTTTGTGGTCAACCTAATTCTGATTCCTATTTACCTTGCATAATGAAGGGTCTATATATGTTAGGCCTTTAAGATTTGTTTCTGGATCTTCCCCTGATACTGTGGGTATTTATTCACCATGTGATAATTCTCTTTTTTATTTATAAAGTTAATTTGTATTATAATCTAATGACACATTTTTGGTGGGCATTTCCTTTGTTTCTTTCAAGTACCATAACATTTGTTTTTAATTGTATTTTTTCTTTAGTTGCCTTTCCCCATCTTCCTGGTTCTGCTCCTTCATGGCCTAGTCTTGTGGACACCAGCAAACAGTGGGACTATTATGCCAGAAGAGAGAAAGACCGAGATAGAGAAAGAGACAGAGACAGAGAGCGAGACCGTGATCGGGATAGAGAACGAGAACGCACCAGAGAGAGAGAGAGGGAGCGTGATCACAGTCCTACACCAAGTGTTTTCAACAGGTTTGTTGGGTGTGCAAGAGTTTATACTATGTATTTCATAACCACTTTCAAATTTATTTTTGTTATGAGGAGGTGAATTTCAATGCACTTGGAAAAGAGATGCTGAAGGAGTACTTAGGAAGGCCACCTTAAAATATTAGGGATTAGAGGCTTCCCATTACCATGAACAGCAGTCTTTAAATTTGTTTGTTCACTATCTCTTAAAAGAATTTTCCACACCTTCACTTACTTTTATCTTGCCATCTAAGTTTTTCATCTTAAGCTTAGTTGACCATATAGATATTTCCAGTGTATTATAAATATTACTATTTAAAAATAAAATTATTGCCACTTTTATTATTATTCAGTTTTTAGAGACAGGGTCTTGCTTTGTCACGTAGCCTGCCTGGAGTGCATGCAGTGGCATGATCATAGTTCACTGCAGTCTTATATGGGAAGAAGATGCCATCTAAGACTTTAATAGCTAGAGAAGAGAAGTCAGTGCCTGGCTTCAAAGTTTCAAAGGACAGGCTGACTCTCTTGTTTCCTAATGCATTGTTCCCTAATGTAGAAAGTCCTCAGCTTAAGTGTTCCTCCTGACTTAGCCTCTCAAGAAGCTAAGACTACAGGCATGCATCACCATGCATGGCTCATTTAAAAATATTTTTGTAGAGACAGGGTATTGCATTGTTGCCCAGGCTCACTCTTTTAATGTATCCAGTGGATTAAAAACATTATAGTGATTTTCCAAACATCATTGACCATTTTTTAAAGAAAATGCACAAATAGTATCTCTTTTAAGAGTTGGAAATTTTACATTTCTTTTTGTGTTGAAATTTTTACTTCTATACCACTTCCCCCAAAGAATTTTGTTCAAATATAAAAGTTTCATAATCTTAAAACTTTTAAAATGGGTTTTCCTATCAGTCTTTCCTGCAGCACACTTATTATATAAGTTTAAATGTTTAAAGACATCTGTCTTATAAGTGTTCTAAAAATTTTTATTCTGATTTTAGTTATTTTTTTTTGCATTCTGTCAATGCAAACCACATGTACAACATTAGTTTCATAAGATTACTATTTTTATTGTATCTTTTCTATAGATATGTTTAGATAAACAATGTAAACATTATGTGTTACAATTTTCTACAGAATTCAGTGCAATAATATGCTGCACAGATTTGAAGCCCAGGAGCAATAGGCTATAACATATAACCTAGTATATAATAGGCTATACCATCAAAGTTTGTATAAGGACACTCTGTGGTGTTTGCACAACAATGAAATCACCTCGTAATGCATTTCTCAGAACACATCCCTGTCATTAACTGACACATGACTATATACATATACTGTAAATTTGGAAAATAGTATAATAGAACCACATCCTTTAATGAGAAGGAGGAGCTTTCCTCCATCTCCAGTGAGTATTACTATTGTTAGGAAAAAACAGAGTTTGTTCAGAATACTTAAAATATGCAGTAAACCATCCTGTAAACAGATGTGCTGCCATTTAGGCTTTGGTTTTCCATTGATAGAGACAGGCAGAGTCCATTTAGCATAATTCTAAGGACTCTAGGATTTTCAGAATGGCAAATTAGCACCAACTTCAACTTACAGTCACCAGCTCCGTTAAGGAACAATGTGCTGGGAAACAAGAGAGTCAGCCTGTCCTTTGAAACTTTGAAGCCAGGCATTGACTTCTCCTCTCCAGCTATGAAAGTCATGATGGCATCTTCTTCCAGTATAAGGCTATTTAATCTACATTGAAAATGTGTGGTTTAGTGGAGCCACTTTTATCAGTGATTTTAGTTAGATCTTCTGGATAACTTGTAGCTTCTATATCAGCACTTCCTGCTTTACCTTGTACCTTTATGTTATATAGATAGCATCTTTTCTTAATCCTTAAAAACCAACCAACCTCTGCTACCTTCCGTTTTTTCTGCAGCTCCCTCACCTCTCTCTGCCTTCATAGAATTGAAGAGAATTGGGCCTTGCTCTGGATTAGGCTTTGGTTTAAGGGAATGCTGTGTGGCTGGTTTGTTCTTCTATCTAGACACTAAAACTTTCTCCATATCAGCAATAAGGCTGTTTTCACTTTCTTAACCATTCATGTATTCACTGGAGTAGCACTTTTAATTTTCTTCAATTTTTTCTTTGGCTTGACAACTTGGCTGTTTGGTGTATGAGGCCTAGACTTTAGTCTGTCAATACTTTCAACATGCCTTCCTCTCCAAGCTTCATCATGTTTAGCTTAATCATTTTTAGCTGTTGATTTAAAATGAGAGATGTGCAACTCTTCCTTTCACTTGAACACGTAGAGGCCACTGTAGGTTTATTAATTGACCTCATTTCAACATTGTTGTTTCTCAGGGAATAGGGAGATCTAAGGAGAGGGAAAGGGAGGGGCTAAAAAGTGGATCAGTCAAGAACATGTACATTTATTAAGTCTGTCGACTTATATGGATATGGCTCATGGAACCCCAAAACAGTTACCTTAATGCCTCAAACTAGATCTTTTTCAGAGATATTGTAACAAATTACTGAGTTTATTTTGTTGCAAAAAAAGGAAGTCATGCATAATTTTTTCATAGTATGCATTTCCGTGAACTTATGAAGAGCCCTCCTATTTTCAAGCTGACTAGGATTGGTTGGTAGCTTAAAACATTACATAAAAAAATGCACAAGAAGGAACTCATGAGGATTTGTTCATCTTTTTCCTTCATTTGGCTCCTACTAATATGACTTACACATTGTAGGTACTTAATAAAATTTGATTGACCAAATAAGTAAACACTACGATAAGTGTGTGTGCATGAGTATATTGTTCGTGTTTGCTTGGTGGGAAATGTGCTGTTGACGTTAGCTCATTTAAGCACATGATATTTTTAAGTTTAAGGGCATTACTTTCCAGAGAGTCGAATTGTTTATATTGTGGAAATATTTGAGATGGCATTGCTATCTCTAGAATGTACATGTATTATAAATAAGGAGCTTAATGCAAAACTTGATAGGAAATTAGAGTAAGATAAATTGCCAGAGCTCATAAATTTTTGCATAAATAATACATTGTAGAAGATTTGGCTAAATCCTCTAATTCTACTTCAAATGTATGCACAGATATTACTGAGTTCTTATTGAAACTTAAAAGTGTTAATGGTTAAATCATGTTGGACATTGAGGTTGCTGAGCTGTAGGGCATTAGCAGTCAATGTTTACCTAAATTTGACTAAAATGTTTAAAGCCAGAAAGGCAAAAAGTAGAGGAATTTTGGGTTGCTCTGAATTATCCAAGGAAAAAATTATACCTGGAAAAATTCAAGTGTAGTATAAGTAAACGTTTCTGAAGGCTGATATTTTAGCAATATGACCTGCAGTATATGTTGCTTTACAAATTATAGGGCCATTGTTTTGAAAATTATAGACCAGTTTCAATATCTGTTTTTTAGGCAGCTTAATTATGGGCCAGAAAGAAGGCTGGTCATTTTAGGATGTTTGAAATGAGCTTTAATTTCTAGGTCCAGAAAAACCTTTGTGGTTCAGCCACTTATCAGAAAAGGGGATGGAAGGAGGAAGGTCTTTATATTTTGTGTGTAGGACTCAATCTTCTACCATCTGTTACAAGGTTCCCATCACAGGGCTGCTTTCAGAATCTAAAGTCTCCAAAGCCAACAGAGGTTGGTTTTAGGGTAAGAGGAAAAAGAGAGGGTTATAAATGATGCATTATGAGATAATTGACTTTAATTATTTTTATGTAAATCTAGTTGGAGTCATTGAAAAGCCTCACTTTTGGAGAGGAGTTAACTCTATTTCCTATGGGGCTAGTTTATTCTACTTCAAGACATGGTAATAAAAAGTTCTGCTTCTGAAAAAATTAAGCATTAAATTCACCAAAGACTGCCATTTATTGAGTGCCTGCTCTCATACCAACCACTTTATAAATGTTGTCAGTTCTACAGAAACCTTTAAAAAGACTGTTGGCAGTTTTACAGATGAGAAAACTGAGGTTTAGAGAGGATAAATAACAGCCTGGGTCACTCAGTAAGTGGCAAGATCAGGATGTGATTCTGTGTGTACTCTGCTTGTACTCTTTGCTGCTGCTCTCTACTGACTGGCACGGCTATTACCTTCCAGGCGACATGCGTCCACACTCCAAGTACAAAGTGCATATTTATGGTTAGGAAAAAATAGTGGAAATACATATACACATATGTGCAAATGGATATGTTAATACATTTTGTTTTTTAAATAAGATTCTAAAATTTTAATTTACCACATATAATGACTCGGTTAGCAGTACGATTGGGCATTAAGCATAGCATTACTGAATCATTACTTTAGCTAAAACACAGGCTGACCTGTCTTTTAAAACATGGCTTATAATTGTCACCTATGTTAAACCCTGAGATTCCTTACCATCTTGATGTTTCATACAAATTACTAGTTTAATAATTCATATTAAACATTTCTAGAAATCAAAGCTCTTCAGCATACTCTTCTAAAAGATTTTATCCTAGTGAATTTACTGATGTTAGGTTGTACAAAGTGTTGATTTCTATGCTAAACAAAGAAGAGAGAAGAAATGAGAGACTTGAAGGATAAGGAAAAAGATGGAAAGAGAATGTCAGTTAAGGGACATGAAAGGAAAAGAGGTCTAGGGAAAGGAAAGACCACCCTCTAACACTAGCCATTAGTCTCAGTTTTACCAGTCTGTGTAATTCAATCCAAAATCAGAAAATGAAGATGCAACTTAACGCAGTTGAAGTTATTAGCCGTGTGGTGCTCGCGCATGCGCACACACACACACACGCACGTACACACGTAATTAGGGTGTCAGAATGCAGGTATGTCCAGTCTGCGTTTTGTATGGATACTGTAGAAGTTGCTTTGATGTCTCTTCTGTATTTGGATATTTTTTAATGATAAACCTAAAGTTTAAAAACTTCGTTTGCTTTCTGCTTTGTAGTCATTGTGAGTTATGTATTTTTATAATGTTTTATGTGTGTCCAAGTCTCTAAGAATATTGGTTAGAAATCTGAGATATACAAATATTCTAAAAGGAGCAAAAATTTTAAAAGCTGATAATTTAAATCAGTTGCAGATCTCATTTTCAAGAAATGAAAAAACAAAAGCATTGTTAAATCTTTTTAACAGCAGTGAAAGCACAGAACAAAATTGGCCATTTAACGTGGGTAATTATTATATATTTATATTCTTAGCTCTAGTGTTATTTTGAGATCAAGCATTGTTTTCCTCTCAATTCAACAAATGTATTTATTCCTCACCAATGTTGTAAAAGATGCTAATGTAGGGATTTTTGGTTTGGACTTCAGATCACATTTTCCCTTTTACAGTTTGAATCCATTCAGAGTTAATGGTCCAGTTGTCAAGAAAACATTTCTATTTCTGTTTCAGTGATGAAGAACGCTACAGATACAGGGAGTATGCAGAAAGAGGTTATGAGCGTCACAGAGCAAGTCGAGAGAAAGAAGAACGACATAGGGAAAGACGACACAGGGAGAAAGAGGAAACCAGACATAAGTCTTCTCGAAGGTTTGCTCTTTAATAAATAGTGAACCAGTAGTATGTGAGAGATTCTGACTTACTATATTATCGCATTGGAAGAGAGGAAATTTTGGTCTATGAACCAATCTTTAATAAGTTATGAATCAAAGCAGTGCCTGGTTTCATTAAAGAAAAATTCAGGGCTTTGTTGCAAATTTTTTTTAAAAGCATTAAAATAACTATTGTTTGCCAAAAATCAACCCTATACAGTATTTCCAGTAGTGCTTGTTTCTGTTACTGTATATTATACTATGCATTTAGAATAAGCTGTATAGGCACTGGGAATCTGAGATAATATCAGTGAAGATGACCCTATAATCTAATCACTAGGTAAAAGTCACATAAAAACTGATTATCTCCCACACTGTATTTATGAGAAAATGCATGATTTTAAACTCAGTGTTATATTGAGAATTTCCTTAGAGTGGTTTTATTTTTGTCACCGATTGTGCATTTAAACAGAACACACGTTTTTGTTTTTTTCCAGTAACAGTAGACGTCGCCATGAAAGTGAAGAAGGAGATAGTCACAGGAGACACAAACACAAAAAATCTAAAAGAAGCAAAGAAGGAAAAGAAGCTGGCAGTGAGCCTGCCCCTGAACAGGAGAGCACCGAAGCTACACCTGCAGAATAGGCGTGGTTTTGGCCTTTTGTGTCTATTGGTACCAGAAGTAGATACTATAAATCTTGTTATTTTTCTGGATAATGTTTAAGAAATTTACCTTAAATCTTGTTCTGTTAGTATGAAAAGTTAACTTTTTTTCCAAAATAAAAGAGTGAATTTTTCATGTTAAGTTAAAAATCTTTGTCTTGTAATATTTAAAAAATAAAAAGACAGCAATGACTTTATATCCAAGAAAGGAATGTGAATGAGTCACTTAACAGGGAATCCAAAGAGCTGTGTTAGCTTTGTACCTATACAATATCTGATCAAAGGTCAAGGTTCCACTTTAACCAGTGTTTTTGTTGTTGTTGTTGTTAACCAAATACCAGTCTCATAAGAGGCTGTACAAGAGGCAACAAAGGGTCCCTCTAAGGCTTGAGATTAAAACTAGTCTTTATCATTACTGCTGTGACACTCTTGCTTAGTATATTAAGAGACTTACACATTTTTGATATCACAGCTTTTTGATGATAGCTTTTCAATGTTCTAAATTTGGGATCCTGGTGAAACTAAATGGGGTACACTTTCACATCCAAATTAATAAAACCTATAAGGCATTTGGGTGGCCTCTCTGAAATAAATTACCCTTAGCGTAGTTTCTAGGAGGCACATGTACAAACAAACACTCTTTATTGTGACACAAATTATTTGAATCGCCTCATGACCATCTATAAAAGCCAGGGTCAAGCTGGTTTGGCCTTCTTGATGCATTTTCCAAAGCCCATTGGTAGACCAGCACAAGTTTTTATGCAGTTACTATTGTGGAAAAAAATAAGAGCTTTAGCCATTTCTTATTAAAACTAAGAAAACAAGTTTCTAATTCTCTGAGCATTTTTAGGGATAACCCTAGGAGGTATTTGTCAGTGATGGTAATAAATAACATGGTATTTGAAAGAATAAATTACTAGGACCTTTTAAATGGTAATATAGTTAACCTTAATTAGTATCACATACTAAAAGACAACTATAATTTTTGAAAAATATTTATTTCTTGTTTGATGAAAACAATGTTTCTCAGCAATGCATTTTAAAAAATCTTTTGGCTTTAAATTAAAAATGTCCATAATGTACCCTTGGCAGACTTCGGCCTATACCAAATTTTAAATTTAAATCAATTTGAATTCAGTGGGGTATACAAATGATTTTAGCTGTTTTAGGGCTTTTTATTGAATAGAAAAATATAAACAAAGTTGTGGAGTAATGAGAAATCTTCCACACCAAAAAAAGAAAAACTGGTAGTTTTTATTTTTTTTTTGGAATCTTATTTTCTGAGGTGTAACTGGCTTTCATTAGATCACACTTTTCCTGAAATTTTTACAATGTATTATTTAAATATAAAAACTGACAAGATAAATACAGTGTTTCAACTTAGCTTGTGATTTTCCTGTTTTTCTCTGACCCATCATTGATTCTATAAAAAAGTGCCAGGCCAAGAAACAATAGTTAGAGTAATTCTTCCTTTAAGTTCTTTCAGCATTCTTGCCAAGCACGCATGTGTCATTCCTGATGTACTTCTACCATTGACAGCAAGAAGAATATCACCACATCTAGAAAAACAAAGATATGATTAATATTTTAATTCATTGCTGAAGTTAAAGTTTATTTTAGTGGTCCTAGTTTTTGCTATATCTGACCATTTTAATTTTATTAACTTCTAATTTAGATATTTCTTGCCTCTTATTTACATTCTCTAAACTCACTATACATTCAGCCTATGTTAGAGGGAAATGTATGGGAATTTGTAGTGTGGTGCCAAGAACATGTATAATTATTTTGGATTTCTCAGAAGTTGAATACTATATAAATACTTTAAATCCCCACAAAGTATAATACATACATGCCTTATCTCAAATAGGCTAAACTTTTGCATTTATGAAACAACAGTTAAGTTTTTTTTGGTTAGTCACTATTACCTAATTCTTCCATCATTGTATGCTGGTGTTCCTTCAACAATGGATTTGATGAAAAAAGGTTTGTTTCCACTGTATTCTTCATAACCTCCTACAATGCAGAAGCCCAGACTTCCAGCAGTGTTTCTTCGTAATATAATATCTTTACAGTTATACAAGTACCTGAAATAGAATGTAATCAGTGTACATCCACATTTAAGTTTCACAGTTAAGGGAATACTTACTGTGATTCATCCTCCATTCCTTTTGTTGGTATTTTAAAGGCTAAGTAGCACTGCATAGGTCCCACTCAAAATTGTATCATAACTTGATGACTTTTTGTGCTAACTGGCTTTTTGTAATTGAACCTCTGTTTTCCATAATTTTGAACATCCTTAAAAAAGTGACACCCCTATTGTATTGTTATACGTTTATTGGGAAAGATAATCATTTTTAGCTTAAAAGAAGACACTGCTCAAATTTGTATTAGCAAAAAGGTGGATAGGCCTAATCCCTTATTGATGAAGAAATGGATGTCATATTTTTGAAATAATTTTTAATGAAGGCTAAAATCCTTTGAATAATCTCAATGAAAGCAATTTAAACCTAATCCTAATAAATGAATTTGTATACTTTGACTTTTGAAAACCAGTTTACACCCATTTCTACATGTTTGATAAGTCATAGAGAAACATTTAGGCATAAAGTGAATGGAAACAGATACATTTAAAGATTATGAGAACAATTCATATAGGAGGAAAAACAAACTGGCAGTAAACTGGATCAGAAGTTATAAAAGGAATAGGAGAAGGAAAGGCTCAGCTCTTCTGTAAATTAGTAGAATCCTCAGTAAAATAGCAAATGAGATTGAAGAAGTTTTTATTCAGTGGCCTCCAATGGACAAGTGTTAACTATGTTACAGTTGCCATAGAAGTGTGTGTCAGGAGCTGAATTTTATTCTAAGATGACCTTGTTCACCATATGTCTAGCCGTAGTCCAGGAACTGGTTTGAAAGGAAATTAGCATTTTCATGTTGGCAAAAATCAAGATATGGCTATTTTGTTTATATACTGTACTTAAAAATATTAACTGCTTTTTAAAAACCAATAAAAAGTCTTGTGAAATGTTAAGTGATAAAGTTGATCATTACATGTGTCACTGACCTTGTTAGCCAATGTAACGTGACTTTTTTCTTGATGTTTTCACTTGAAATAAAATGAGCTTTAGGGTTTGTTTGGCAAATAGCTTTAAAATGTAATGCTCAAGTTCAACTCTAACCAGTTCTGAATCTGTTGTCATACATCATCTATAATAGTCAATTTCTTTTACTGAAATGATTGCTTAAAAGTATGAATTTCATTAAATTTCATATTTTGTAAAATATCTGCTGACAGTAAACCTTGATGTCAGTGGTAAATTCATTCTTTGGGAGCTGTGGTGTGTCAGATACACATTTTATGTAATGGTTCACTGACTCCTCACGTACCAGGTAACTGGCTATTCTGTAAATACCAAAGCATTATATTCCCACCTGCGAGGATATGTGCCCAATTTTTTGGAGAAAGGTAAAAATTAGATAATTGTTATCCAAGGTCATGATCAAATATCAGTTTTAACATTTCCCAGTTGTGATTCTTTAAAATATATAAATGAGTATAAAATATATACATCATAGAACAATATTTGAAACTGTTTATCCTTCTTTTGACCGTTGTTTTTTTTTCCATTACGTATCTCCTTGGACCTTACACTTTTACTGAATAATTTCTTATGGAGAAGCTGTAAACATAACCATCTAAAACTTTGTATATTCTGCTTCAAAGCTTTGAACCCAATAAGTCAGTGTGTCTATTTTCCTAGCCTCTAGATACTGGAAAGAACATAACTGCTTTGATCATCTTTCTGCAGATGTTTAAACAACGCAAAATGCTCTGTCCTCCTGAAGCATCCATTCAAGTAGATATCAGGGTTACTAGTTTTATTTCATTAAAAAGTAAGTGTTTTCCTTTAGTGGTGTTGAGTATTTAACTTTACTGCAGCAGTGAGAACTCCACGTTAACCCGTTTCAGTCAGACCTTGGTTAGTTGGGTCTTTGTGGGCATGTTTTTCTTAAGTTGGGTTATTTCACTCCCCACTGGGGAGTGGCAGCTTTTTTTTGGTCAGTGACCTCTGAGATACTAGGTGGCTTTAAACTCTGAATGTAAATGTAGGCTTTTTTCTTATTCTGAACTCAGTCTGTAAATTTAGGCCTATCAAAGATTTGGCATAGTATAAGGAACAGCAAGGAGTTTGGTAGTTTTTCCCAGTAAGAAAATTAACTTCAAGAACAAATTTAATGAAATAAGTTAATGATTATGATGACTCATTTGATTTCCACTGAAATGAGTTAATGAGTATTGTGAAGTCTTGAGCTGTTCAAGAAGCTAAGTTTTTTTCTAATTTTTGTATATTCCCTTTATTACTAATTGAATTAATACATATTTGAGAATACTGCCTGACCTTGAACAAAGTCTGCAGACCAGCAACAATACTAAGGCAGAGCCTACTCCCTAAGAAAAACACTGTTTAGAAAATAAACCGAGTGCATCAACCAAAGCCAGTTGTGGGATCCTATTTCTTTCTGATTTAAATTCTTTTCAATTTTTCATTGCTAAGTGGTGTTAGAATAGGAGAGGTTGGAGAGACAGTGGATGTAGGATGTTTTGAGCTCTTTGTGAGAGAGAGCAGAAAATTGGAAATTGAATCTATAGAAACAGTCCTTTCACAAAATGCCTTATTATTTTGCTAACCCTGTGTTCAGAAAGATTTAACTTCTTGGCCCCAGTTTATATGTAACTATGACCACTAACTTAATGGATTCCAGTGAGTAATGTAGAGCCTCCTGCTATGATTAACCTAGCATTTACTCCCTTTTCTGGATCAGGTGCCTCTCAGTCTGTGGTGAATGACCACCTTTTATTTATTTTTCTTAGTTTATTGTAGACTAATACTTTCATTAAATAAAAAATGAATTTCTAGAAAAGTGAAATCTTTAACCCCAATTTTTCTTGTACCTAGCAAACATAAAATGTTTTAATATAATCAACATAAAAGGAAAAAGAAGTATAACAACTATGTGTTGTTCATTTAAGATGTTTATGGGAGATCAATATGGACAATCACTGTTATACTCCTAACTCTGTGTTCCTCAATTTTCCTAAAGTTATGAGAGAAATGCTTAGTCCCAGTGTTAATGTCTATATGCATACTTTGAACAAACAGGTATAGCAATGTTTAATGTAAGTGAGGTTGCTTGCTACAAGGATAAAGGATATCTAAACCATTTTCTACTACACTGTTGTTAGCAGAAAAGCCAGTCTCACATAGATATGTTCAGAACAGAAGATTTTAAAGCAATTTTAGTAAGCTCAGGCAAGTGATGATTTAACTTCAAAATTTGTCTTTATTTCTCAATGATAGCCAATTACAGCAATTTATGCTATAAAGTTATAGTCAAATTTAAATTACCTCAATGACATAAATTCTGAATTACCTCAATGACATAAATTCTGAATTCGTGAATTTCTTCTGTGTTGGTTTTCTATTCTGAAAATCAACATTCCATAAAATCTGTAAGATGTTTGATAACTTTGCAGCTGTGCAATATCAAATTTATCACCTACTTTATTGATAATTGTTACCAAGTGACAACAGTTTATGGAAGCTGTTCTTCCAAGCATCTTTCATTTTGCCCTTCAGTGTTATTGACCACTGAAAAAAATCATGCATTTTTTTCCTTGCAGGAAATATTAAGCTCAGTAAAAATATTGAAGATAATGTGGCAAATAAGCAAGTTTGGGCATCCATTTTACATCTTTAAATGGACCAAACTGGCTTCCTATCTTGCAGAAAAAATAAGGGTTTGATCTGTGGTTCAAAGGTTTTTGACAGAACCTTTATAAGCCTGTTACTTAGCATGCAATAATAGTTTGTTATGATTAGCTTCCTTATTATTACATAATGAAGAGAATAAATTAGAATTTAATGCACTAGCCTTTATGTAGCCACAATTTTTACTATGTCACTAAACACATTATTTAGTTTGGCTGACATCACAGCAAAATCTTCTGAAGGAGGCACTGTATTTACATTCATTCTCCTGCAGGTTCTTTAATCTGGGGAGTCAGTACTCCAGAAAGTTTTACAATCAATGCAACTACACCAGCAAAACGTACTCCTATCTAAAATTTAAACTTCCGATTCACCGACAATGTAAAACTTCCTTAGTTTTGTATGATTCAGAGCTAGTTGTGTTTATTGCCAAATAACTTTTTTAAAATTCTGATATCGCATGTTTAAATCATACATACACTAAAAAGATTTGCCTGTGTATTCAAGTTAAAATGAAAAATACGTTGCTGGCTTTTTTTGAAGTTGGTTTTCATATCATCAGTCATGAAACATAGTATCCTCTTGCCACAGATTCACCCAGTGTTTCCAAGCAAATTATAGTTTTTATTAAATACCTTGGGAATGTGTATATACTTTTTAAATCTAACTCAAAATGCTCCTCTATTATAGGAAGTCCACAAAGCATATAGTTTGTGCATGGCATACAGGTATTGATTGACTTACGACCTATGCAACTTATGACCATTCGACTTTACGACCACAATCGCTAGCCACGACTGCTCCACGTCTGGCAGCGCAAACGTTGTCCAGCTGGGCGTACAACAGTGCGGACCAGCTTCCAGCAGCACTACCATCTCTGCGTGCATATAGCCTACTCAACTTACAACCAAATCGTGTTACGACCGGTCTGTCGGAACCAATCATGGTCTTAAGTAGAGCAATGGCGTCTACTTCTGGTGACTTTTTAAATACTCTTCCAAAAAATTATTTTGGTTTTGAACTTCTTTGTAAGAGGCATTTACGATGCCATTGCTTTATTAGCCCACACCTCTCCACATTACGTCGTTCAGCAATCACCTGTTAAGCAGTCATTTAAAGGGCTTCAGAAACACTAGATATTCTTTTCTTTTGGAGGTCCCACTCATTATTACAGCAAATATATTAAAATGCCAGTGTGGGAGAGTGGAGGAAGAGACACGATGCATTGTGAAAGGCTCTGCCAGGCTGGTCTTAGTCAGCTGGGGAGAAATAAACACTCATGACCCGGTGCCATAAGGAGAAATTTCTACTATCTGGAATATGGCCCTGGTTCTTCCTCTGTTATGAACCTGCAGCAGATAGCTTCTCAGAAAATTTTACCTCACTCAAAGATTAAAAAAAAAAAAAAAAAAAAAAAAAAAGCAGAGATGCACTACCAAAAACGAGAGGAGAGAGGAAGTAACAGGAAAAATAGGAACGGACAAAACCACTCACTAGAAAAATGCTGCACAGAAACCAAGTGCTACTATAGAAAGTAAAATGTATATCCAACCATATTACTATGAATTTAAAATATTTCTGAAGCAACTGCTCTACGGATGCAGAGATAAGGCTTCAAGGAAGATATGGTGAGACAACACAAGAAATGAGCTGATGAAACAGAATGAAAAAGTAGAAGAGAAAAATAAAAACACCACAGCAATGAATGTGGTTACAAACAAACAAATAATATTGAAAACACAATGAGCACTGAAGGGCAGATGCAAATAAGCCAAGAAAACATGAAGCACTATTTACAATAGCAAAGACATAGATAAAAGAAATGTGGTACATACACACCATGGAATACTATGCAGTCATAAAGAAGAACAGGATAATGTCTTTTGTGGGAATATGGATGGATTGGAAGGCCATTATCCTTAGCAAACTAACTCAGGAACAGAAAACGAAATACCTCGTTCTTACTTATAAGCGGAAGCTAAATGATGAGAACACATGGACACAATGAAGGGAACAAGAGACACCAGGGCCTACTGGAGAAGGGAGGGTTGGAGGAGGGAGAGGATCAGAAAAAATAATGAGTACTAGGCTTGGTACCTGGGTGATGAACTCATCTGTACAACATATCTGACATTAAATGTAGGTAGGTTTGAGGTAGGTATAAAAGGAATACTTAAAAAATAATAATGTTGCTTTTGAAATGATTTGGCCATGAGTAACTAATTTCATTTCTGATTGACTATGACTTATCAGCAATCATCACATAGGAAAAATGATGGGGGATAATTACAAGAAATTTGAGGCCTAAGAAGGCGGCCTAAGAAGTGAAGGCAATGAAAAAAGCTGTACATCCTATGATGGTGGCTACATGAAAAACCCAGTGAATGAAAAAAGTCTGCTTCATTTAGACTCTTCTAAACTTGCTTTATAGTAGACAGAAAACAAATTGTATAGCTCACATTATTAAAGCCAAGTGTAGGCTTAGCATCCTCTTGAGGGTGCTCACCAAACGTACATTGCAAAAATCATAGACTCTGAGATCAGACAGCCTGGTTCAAATTCCAGCTCTGCCTGTTAACTGGCCATGTAACCTTGGACAAGTGAGCCACTCTGGGATTTAGTTTCCTAACTTTAATGCGAGGATACCATTAGTACCAAAACACAGAGTCGATGTGAGTTTTTAAATGAATGCAATATGCAAAGAACACATAAAGCTCTTACAAAATGCCAGGCACATAGAAAGGGCTTTATAAGTATTAGCGACAGCTGCCTCTTTTGCTATTACTGCATAATGTGAAAGTACCTGATAGTGTCCCTGTCTTATAATTAAAATGTGACAGGTTTTTAACTTTAAAAGGAGAAGACATGAGATCTGCTTCCTTGCTATTCAATATAAACCGTCTTTATTAAGATATTTTAAGAGTTCAGGAGAGTAAAAGGTTAAATTCTGAGGCAAGAGGAGAAACGAGTCAATGTGTATTAGTATCGTACTAGCCCAGATGAGAGCATGTTTGGAAAGACTTCCAGATGTGGAATGTGAGCCCTGAGAGCCAACAAAGAATGAAGCAGAAAGCCTTCAGTGTTTCCTGAATCACCTCCAACTGAATGGCAGATGACAGTTCGTAGAGCTGAGGGACACTGTCTGGAGCTGTTACCCAGGAGTCACTCTTGGCACACGACACACTGCCAGTAATGCACATTTGCATTGTCTTTCATAGACCACTTTTACTGTCTCCTCCATTAGTTCAGAACAAGCACAGCTTCCCAATGCTACCCTCTTCACATATATTCTATGTTGTACTGCACTTAAGGACATAATTACAATGGATTTCCTGTTTCTAGACCTGCTGACATGAAATATCATTTTTCTTCGTTGGTAGTGCACCTTAGCTAACGGCTGGATCATAAATTATGGCAAATAGTTTCCTCAAAATTTGTTAAGTGAAAGGGAAAAATGTTTGGCCAAGTAGATTTGTAACTTGGAGGGAAATTTCTATGGATTCAAAAATATCCATTTACAGCTTAACTCTATTAACTCAAGTAACATGACTTTTGCTGAGATATGACAAATGGCCTGAAATTCTTAGGATGAATGATACTCATGCTAAATGGCTAGAGACATTTAAGCCAGTGGTATTGCACCAGTCAGGGAGAAACTGGTGTCCTTGAGGCTCTGAGCAGTTGTGATTAGAGATGGAAGCAGATGCCCCCTCTCATGAAAACTGAAGGGGGCTCATACCCTGGAACTATCTGAAGCCTGATCTAGGGGCATGACTGACTACTGATGTTTCTGAGAAGCACCAGGAGGACACACTTCTAGTTGCAAAATGGCAGAGTGAAGCTTGGGTTTCCTCTTCTTTTAAACAACACCACAAAAGCAACTTGGAGACTTGGAAACAGACATGCAAATTCCATCTTAAAGAAAACAAAGAGTCACCACATGCGAGAGAGAGGTGCCAAAGGCAGTCAAAGAGGAAAGATGGAAGAGAAGACACCCACAGCTGGAGAGGACAGACCAAGCCAGTAGAGCCTTGAAGTCTTAGCAAACAGCCGTTCTGATGGGCAAAACACCCATTCTACATGGGAACACCAGACAAGGAGGGCTGGCTGCTAGCAGGCTTCCCTGGGCCAAGATTGGCAGAAGAGAGAGGGATGGGTAAGCCAATGAGAAGCCAAGATATAATGCACAGATATGGGATGCAGTTGGCCAGTGTGGGAAAGTAGAGGAAGAGAGTCTACACATGTGAAAGGCTCTGCCAGGCTGGTCTCAGTCAGCTGGGGAGAAATAAACACACTCATGAGCTGGTGCCATAAGGAGAAATTTCTACTATCTGGAATATGGCCCTGGTTCTTCCTCTGTTATGAACCTCCAGCAGATAGCTTCTCAGAAAATTTTACCTCACTCAAAGATTATTTAAAAAAAAAAAAAAAAGAAGGAAAAAAAAAAGCAGAGATGCACTACAGAAGACAGGAGGAGAGAGGAACAGGAAAAATAGGAACAGACAAAACCACTCACCAGAAAAATGCAGCACAGAAACCAAGTGCTACTATAGAAAATAAAATGTATATCCAACCATATTACTATGAGTTTAAAATATTTCTGAAGCAACTGCTCTACGGATGCAGAGATAAGGCTTCAAGGAAGATATGGTGAGACAACACAAGAAATGAGCTGATGAAACAGAATGAAAAAGTGGAAGAGAAAAATAAAAACACCACAGCAATGAATGTGGTTACAAACAAACAAATAATATTGAAAACACAATGAGCACTGAAGGACAGATGCAAATAAGCCAAGAAAACATGCAACACCATTTACAACAGCAAAGACACAGAATCAACGTAAATGCCCATCAACGGTAGATTGAGTAAAGGAAATGTGGCGCATATACATCGTGGAATACTGTGCAGTCACCATGAAGAACAAGATCATCTCTTGTGAAAATATGGATGGATTTGGAGTCTATTATCCTTAGCAAACTAACTCAGGAACAGAAAACGAAATACCTCATATTCTCACTTAAATGGGAGCTAAATGATGAGAGCACACGGACACAATGAGGGGAACAACACACACTGGGGCCTACTTGAGGGGGGAGGGTGGGAGGAGGGAGAGAATCAGAAGAAATAACTAATGAGTACTAGGCTTAGTAGCTAGGCGATGAACTCATCTGTACAACAAGCCTGTGTGACATGAGTTTACCTCTGTAACAAACCCGCGCATGTACCCTGACCCAAAAATAAAAATTAAAAGCCAAGAAAAAAAAATGAAAAAAGAGTTGAAAAGGATCCAAGAGAACATTAAAGATATGAAATATAAAAGATATCAAAGAACAGGCCGGGCGTGGTGGCTCACACCTGTAATTCTAGCACTTTGAGAGGCTAAGGTGGGCGGATCAGGAGGTCAAGAGATCGAGATTATCCTGGCCAACATGGTGAAACCCCATCTCAACTAAAAATACAAAAATTAGCTGGGCGTGGTGGCACACGTCTGTAATCCCAGCTATTCCAGAGGCTGAGGCAGGAGAATCGCTTGAACCCAGGAGGCAGCAGTTGCAGTGAGCCGATATCCCATCACTGCACTCCAGCCTGGTGACAGAGCGAGACTCTGTCTCAAAGACAAAAAGAAACAAATATCTAGAGTCCCTGAAAAGCAGCAACAAAATAATAGAACAGTTATTTTGAACATTAGGTGAAAAGACCAAGCCACATATGGAGAGAAAGACATGACATGAGCCCCCCACTTCTCCGCACCATTCAGTGTTACTTAGCAGTGATGCAATGCCTCTGTAGTCCTATAGGAACGAAGTGTGATGCAACAATTTGACATGCGGGCAACCTGGCGTATGGCTGTCCAGACGTACCATAAGTTATTTAACCAGTCCCTGTCAGCAGTGGACACGACGATGGTGCAAAGCCTATTACGATAATCAAGATACATCAGGTTTGTTTTTAAATAAAATGCATGGTACATAGGAGTGTGTACGCTACCATTGTGTCTGCGTATATGTGTGTGTATACATAGAAACATAGGCCAGGGGTGAGTAAATTGCAGCCCAGCCCACCACCTGGTTTTATAAGTAAAATTTTATTGGAACGCAACCATCCCCATTCATTCACATATTGTCTGTGGCTGCTCTCACACCACAACAGTAGAAATGAGTAATTGCCACAGAGACTGTGTGGCCCTCAAAGCCTAAACTATCAGGCCCTGTTTAGAAAAAGTTCGCCAACCTCTGACATGGAGTACACAAGAAATTGATAATGGTGATCACCTCTGTTGAATGGATCTGAAGGGAGGAGATCCCTTTGTTTTCTTTACACGCTTTGGTACACTCTGAATTTTCTACCATGTTTATTCTATTACTACAGGGAGAGGATGGGATGAAGGAAACTAGGAATCTCCAGGGTTCTGAAAATCAGTGTTGTCTATGCCGGGATATCATGCCTCCTTACTACTATCCATTTAGAGGAAATGAACAAAGTGCAGACTCTACTTTTTCTTTTTGAGAGAGTCTCTCTCTGTTGCCCAGGCTGGAGTACAGTGGCACGATCTCAGCTCACTGCACCCTCCACCTCCCAGGTTCAAGCAGTTCTCATGCTTCAGCCTCCCGAGTAGCTGGGACTACAGGCACATGCAACCACGCCTGGCTAATTTTTTGTATTTTTACTAGAGAGGGGGTTTTGCCATGTTGGCCTCGAACTCCTGGTCTTACGTGATCCGCCCACCTAAGCCTCCCAAAGTGCTGGGATTACAGGCATGAGCCGCCATACCCAGCCCAGACTCTACTTCTAGCAAAAGCAGAGAAGTGCCATGACCCAGGGCAAATGACAAAAGGTAGAGGGAAAGAAAGCCATTCACTTGGTTGTATTTGGAGCAAAAACACCATGCATTGTCCTCTCTTACACATATGAATAATGAGGAACTTCTGATTCCATGACAGAATAGCTTTCAGACACAAAAAACAAAATGATTTTAATAGATCCTAGTTTCAGAAATATTTTTAAAAATAAACCTTTAAAGTAACACTCTACTTTCACTCAGGCTCAGTTCCAAAATGTCCAAAGATTTTTAAACTGACTCAGTGCTCAGATTTTAACTGCTTAAGGACTTTTGAAAATATACTGATTTAAAAAATAATTTATCAACTAGTGAAGGCTCAAACAGGAATCTAGGTTACTTTGTATTTGAGATGAAGTTTTGTTTTTCTTGAAAGATTCATTTGAAATTTAAAAAGACCCAAAGACTCATCTCCACCCTCAAGAAAAAGGTACTAAAACTAAATGTACTGAAACTCACTTTCATTTTTCCATATTTAGTCCTATGTGAGTATATCTTCTTCAGTGATGCTAATATTTAGCATTAAATCACACATTGGAATTAGCAAGATCATCATCTGAAGGCCAATAGTTTATGCTCTGATGCAGGTGAGCAAACATCAACTTATCTGTTCTTTTAATACTTCTGTATCTAGCCATTTTGTAGGGCGGATCCCAAATTCTTCCCTGAAGTAATTGAGACAAGTAATGACTTCATGTAAGGCTCTAAAATGTCACTAAAATGACAACCCAGCTACTTCCAGAAGTTTTACACAAGAACTTCTCAGGGGCAGGCACTAAGGAGAGATGATCGAAGGAACGTCCCCAAACAACAGGTGCTTAAACACCTTAGCAAAGGCAAAATGTTCTATGGCATTGTTTAATGCACAGCCAAGGCCACTCAAAAGGTAAAACTGGCCGGACACAGTGGCTCACACCTGTAATCCCAGCACTTTGGGAGGCTGAGGCCGGGAGATCACTTGAGGTCAGGAGTTTGAGACCAGCCAGGCCAACATGGCAAAATCCCGTCTCTACTAAAAATACAACAATGAGCTGGGCATGGTGGCATGTTCCTGTAGTCCCAGGTACTCAGGGAGGCTGAGGCAGGAGAATTCCTTGAACCCAGGAGGCCGAGGTTGCAGTGAGCTCAGATCATGCCACTGCACTTTAGCCTAGGTGACAGAGCAAGACTCTATATCAAAAAAAAAAGTAAAGCCACAGGAGGCAGTCAGCCTCCCTGCCCTGCAAGGTTCCAGGGCTGCCACTAGCAGATTAGGCAAAGGTGAACGTTCTCCTAGGCGGTGCAGCTCAGCTCCAGGGCATGTAAAAACAGGCTGGGCCCCTGCGCCCTCTGCCTGTCTAGGAAGTTCCCTGCTGCATGAACAACCTGCATAGCTAGCTGTACATGGCAGCCCTGTGAGCGCCTCAACCCGAACACCTAGCAGTGTTTCCACATCCAGCCTTCCACCCTTACCCCAGAATGCCCACATGCATTTTCTGTTACAAATAGGAAGAGAGACTTATTTCACAGTCCCACATCCAAGATTGGGTCTCATTAAGATGCTAATGCCATGAATCAGCCCTAGAAAGTGAAAGCGTGGTTTAACAAATGTAACTGTTTCCTCCCACGCCCCTAAAAGGGATGTGGCGTTGGGACTTACCGTGGTAATTCCAGCCACATGACCCAGGATGGGGACCAGTCACTGGGTGGGGCCATGTTGTGGTTGGAATCCAGGGCTGCTGGGCTGCCGCAGTCTTCGTGGGGCTCATGCTCTTTGACTTCCAAAGCTTTGAGTACTATCGAGGAGGATGTTCTTTTCAACAATCCCACTGCCTCACTCCGGCTGACCTCTGTCAGTTCGACCCCATTCACATTCAACAAAATGTCACCTGACGGCCAGAGAAGCAGAAGCTACCTTTAGTGAGAGCACGAACAAGGGCTTCTGCTTAAAGTGCAAGGAGGTAGGGGCTGACTGGGATGCTGGGACACAGGGATAAAGAGAGGGCGAAGGTTTTCTTTGTTGATGGAAGGTTGGGTGCTCACATAGCAAATGGTACACAGCGTGTGCATTCCAAGGTGCTTTAAGACTTGTTTGGGGTTTTCTAAAGCACACCTATCGGTGTTTAGCTCTTGCTGAAGGGAGGGAGGGAGAGAGGAAAATCAGCTCTGTTCACTATTTAATGAAAGAAAACCTACTTTTTCACTCCTTTGTTTCTTGTTTTTAGCATAAAGACATTTGGCAAAAGCTCCAGCATTTGCACAGAGCTTGGCAGGTGGTAGGCATCCAGTGAGTATGGACTGAATGAATGAGAAACTACCCGTGAGAGTGTCTGGCAGAAGAGTCTTGGAGCTGCACTCCTGAAGAAGAACATTTTCATTGCCAAGGTGAAAACAGCTACTACTGGCTAAGCACCTACTAAGTGAGGAATCATTTCCATACAGATCATATAATCCTCTAGCTCATGTTTCACTAACAAGTCATTTTGACAAGCAACTTTGTTTGGCTTCATCATTCTCCACCCAGGTGTTTTGCAGAAAAAACGAAAATATACATCTCCCCTATTTCCATTTTCCATTCTTTTGTCTCCATCTTGTTTTTTGTGTCCCCCTTTGCTTATCATCTTTCTTATACAGAAAAAGCACAGCAAGAGCAAAAAGACAGGAGGAGAGAAAGGCCTTGAGTCCTTTCTGACCCGAGAGAAGCATCTTTCAGCCAGCTGACTAAATCTCTTAAGATACCGTCTCCCGATAGCTCCTCAGACTCAGCAACTGTACTTGGGAAACTACACAGTCTCTCTCTGGAATCTGGACTTTCAAATGGCGTAATTCCTCATTAATCTGAGCTACCATCTTGTATGAATTGACAATATTATTAAGGATACATATTTGTAGAGGCAAATTTGATATCACCTTCATTAACTCAAAGTAGGCCAGAACACATGAGCTTAAGGTAGTGAAATACTTTTCACCTGGAAAAGTATCTAGCATGACACTTTCACTTAATAAGTATTCATCGAATCAAATCTATCAAATGACTTTCTCTATCTAACCCATATAATGGAATAATTCATGTTTGATCACTGAATCAACCCACCAAAGAACCATTTAGAATGAATGGAACTAAATTATGCCGTTTAATAGAGGCAACTTGCTCATAACCGTATAGTTCTCTATTAATTCCTGGAACAGTCTGGAGATTCTAGCTTTACTTGCAAGTAATAATTTAGTTCTGCTCATTCTCAGTGGTTCTTTGGTGGGTTGTAATTGAGAAGAGTGGAGCCTGATCCAGTAACTATACTCAAACCAATCATGGTCAATGGGTAGCAAAAGTCCTGGCTGATCACTCCCACATTCTCTCATTAATTTTGAAAATGGTTGCCTAACACGACAAGCTATTAATTTCTCTTAATACTCTGACACCCCAGTGCCTTTAAAATCCCTTTACTTTTTACCTGTTTTTATTCTTCCGTCTCTGCTTATGACTCCTCCGGGCTCAACACTGATGACATAGATAGGCAAATCCCATTCTCTGTGTGATGCTCCCCCTGCGACGGTCATGCCGAGAGATTCGCCGGGGTCTTTTCGGATATCGACCACCTTCTCGTGACAAGTAATTGTAGGATGGAGGGGCTGAAGGCACAGACAGAAAAACCACACATGAATTCACAACTTTGGTAGTTTTTGTATGTAGACAATGCAAAGTGGGTATTTTTTCTACATGCAAAACTACCAAAGCTGCATAAATATGATGGTGGTTCTTGAAATGACAGAGAAAGACACGTGGAAAGAACCCTCACCTTATCCACCCCCAACCATAATAGGGTTACATGGTCGCAAATTCGGTAGGTTAGCTCAGATAAAGTTTACATTTCAAAAGGAAAGAGTTAAAATGGAGGGAGGAACAGATTGGTAACCACTGGAAAAATAGATTAAAAAATTTTTTTTTGTTAGAGACAAAGTCTTGCTTTGTTGCCCAGGCTGGTCATGAACTCCTGGCCTGAAGTGCCTTGGCCTCCCAAAGTGCTGGGATTACAAATGTAAGCCACTGCACCTGGCCATGGAGGAATCTCAAACACACAGAGTGAACTGCACCCAAAATTTCTCAAGTCAGCCATTTATTTCTGATAGTAGTGAGTCAGCATTTCAAAAACATTTATGAGTATCGGGAACTTCTCTAAGTTAAAAAAAGTAACCATATTTATTTACAGAGTCTTCTTTCACACCTGCTCAGTGCTTACCAGACGGCCTTGCCTGCAGTGAGCAAGAGATGTTTAGCTGTTCACTGAGGGGCTGCATGCAGTGGCTGAAATGCCACAAATACGACACATGCCCATGTGTCCTGTGTCTCATGAACCAAAGTCCATAACCATTTCCTTTCTCAGCCAGAAAGAGACCAATGTCAGCAATGGAAAAAAACCATCTGTGAAAGCTTCAGACACCCAGGGTTGCCTGACTTTGGCTGGAGAGAAGGAGAGTTTTGTATGATAGAGATGACTTTTCTATTTATCTGTTGTTGTTGTTGCTATTTTTTGACACAAAGTTTTGCTCTTGTCGCCCAGGCTGCAGTGCAATGGCACAATCTCAGCTCACCGCAACCTCTGCTTCCTGGGTTCAAGTGATTCGCCTGCTTCAGCCTCCCGAGTAGCTGGGATTACAGGCATGCACCACCATGCCGGGCAAAATTTGTATTTTTTTTAGTAGAGACAGGGTTTCTCCATGTTGGTCAGGTTGGTCTCGAACTCCCGACCTCAGGTGATCCGCCCACCTCAGCCTCCCAAAGTGTTGGGATTACAGGCGTGAGCCACTGTGCCCAGCCTGTCTATCTTTTCTCTCCACTCTCCTCACCTTACTTTGGACACCCTAGAATGTTCCCCAATGTTCAAAAACATAATTTATGATAAAATAGTTTAGGCTAATTAAAAACACCATGGGTACCTGAGTATTTGCCAAACTATAAGACATTTTTCTATTTTATAATTTTTGCTTTAGATTTTTAGAATAAAACATTTTAGACAGGCATAAAGAATAACAAAATGACCTACCCATGTGCCTCAAGACTCTGCATTAGAAATAAACATTCCAAGTGCACTTAGTGCCTCTGTGCCTCTTGCTGCTCATAGTCTTCCTCCCCACAGAGGGAAACATGCAAAATGTGATGCCTATCATTCCCTAACTTTTTAAATTGGCTAAACGTTTTCTGTCCCACAAATCCTGCTTTGTCATCTTTGGTATTTCTTTGACTTGTTTAAGCTCTGATTTTTAAAAAGCTTCCTGGTTTCCTAAACCAAACAAAATTTTAGTAAGAATATAAAAACTGCAATCATCAAACAGCCATATATATCTCAGTTTTATTTTAAATCTATTACTTTTTTGTGAAGATATTTCAGAAGGCAGATAGAATGTAAGTTAAAATGGAAATAATTACAATTCCCACTAAGTCAGTTTGTACCTTTCATGGAATTACGACTCATGACAGGGGGTTACAGCAGAAATGTGATCGGATCCTCCTGGCTCTTTCATGATGAAGAGGTGGAAGGAATGATAAAACCACAGTGCAGATGGAGGCTGCCTTCTCCACAATTTGATAACTTAGAATATGATATATTCTAGCTAATTCAACTAAAATTAGTTAATTGGATAAAAACTTCAGTTAGTTAATTAAGCTAATAAACTAGTTTTTCACTAACAAAGACTATCCGTTAAATTTAAACATTAGGTATTTACTAGCAAAAAGACATCAGGGAGTCCTTATCCATAAAATGTTTCAGTAGGACATATTTGGAGTGTCTAGACTCCTTATTGTAAATCAACATGGAATTTATGGATTTATGAGGCTTGGCTGGCTGGAGAACCGGGAGGGGTGCATAACCCTGTCGGCGCTGTAATTAACACAGTATAAAGCAGAGATGTTCCAAAATAGAAAATTTGAATATTGTTTCTGTATATGTTACTCAAAAACTAAATTCGTAAGCTATTCCAACCAACACACAGATTGACGTGGAAAAAACAGGGCATTCCCTACTCTCTGTTGCTAGAAGAATGAGCTACCTTTAAGAATTTTTTTTAGTTACAAGTGATGCAATTAAACCAGAACTCAGGAGAAATGACTGAAAGAAGCTCATTAGCATCACAACAGGATGCCAAGCCAAAGCCATAGGACTCTTAATTTGGACTAAACAAGGTTTGTGCTGCTTAAACACACATCCAAATGAAGAGGTTAAGGCATTGCCCCTAATAGAGGTCACAGAGAGAAGTACAAATTGGGCTGGGTCACTTCATTTAAAGAGAGGCTGCAAACTGTTGGCCTGAAGAATGAATTCTACCCACAGATCCACAGTGTTTGAGTTTTCTGGATTTGAATGCTATGTAACATATGCTTTCTGGTTTACCCCAATCCCCACCACTCCCTAATGTTACATGAGCTCGAAGTGTTTAAATTATCTTCCTGGGCCCTTTGGCAAACACAAACAAAAACTAAAAATAATGGGGAAATCATTATTTTAATTTCTAGTCAGACTGAAACATTCAAAAGCCAAAAATGAAGCAAACTGCTTGCTTCACTTCAAAGTGAATAAAATACAGTCCTTAAACAAGGCAACTCTTGGTAAAAACATGCCAAGAGTTTTATTTGGGTTAGACTAGAAATCAGGTCCCTGTACGAGGCCTGCATGATTGGGTTTCAAAACGTTCCTGGACCATCCTCTCTCCTGCTTGGATGGGAGACACCTGTTATCTCTTCAAGTCTTAAATATGGGACTTTGGGCTTGTAGTTTTACAAGTCAAAGTGTTGAAGTGAAAAAGTCCAGAGGCGACACTTAGAAATATTAAAGCAAGCAGCCTTCCCAAGAAATAGCTCCTTGCAGGAGCAGGAGACCTGCCCTGGGGGCCTCACCTTGGGAGTGTTGCTCCTCTCCCCTGGCCCTGGGGACCGGTTGCCATTGCTGTTCCAGCCGACTTCCTGAAAGATGTCAGGGCTCCGCTGCCGAACCCGGCGGGACACGACGAGGTGGACACGCCTCTCACTGGCCTGGGCAAGAAGACACAGGCATTACCCACTGTCAGCCTCCATCCACTGCATCCAGCACCAGGGGCTTACAAAGGTCCATTTTGGTTACACCATTTTTTATGGAAAAACATAGTTTCTAGTTTGTCGGGATTTTTTTGTTAATACTCATCTTGTAATTTGTCAAGAGCATGAGAGTTCTCTCCTTTATCCTTAAACCAGGTACTGAATGTTGCTCCAAGGGAAAACCTAGGAAAGGTTTGGTTCCTTCCAATCTTTGAAAAGGAATCATTAGATTCTTTTTTTTTTTTTTTTTTTTTTGAGAGTATCATTCTGTTGCCCAGGCTGGATTGGCCCACTGCAACCTCCACCCCCTCCGCCCCAGGTTCAAGTGATTTTCCTTCCTCAGGCTCCCGAGTAGCTAGGATTACAGGTGCCTGCCACCTCACTAGGCTAATTTTTGGATTTTTAGTAGAGATGGGCTTTCACCATCTTGGCCAGGCTGGTCTTGAACTCCTGACCTCATGATCCACCCACCTCAGCCTCCCAAAGTGCTGGGATTACAGGTGTGAGCCACCACACCCAGCTGCTAATTCATTTTTAATTAATGGTTCTATCACATACAAGCCATGTCCTAAAGTCTCCCAAATAGAATTAGGTGCACAACGTAAAGTAGCAGCCCAAGGCAAAGGTCTAAGATCAATGGTACATGTAAAGAAAAAGAGATGGAGTTAATGGCAGTAACCTGCCACTGCAGGAAGAGAAATCCTGAGCCTGACACTTGCAAATATTTGGGCGCAGAAAAGATTTAGCACTTTAGGAATATGGGGATGACTTCACACATTAATACAGCCTAATCAAAATCCTTTACCTTCAATTTGTAATCACAAAGACATGGAATCAACTTAAGTCCCCATCAACTGATGGGTAGATAAAGAAAATGCAGTATGCATGCATATACCATGGAATACTACTCAGCCACAAAAAAGAATGAAATAATTTCTTTTGCAGCAACTTGGATGGAACTGGAGGCCGTTATTCCAAGCAAAGTAGGAATGGAAAGCCAAATACTGCATGTTTTCACTTGTAAGTGGGAGCTAACTTTCAGGTATGCAAAGGCATACAGAGCGATGTAGTGGACACTGGAGACTCAGAAGAGGGGAGGGGAGGGTGAGTGGGTTGAGGGATGAAAAACTGCCTATTGGGTTCAATGTACACAACTCAGGTGACAGGTACACTAAAATCTCAGACTTCACCACTACACAATGCATCCATGTAACCAAACACCACTTGTATCCCTAAAGCTGATAAAATATAAAACATTTTTAAAACTGCAAGAGTGCTTTGCCTTGATTCTTTATTTTATATGTGCCTATCACTTATTCTGACTGCCAGTTCTGTCTGCTATGTACATTGATATTTAGACAGGCATTCACAACAGCAATTATAATGCTTATTGGAAAGGTCCACTCCACATGACTGATATGGTTTGTATGTGTCCCCAGCCAAACCTCACCTTGAATTGTAGCTCCGATAATTCCCGTGTGTTGACAGAGGGATATGGTGGAAGGTAATTGATTCATGGGAGCGGGTCTTTCCCATGCTGTTCTCATGGTAGTAAGACTCACAAGATCTGATGGTTTTATAAATGGGAGTTCCCCTGCACAAGCTCTCTTACCTGCCACCGGGTAAGACATACCTTCGCTCTTCCTTCATCTTTCACCATGATTGTGAGGCTTCCCTAGCCATGTAAAACTGAGTTCATTAAACCTCTTTCCTTTATAAATTACCCACTCTCTGGTATGTCTTTATTATTTATTAGCAGCATGAGAACAGACTAATACAATGATACATTTACAAACTGTCTTTCTGCCACAGATTAGTTTCACATGTGTCTGATAGTGTGGGTCATTATTCCAGAATTGCTGACCATTGAGATTTCAGAGCTGCAGGTCATTCAGTCTAAATATTAGACCTAAATCTTAAACTCACATAAATAGGTCTCTCTGGCTGCCTAGGCTAAAATAGCCAGCTGACCTCTATCATTTTAGTAAAAGTTGAAAATGAATGAGGTATGGAAGATTTGATTAGAAAGGTTCCCAAGACAAACCTGGTTTAGGGACAAGGGTGATGGAAGAGACAGGAGTAAGGTTTGGTGGCTCCTGTCTTCACCCCATCCCTTGCCCACTCACCACCACAGCAGAGCAGGGGCAGTGACCTGCCAGCCTTCTTCCTACACAGGGATGGGGGGAAAGTCAGGTCATGAAGTGAGGGTACTGAAATTCCATGCTGTTTTCCATTGACTCCAACAATGGGGGTGGAGATATTTGCTTCCTGCCTGCTATAGTCTGAACATGTTTTCCCCAAATTCAAATGTTAAAATCCTAACCCAAAACATGGTGGCATCTGGAGGTAGGACCTTTGGGAGGTGATTAGGTCATGAAGGCAGGTCCCTCCTAAGGGGATTCGTGCCCTTACGAAAGGGGCTGGAGGGAGCTTGTTTGCCCCTCTACCATGTAAGGACAAAGTGAGACAGTGCCATGTGTGAGAAAGTAGCTGTCCCCACACACCAAACCTGCTGGTGTCTTGATCTTTGACTTCTCAACCTCCAGAACTGTGAGACATAAATTTCTATTATTTATAAGCCACTTAGTTGAGTGTATTTTGCTATAGCAGCCCAAATGGACTAAGACACCGCCTTTTCTACATCTTCCTTCCCAGAGCACACAACTCACTTTCCCTCTCAGGAACCAGGACCTTGTTTTAAAAATCTCAAGCAAACATGTTGGGAGGCCAAGGCAGGTGGCTCACTTGAGGTCAGGAGTCCAAGACCAGCCTGGCCAACATGGGGAAACCCTTTCTATACTAAAAATCCAAAAATCATCCTTGGGATGCAAGGCTTGATCAACATACACAAATCAATAAAGGTAATCCATCACAGAAACAGAACCAAAGACAAAGACCACGATTATCTTAATAGATGCAGAGAAGGCCTGACACAAAGTTCAACAGTATTTATGCTAAAAACTCTCCATAAACTAGGTATTAAGGGAACCTATCTCAAAACAATAAGAGTTATTCATGACAAACCCACAGTCAATATCATACTGAATGGGCAAAAACTGGAAGCATTCCCTTTGAAAACTGGCACAAGACAAGGATGCCCTCTCTCACCACTCCTATTCAACACAGTATTGGATGTTCTGGCCAGGGCAATCAGGCAAGAAAGAAATAAAGGTTATTCAATTAGGAAAAGAGGAAGTCAAATTGGCTCTATTTGCAGAGGACATGACTGTATAATTAGAAGACTCCATCATCTCAGCCCAAAATCTCCTTAAGCTGATAAGCAACTTTAGCAAAGTCTCAGGATACAAAAGTCAATGTGCAAAAATAACAAGAATTTCTATATACCAACAACAGACAGAGAGCCAAATCATGAGTGAACTCCCATTCACAATCGCTGCAAAGAGAATAAACTACCTAGGAATATAACTAACAAGGGATGTGAATGATCTCTTCAAAGAGAACTACAAACCACTGCTCAAGAAAATATGAGAGAACACAAATAGTTGGAAAAACATTCCATGCTCATGGTTAGGAAGACTCAATATTGTGAAATGGCCATACTGCTCAAAGTAATTTATAGATTCAACGCTATCCCCATTAAGCTACCATTGACTTTCTTCACAGAATTGGGGAAAACCACCTTAAATTTCATGTGGAACAAAAAAGAGCCCACATAGCCAAGATAATCCTAAGCAAAAAAAAAACAAAGCTGGAGGCATCATGGTACCTGACTGCAAACTATACTACAAGGCTACAGTAATTAAAACAGCATGGCACTGGTACCAATACAGACATACAGACCAATGGAACAGAACAGAGGCCTCAGAAATAATGCCACACATCTACAACCATCTGATCTTTGACAAGCCTGACAAAAACAAGCAATGGGGAAAAGGATTCCCTGTTCAATAAATGGTGTGGGAAAACTGGCTAGCCATATGCAGAAAGCTGAAACTAGATCCCTTTATTACACCTTATACGAAAATTAACTCAGGATGGATTAAAGATTTAAATGTAAGACCTAACACCATAAAAACCCTAGAGAAAACCTAGGCAATACCATTCAGGACACAGGCATGGACAAGGACTTTATGACTAAAACACCAAAAGCAATGGCAACAAAAGCAAAAATTGACAAGTGGGATCTAATTAAACTAAAGAACTTCTGCACAGAAAAAAAAAGTACCTATATCTATATATCTGTATCTACCTCTCTCTCTCTCTCTCTCTCTCTCTCTCTCTCTCTCTATCTCATCAGAATGAACAGGCAACCTACAGAATGGGAGTAAATTTTTGCAATCTACCCATCTGACAAAGCGCTACTATCCAGAATCTATAAAGAACTTAAACAAATTTACAAGAAAAAAAAAACACTCCATCAAAAAGTGGGCCAAGGATATGAACAGACACTTCTCAAAAGAAGACATTTATGCAGCCAAAAAACATGAAAAAAAAAGCTTATCATCACTGGTCATTAGAGAAATGCAAATCAAAACCACACGGAGATACCATCTCAAGCCAGCTAGTATGGTGATCACTGAAAAAAGACAACAGATGCTGGAGAGGATGTGGAGAAACAGAAACGTTTTTACACTGTTGGTGGGAGTATAAATTAGTTCAACCATTGTGGAAGACAGTGTGGCAATTCCTCAGGGATCTAGAACTAGAAATACCATTTGACCCAGCAATCTTATTACTGGTATATACTCAAAGGATTATAAATAATTCCATTATAAAGACACAGGCACACATATGTTCATTGTGGCACTGTTCACAAGAGCAAAGACCTGGAACCAACCCAAATGCCCATCAATGATAGACTAGATAAAGACAAGGTGGCACATATATATACTATGGAATACTATGCAGCCATAAAAAGGATGAGCTCATGTTCTTTGCAGAGACATGGATGACGTTGGAAACCGCCATTCTCAGCAAACACAAGAACTGAAAACCAAACACCACATGTTCTCACTCATAAGTGGGTGCTGAATAATGAGAACACATGGACAGAGAGAGGAGAACATCACACACCGGGGCTGTCAGGTGATAGGGGTCTAGGGGAGGGATAGCAAGAGGGTGGAGGGCTAGGGAAGAGATAGCATTAGGAGAAATACCTAATGTAGATGGTGGAGTGATGAATGCAGCAAACCACCATGGCACGTGTATGCCTATGTAACAAACCTGCATGTTCTACACATGTACCCCAAAACTTAAAGTATAATTAAAAAATAAATGAATAAAATAAAAATACAAAAATCAGCTGGGCATGGTGGCAGGCACCTGTAATCCCAGCTACTTTGGAGGCTGCAGCAGGAAAATTGCTTGAACCCAGGGGTGGAGGTTGCAGTGAGCTGAGATTGTGCCACTGCACTCCAGCCTGAGTGACAAAGCAAGACTCTGTCTCAAAAAACAAACAAAAATGAAGCAAAACAAAACAAACTTAAATAAAAACCACCCACCAATGAAACCAAATCCCTTATGGTTGTCTGACACTGACCAGTCCAAATCTTCATGACTTTGCATTCTTAAGATAACACTTCTTCTCAGGGCTCTTTTGAAACTTAGGGGATCAAGATCTGGGTGGCTGTGAATTAAATGAACTTTTAGAGACAACTGCTAAGGCACAGTAAGAATGTCCATTGTAACATCACAATGGATGATTGACCAGGTAAGTTGATTCATTTCACAAACACTAGAAAATCCTACTGAGAAGAACCTAAAAAAGAAGTTGGAGTCCTCTGCCCATGCCCTTCACACAAAGCCCGGCCATCACTTCTGATCTTCCCAGCCAAGGCTAACGTCTCCTGCCTTTGCTCTCCTGTCTATCTTGAATTCCCTGGTGTTTCTCATCACATATAAAGCCTGTGTCTGAACAGAACAAAAACAAAAAGCCCAGGAAACAATCGTGAAGAAAGCCGACATGAAGAACGATGCAATTAGCCAACTAAACCCATTTCTTGGAAGAGTATTTTGTAATAACTGTGTCCTTCTTTGTACTATAAGCCTCCCCTCTAGATAAGATTACCTTTGAGAACTCTCTAAAGCAGAAATTACTAAAAGATAAGAAGTGGTGAACATTCAGGTCAAAACCCCAATTACTGAGCTCGAATTTGCTCTCTTAGGGGAAAATCCGATGTTTTGAAGAATCCCAGCAGCATGTCCGTAGGCCTGCAAATTGCATCACGTTCATTTTGGATGAGGAGCAGCCATATGATCTAAGCACCTCATAAGAATTGAGAAAATTTTAGACTTACATATCGAATCAACTTGCCAGGCAAAATCCAAATTGCCAAGGAGAGGCCTAGAAGTACGATTTAATTCACATTTTCGAGCACAAATTTCTCACTGGATTTTCAAATGCTGGCTTTGGTATTAAGTTGTTGGCAGGAATATCACAACAATAAATAACTCTGGTATCAATTTACTTGGAGAGAAATTCTTTGCAAGACTGGATCTGTGGCTCTTACCAGCCACCCTGTAAACTGCTCCAAGGAAGATTTTGTTTGATGCACTTTTGTAGTGTTTGAAGATTTAAGGTAGAAATGAGCTAATATGCTTGTCCTGGCTTTAACTCCTATCAGCAGCAGCTGGATTCAGTGTAGAAAATTAGCCCCTTGCACCAGAGAATCTTTCCACCGGCATGAATGTGGTGTGAGTGTGAGGAGGGGGAACACGGGGGAGACACAGAAAGATGAATGAGAAAATGGCAGACACTTGTTTATTTCACACCCACATGATACATGCCAAGAAAGTGGACACAGTAGATCTGTCATTCCAGCAAGCAAGGAATAGCTTACTGCAAGAAAGAGGTAAGATGGCTTCTCTCTTGCATCTCTTAGGATGTTGCAATTTGGGCAAAAGGATGGTTTAACAATTGTGGCTACCTGCATTAGAAGACACAGCTTTAAGTTTCCTCTCCCTCAGGCATCCTAGACTGTGATCTAGGCAAATTCTGGACACACTGGTTACAATCTGCATAGCTTGGCTGCTGGATCATATTATCCTTTCTCTCCCAAGAGCCCAAGCACTAGACTCCCTCTTTCTTTTCCGCCCTAGGCCGGTTCACCCCTCTTTAGGAAACTTGGTGGTCCCCTGCTCCTGGGAGGGCAGCATATTGATGCCAAACTTAGTAAAGACACCTGATTGGCAGAGCGCCCTACAGCCCAGAGCTCCTGGGCTCAAATGACCCTCCTGCCTCAGCCTCCTGAGTAGCTGGGACTACAGGCATGCCACAGTGCCGGCATCCCTCTCTTTTCTGCAGGTTAAGGGGAAGGGGTTCTGGTGCCATCCGTATTCTCACCTGTGGATGTTAGCTTATTGGCAGCCTCCTGACAAGCACTCTGTCCCCAAGGCTGATCTATGCCTGCCCTGGGCCAGACACCACACTGGGAACCTTGAGGACATGATTCCTGCCCTCCTGGAATGTTTCCTACTTCAGGGACAGTCAAGGTGGGAGTGCCATTAGAGAGAAATAGGGACTACGCTGAAGGGTCTCCAGAGGTAGGACCAATAGGAACCATCTAATATTCAGAGAAAAAAAAAGAATTAAAACTGAGTAGCGTTTGTATAGAAAGACTTGCTATCTGTTGTTTTAATGACTGCTTTTCTCTGTTCTTTTGAGATTTGACTCAAAACAGCCAATCATATTTATATGATAGAACTAAGTATTTTGCAGAGCTGTACACTGGAGCACAGGGCATCTTTCTACTGACTGGGTGTCGCATGAGTCCACACAGTGACTATGAGGGCCAGTGATACCTCCAGGGAGAGCACGAGTTGGTCAAGCACCTGTTCTCATCCAGCCAAAGGCTTCACCTGCTCATTAGCAGAGAACGATTAGAGTCAAGCCAAATGCATAACATTTGCTGCCTTTTTGACATATAGGTATATGCTTAAGTAAAATGTATTATAAACTATATAAAATTCACTGGGTTCATTTATTATTGTGTTTCTTGTATTCGTTTTATAAAGTTTCGAGTTAAGAAAGTTAAGTGTTGGCTGGGCACAATGGCTCACGCCTATAATCCCAGCACTTTGGGAGGCCAGTGCAGGTGGATCACCTGAGGTCGGGAGTTTGAATCCAGCCTGATCAACATGGAGAAACCCCATCTCTACTAAAAACACAAAATTAGGCAGGCGTGGCAGCTCATGCCTGTAATCGCAGCTACTCGGGAGGCTGAGACAGGAGAATCGCTTGGACCCGGGAAGTGGAGGCTGCAATGAGCCAAGATTGCACCATTGTACTCCAGTCTGGGCAATAAGAGTGAAACTCTCAAAAAAATAAAAATAAATAAAGAGTTGCCACCCTCTCCCCACAATGCCGCAGGGTATTATTCTATATATACACTTGGAAGGAGACTCCAAACCGACTGCTGGGCATCAGGACTGTGTTGTTCAGCATAGGCAGACCATGTACATAGCTCCCATTATAGGCTAGCCTTGGTCCACAGGAGACTCATGCCTGATTGCACAGGCCCCTTGTTACGGAGACAGGTGAGAGCTGTAATGCTACTGATAACTACATAAGCTGCTTATAGAGCTCAACTTCTAGGGCTTCATCATCAACTTCATCATCAACATATTTTACATTAACATCATATCTGAATAATCACCTCTTTAGAAAAAATCACCCTGCATTCCTCACTGGTTTCTTTTCCAAGCATCTCAGAATGAGACAGTTTGGCTTTAAATGATTTTCAGCATATACTTGTGGGGATGGCTCTTTCTATACCGTCTGCGGTTGCCCCATTTTAGAATCCCTTCCAGCAACTGTTCAAGTATCATTTGCAGTGAATCCATCTTGTGCTCACAAAGCCCTGGGAAATTGTGAAGGCACCGGTTCCATAAAATTAGAAAGTCACAGACACACGAGTGATGTGAGACATCATCTCATCCAACATTTTCTCTATAGCCTATAAAATAATCCTATTTCCCTACACATTCCTTGCCATGTTGTCAACGCAGCTCATGCTTCAATACCCTCAATGACAGGGAGCTCATTGTGTCCCCAGGCAGCACAGGCCATTTTTAGACAGCGTTAATCACAATGTTTGTCCTTAGACTGAACTTAAATTTGCCATCCTATTGCCTGCCCATGGATCTAGTTATGCCCAGTAGGGCAACCCCACAACAATTTCCCTGTGGCAGCCCTATTTGAAGATCAATTTTATTGTCCTCTCTTAGCTATTTCCCTTTCCAGGTCACCTATTCCTAGTTTTTCTCAACATTTAATATGTTTTCAAATCATCTCAAAAACATGGTAAGTTCTGGACTTGCTGTAATAAAGTTTTGTGTGTACACATGCAGAATAGAGCCCAGAAGATGAGTCCTGGTCTGCCCAGTACAGAGTAGGGTCTTTTTGTTGATGAGCCAACTGCACTGAGGACCTCCTTAGTGGTGTTTCCATTTTGCCATTCGTACAAGCCTAGGGGATTGTCTCTGTGCTCTATGAATCCAAAAACTCGGTAGATTCCTGTCTTTACCTATGGATTAATTGAAAGGTGACAAGGAGGTATTCAGGACTACACTATAGAAAAAATTATAGCAGAGCAGCCTACCCCTGAGACCACATGATGGCACACAGACCTTACATGACAATACAGACAACTGGAAGCATCAGAAAATCAAATGACATGCTAGAAAAATATCAAAGTCATCAGTCATTCCTGTCAATGTCTCAATGTATTTCACAACAAGGTATGAAAACAGAATCCTGCCCCTTCCCCTCGTTCCAGTGAACAAAAGAACTTCCAGGGAAAATAATTCTTCCCACTGAGCAACAAGTTGGAGGCTCCAGAAACCTAACTCTAGAATGAATGGATGGTGTACTCTAAGTTGATATTTTGTATAAAATGAGTTTGGTCAGAGCACATCTCATCTGCGTTGATTTGTTTGCCATGGAAACTTCAGCCCCCAGCACAGTGCCTGGTATATTAAAAAGCTTACGAGTATCTTCTGCGGGAGAGGTGCTAGCTCGCTCAATGAGCTAAAAGCAACCAGTCTGGCCAAGGAGAGAAGAAATTAAGGAGGGTTTGAAGAAACATAGTAAATAGGATCTTAAGATTTGATCAGCGTAGAAAAGGAGAATTAGGGCAACAATACGGTTTATTTTTCCCAGTAGACTATATAGCTCCATGTTCACCCTTATGTTCCCAGAAGCATATATCTTTAGATGCAAAGACATTAATGATAATATAGATGGTGACTTCTATGGGGTCATAAAGATGTCAGTGACAAAGTCAAGACAAGGATTTAGTTCTTGATTCTCTGAATCTGCTGGTAGCTGAGTCAGTAAAATGACTCAACATCCTTGCCTCAGACACCATTTCTTTTACAGTATCTAGAAGTTACTCTCATGATTATGTTCTATGAAAATATGCATTTGGGGGGGAATATTTGGGTTAGAGGAAGGGTAGTGAAGTTTCAAGATCCCCTAATATTTGCAGTGTATAGCTGCACATACTGTTCACTCATGAAATTCTAAGTTGAAAACCTGCACAGTTTACCAAGTCGTACACTTCATCAAGAATGCATAAAATTTACAGCCCTACATAAAAATCATTTGGACTTAGAGAATTCAGCTCAAGAAGATTAAAAAAGAATCTATGTATAATGAAGTCTATGTGCATTAAATTTACCACAAAACCAGGGTAAGACAATTTAAGTAGAGATTTAATTCCAGATTAGGTACACTTATATATTAAAAAAATAGATCTATCAGGTTTTATTTCACTGGTGATTCTTACTGCCTCCAGGGGACTTGAATGTTTATAGTACCACAAAAGTTCTACCTTTTTTGCAGGTATACAGCAGAATTCATGAGCTGGAATTATGTATTTAAAATACATTTAGGTAATGTGAGTAGTCCATTATTTGCTTTGTGGTTCTGTCTGAAGGTCTATCTCACTTAAAAAATAAAAAGTTTGAAGAGCCTGTTGTCAAATGTTCTTTGATGAAATTAGTTCTCATTTAAATATTGATTCATATGAGGAAAAAACAATTACACACATGCCAGTATTGATGAAAACCCCTACTTATCATCATCTCTACAAATGGCTTTGAATATTTTCGGTTTCTGCATCAAGTCTGGAATAGCCTTGATGCAGAAAAGGCTGGAAAAGCCTTAAGAGGGACATTCAAATTTGAATCTTTGGTCCGTTATTTCTTTGTTCTGTTATCTTAGCTGTGACATCAGACAGTTCCAAAAAGCTGTCTCTTTCATACAGTTATTCCAGTCATGATGCCCAGAACACTTGAGAAACTGACAACGGAGAAAAATAAGATTGTACTTAGTCGCTACAAAAGTCATTGGCACCGTATTTGAGGTTTCCATCTCCATAAGGACTTTCTTCTTAAAAGGACCTGGCAAACCCAGGCTTCTGCTGAGTAAGCCGAGGTTAGAGCTGAACATATGTAAAGCCAGTCGAATATAAAACAGTTGTGGTTTCTCTGTAATAACTCTTCCCTGAAATAACGCAGAAAAAAGCTGAATGTGGGGTACTGTGGGAGAGAACATGACCAAAAAAACATGTTGTCTGGGAATTTCTTTGTAAGGCAGATGTGATTCATAGAGTAGACATGCAAAGGCAACATAGCCAAGGATTGGTTAGAAATTTGAGTCTCAACCTTTGAAGGGTACTTAGTTTAAACCCCTCAGCCTGGTGTGTGTTACAAATATCACATAAATAAAATCTACTCTTCAGAAACAACATGCGATTGCTTAGCTGGGTTTTTCCAGCATTCCGTGTTTTCCACTTCTTTTTCAACTAGCTTTGCTCCCATTTTTTTTTTTTAAAAAGGGTTTTCCTGCTTATAGAGCATGTTGGCTTTGTTTAGTAAGCAAAAGAATCTTTTAGGAAGTCCCAGTGTTAGGCAAGATTTTATTTCACAAATTAACTTTCTTAGGGAAAAAATGATTTTTGCTCCTGTTATTAATCTACAAAATCAGAGCGCCATATGTAGTCAAAACTTTTCCAAATGACATAATAAGTGTTTTTCTTTTGCCTATTGTGAAGTATATTTGGCAAACATTATCTCCAAAATGTGAGCTGCACTGATTGACCTCCAGAGGGAGTTAACAAGGGTAACATGAAAAAATACTGGTGGTCACCTAAAAAGCTAGTTTTCAAAGTGAGAAAAAAAAATTATGCTAAGAATATAGTTTCTTCATAAAGAAATACAATGGACTCTCCCTTTTCCATGTGTAAATGTTTTCATAAACATGGTCTATTTTCTCTTCTCATTCATTGCCTGGCTAAAGCCACTGCCTAATACCGACTTGGTTGTTTTGAGATCGAAGGCAGGAATACATTCCAAGCTCTATGAGGCCAGGAGCTGTGCCAACCTAGTTCACCATGGTACCACACACCTCTTGGCACAAAGAAGTTGCTCAGTCAATAATTACTGAACAAATTCAGGGGGACAAAGAGCAGATATGATACATGAAGGCAGATTTGGTGCTTCTTTGGTAAATAGTTTGATAACCAATCCCTAGGAGATAAAGTTAATGTATAAAATCTATTTTAGATACACATAGATGTTCATAATTTGACTCCACTTACTCATTTGGCAAATATTTATCAAGTGCCTGCTACTGCCAGGCATTGCTTTAAGCGCTGAGGATACTTTTTCTTTTTTTTTTTTTTTTGAGACGGAATTTCACTTTTTTTTGCCCAGGCTGGAGTACAATGGCATGATCTTGGTTCACTGCAATCCCTGCCTCCCAGTTTCAAGCAATTCTTCTGCCTCAGTCTCCCAAATAGCTGGGATTACAGGCATGCGCCATCACCCCTGGCTAATTTTGTATTTTTAGTAGAGATGGGATTTTACCATGTTGGCCAAGCTGGTCTCAAATTCCTGATCTCAAGTGATCCACCCACCTTGGCCTCCCAAAGTGCTGGAATTACAGGCATGAGCCGCTGTGGCTGGCTGAGGATACAACACTTTACTGTACTATCTGGCAGGTAATATTGATTGGTAGGAATTGAAGCGTATTATAGTATATATATGCAGAAGTGGACACAATTCTAAGTAGGACTGAGAGTGAAGAGCTCCCTGCGGAGGTGACAGTTGAGGGGAGACCTGAATGAATTATGGAAATGCAGCAAACAGATACTTAGAAGATTCTTCCGGGCAGAGGAACAGCAAGAATGTCAGCCCTGAGGCAGAAATGCTCTTCAGAGCAACAAAAAGGCAATGTGGCACATGGTTAAATGTGGGGAGAATACTAGGCATTCTCTTCTGTAACAAATGAGGTTGGAGAGAGAACAGAAGGCCAGGCGATGGCAGGTCATAGTAAGGATGTCTCAGGCATCCTCACTGGAGGGGCCTGGTAGAGCTCATTCTCTCTGCTGTGTGGGGAGCAGGAGGGAGATGATCAAGTGCAGAAGTCAGGAGGCCAGCAAAGAGGCTCTGGCCATCACCCAGACCAGGCCAAAATGGGTTGGGGGAGGGACGGTGAGGAGAGTCAAGGTTCTTTTTGGCTCAAGTCACTGGGTAAAGAGCGGTGCCATTTTTACAGATGGGGAATGACCTAGGGGAGAGCAGGTTGGGTGGGCAAGGGGTGGAATGAAGAGGAGCCAAGGGTTCAGTTTTGGACAAGAAGTTTGAGATGTCTCTGCCATATCCACAGGAAGATACGATGCAGGCATCTGGAGGTGAAAGTGTGATTAGAGGAGAAGGTGGGGCAGCCACATGAACTTGGGAATAGATGGCATACACCTCGGAAAGAAAATTTTTTTTTTTTTTTTTTTTTTTGTGAGATGAAGTCTTGCTCTGTCCCCAGGCTGGAGTGCAGTGGCACAATCTTGGCTCACTGCAAACTCTGCCTTCCCAGTTCAAGCAATTCTCCTGCCTCAGCCTCCCAAGTAGCTGGAATTACAGGTACCTGCCACCACACCTGGCTAATTTTGTATTTTTAGTAGAGATGGGGTTTCACCATGTTGGCCAGGCTGGTCTTGAACTACTGACCTCATGATCCACCAGACTCATTCTCCCAAAGTGCTGGGATTACAGGTGTGAGCCACTGCGCTTGGCCAGAAAATGCCTCTTCTAACTCTGGTTTTGTTTCCTACCTGCTCTGCAGGGCACGAGCTCGAGCCCTCTTGGGCAGATGAGCATCCATGGGGACCAGGTGCCACCTCGGAACTGGGACACCACCAAAGGCTACAGCTCAGGAGCTGAGGTACCACGTGTGCTTTCTGCCCTGGTGGGCAGAGGGAGAAGGAGAGGTCCACGTGCACCCTCTGCCTCAGGCTGCCCAGGTCTACAACGACAGTAATACTGTCCAACACTTGGTCGTCTTTCAAGAAGAGGGATAAGTTACTGCATAGGACAGTGAAGAGAGTTGTCAGCACCCGGAGGAATCACATAACCAGATCTCAGGTGCAGGCAAGTTTATCTGTGTTTAGGCGATCAAGTCCTTGAGGGCAAGCAGTCTTTTGAATCACCCTGTGTGGAATTTGATGCAGGGCTCAGTCAGTTACTGCTGCTGACTTACTGCCTATTTTCCAAGCATGAAGACTTCAGTCACTAAGTGGAAGCCGACATAGACTTGCTGGATAATTGAGAATGCTTCTTAAGGTAAGGCCTCTGGACTTTGCCCTTCTCCTTTCAGCTCTCCACTGCCTTAAAGAGATCCTTCTAGAAGATCATGCCATTTCCTTTCCAAAACCCTTCCAAGGATGCCCCCATGGCTTTGGGATAAAGTCCGAGGTCCTCAGCATGGCTCTCAATATTTCACGTGATCTGTGTCTTGCCTCCTCCATGGCTGCTTTTTAAAATACACACCCCAAGCTCCAGGTATTATTTACTATTTCCCTAATAGGACAATTTGGTTTGCCTGTGTCCCCACCCAACTCCCATAATTCCCACAAGTTGTGGGAGGGACCCAGTGGGAGATAATTGAATCATGGGGGTATTTTCCCCCACACTGTTCTCGTGGTAGTAAGTCTCACGAGATCTGATGGTTTTGTAAGGGCTTCCCCTTTTGCTTGACCCTCATTCTCTCCTGCCTGCTGCCATGTAAGACTGATCTTTCACCTTCTGCCATGATTGTGAGGCTTCCCCAGTCACGTGGAACTGTGGTTCCATTAAATCTCATTTTCTTTTTAAGTTACCCAGTCTTGGGTATGTCTTTATCAGTGGCATGAGAATGGACTAACATGTGGGCTATTAAGGAAATGCTCTTTTGTCTCGTGTCTCCTTAGAGTGACCCTTGCTGGGTTGTCCACCTGGAGAACTTTGGCTCATTCCTCAAGCCCCAAGTTCAAGCTCTTCTTCCTCTGAGGAATTCATAGGCCCGGCCAAGCAAAAGCCTCCCCTGCGCCTGCAGCACCGTTATACTGAATTTCTCCACTGCAGCAGTGTTAGCCTGCATGGGCAGTCATTTAGAAAAAGTCCAGCTTTCCTGCCACACTGGGGAGTCCTTTGAGATAATAATCCAAGTGATCATCCCTCTATCCTCTGCATCTAACCCAGGGGCAGGTAAGCAGCAGAACTTAACAGATATTTGCTGGATGAAGTAAATAAATGCATTAGAACATAAGCACTCAGAACAAGGTCTGTTCCTCTAAGAATAAAGCTCACAGCTTATGAAAAGTCACTGAGACACAGAAATATCAGAGCATTATTCTGGGTGAGAAAAGCCAGTCCCCCAAGTCTATATATGATTTCATTTATATAACATTCTTGAAATGCAAAATTATAGGAATAGAAAACAGATTAGTGATTTCCAAAGGTAAAGGAGGGGTGGGGTGGGAGGGAAGTGGATGTGGCAATAGAAGGCAACTTTTATAGGGATCTCTGTGGTGATGGAAATATTCCGTTATGATTGTTAACGTCAACAGCATGCTTGTGATGCCATACTATGGTTTTGCAAGATGTCAACACTAGGAAAAATGGTAACAAGAAATGGGGTCTCTCCGTGTTATTTCTTACAATTGCATATTAAATAATTATCTCAAAATAAAAAGTTTAGTTACAATTGCCTATTAATTGATAATTACCTTAAAGTTCAAGTGAAGAAAAAAAAATTTCAAGGATGATCCTGACAAAATCAACAAAATACGTGCGACTGCCTGATGGCATCATACTGGTTAGAAAAGTGGATTGGTTTCAACATTGTCATGAACTCTACTTGCCGGAGTGATCAAGAATGTGTGTCCCTCTCTTATTAGGTGGCTTCCTTTCAGGCTCATACTTGGGTTTCCATGTGCTTTCCAAGTCACCTGAACCTAGCCATGGAGACTAAGACTTCCTCTGTCCAGAGGATCCCTGGTGCATGCATGGCACAGCTTGCTTTCCTTCTTTTTGTTTTGTAAGATGGGTCTTGCTCTATTGCTCAGGCCGGAGTGCAGTGGTATGATCTCAGCTCACTGCGACTTTCGCTTCCCGGTTTCAAGTAATTCTCCTGCCTCAGCCTCCCGAGTAGCTGGGATTAGAGATGCCTGCCACCAAGCCTGGCTAATCTTTTGTATTTTTAGTGGAGATGAGGTTTCACCACGTTGGCCAGGCTGGCTTTGAATTCCTGACCTCAGGTGATCCACCTGCCCTGGTCTCCCGAGTACCTGGGACTACAGGTATATGCCATCACACCTGACTAATTTCTTGAATTTTGTAAAGAAAATGTCTCACGATGGTGCCCAGGCTGGTCTTGAACTCCTGAGCTCAAGCTATCTTCCTGCATTTGCTTCGCAAAGTGTTGGGATTACAGGTGTGAACCTCTACACCTGGCTGAGCTTCTACATCCAGCATGGCACAGCTTCTTACGGGAGTTAGGACAAGCAGATGTCTTGGATGTGCCCAGAATGTATCTAAATGACCCCTGGGTCTACAACGAATATACTGGGAACAGGGATGACACAACCCTGCTGACCCTGAGTGATCCTAATTCTGTGAGACTGTAGCACACAACCCAATGTGTTTATCTACAGTCAGACTGGAGGGCTGGCAACACAACAGCTAGGGAATGTCCATGGCCTTGAAACCCATCATTCGCCCAAGTAATTTTTTTTTTTTTGAGATGGAGTCTCGTTCTTGTTGCCCAGGCTGGAGTGTAATGGCACGATCTCGGCTCACCGCAACCCCCGCCTCCCAGTTTCAAGCAATTCTCTTGCCTCAGCCTCCTGAATAGCTGAGATTACAGGCATCTGCCACCACTCCTGGGTAATTTTCAGCATTTTTAGTAGAGATGGGGTTTCACCATGTTGGCCAGGCTGGCCTTGAACTCCTGACTTCAGGTGATCCACCTGCCTCAGCTTCCCAAAGCGCTGGGATTACAGGCATGAGCCACCACGCCTGGCCAAGTAATGTTCTTACCTGGACAGAAGCTTTGAAGATGCTGGCCCTTATATCCCGGCTCCTTGAAAGAGAGGCAGTGCACGACACATGTGGTAGTGACAGGGTGCCTGGTTCAAGGGGGATGTGCATTCTTGCTCACGTCCGGAGTTTCTGAATGGGATCCTGGAATGACCTGTGACTCACCTGAATCAGATGAGCCGCACTTTCTGGGCTGCCATATCGAAGGTCATGTCCGTTGATGGCTAACACACGGTCGTTCTCCTCGAGCTGACCGTGTCGATCTGCCACACCGCCATTCAGCACGTTGAAGATGAACACCCCAGGCTCATCCACCTTGCGCACCAGTTTTATTCCAAGCTGCTCCTCGGGGCTACTTTTGTTGAGAATCACATGGAAGCTGTCATCCCGGGGTCCGTAGCCATCTGGAGCCTGTCCATTGCTCCTGCTGCGGAACTTCCGCTCACGCAGCACGGTCAGCCACAGCACCTGGCAGGGCTGCCGCAGGAGGCGCAGGGCGTAGTTGTGAGGGACGTTGCTGATGTCCATCCCATTGACCTGGGGGCAGGTGGAACAATCGTGCTGTCAGCTCCACCTGCCACAACCCTTCCTGAAAGGTCCAGGCCCACAGCACAGCCAGGATCCTGTCTTTAAAGACTGCTCTGCTCTCCCCCCTCATCCCCTGTCCAATAACCGCACATTCCAACTGCGTTTCTAACCCTGTTCTCTCCCAGTGTGCCTGCTGCACCTCTCCAGGCCTCTGGGAGTAGACGCCATCTTTCTCCACCTCGTTCTTACCTGAGCCCACATACTTATTCACAGAATCCTGGCCTTCATTCCTGTTGTCATTATTTTTTAGCCAGCAGAAAGAGAGGGAAGGAAGATAAGGTAGGAAAAAAGGCAAAAGAAAAGCATTTTTCACATTCACCTCATTCAAATGGTTGCATTAAATAGCTGTTTAAGCCAAGTTGATATTTTCTTCCCAAAAGTCTCCAACTGAAGTTTTCTTCCTGGGTCAATGCATACCAGAACTTCCAGTCCGCACCACTGCGCGTGTATGTAGATGTGGTAGTGTGCGAGTGAAGGTCTGCGAGTATGTGAGCATGATGGTGTGAATGTGCATTTGATACTGTGTGTGTGCGCATGAGAACATGTCAGGTTTCAGGGTGATCCTCTGCAAGGTTTTTTGCCTGTGTTCTCAGCAAAAGGAAGAAATCCTCGCACAGTTTGAAACAAACTAATATGAAAGGAAGTTTCTAGGCTCTTTTACTGAAAGGTTAGATCAGGAGCCTGAGGCAGGAGAATCACTTGAACCCGGGATGCAGAGGTTGCAGTGAGCTGAAATTCTGCCATGGCACTCCAGCCTGGGCAATAAGAGCGAAACTCTGATTCAAAAAAAAAGAAAGGCTAGATCTCTTTATAAAGCTCCTTAAACAAGCTTAAGCTCAGCCCTCTCATTGGTGCCTCATAATGATGCATAGGGCTGATACTGCATGCGGCTTTCTGGTTTTAATTTCCCTGGCTACACAGGCCCAGCCTGCAGGCTGCAGACCCCCCTGTTAGTCATCACCGTGGAAGAAAACAATTTCACAGTAAGCGCTGCACTCTGTGCTTGAGGAAGGAGGCCCCATGGAGGAGAAATGATTTTCTTGAATTTCTGTAGTTTGATAAGGTTTCTTGTATTTGCAGCCAATGGTGAGAGAAGGCTTACAGTGAGCTTTACAAAGGCCTTTCTTGAGGACACAGTCTCTAGTGCAGCTCTGGAGGTTCCCTCATGCAAAGGCAAAACTTGCCACCCTTGTCCAAGCACAGGTGAGTAGAGCACCCGAAGTGGCAGGGCCGGGTTCCCCATCACCTCCAGGCCCAGAGAAGGTCAGGGGAGTCAGGGTTGCCTGCTAAATAGTCCTGGCAGCCCCTTTGCCTGTAAGCGCCAGTTGAAGGCCACAGAATCAAAATGTTTTATTATGCAACCCTCCCAGGCAGCAGAGTTTCCACTAGAACTGGGAGGCAGCTGTGCACAGTGTCACTGATTGTACTGCTGACTGCTCCAGGGGCCCTGTCTTAGGCTCCACCTCGGAGGTCAGCGGGAATTTCAGCATTTCTGTGAAAACTGCTTTAGGTTATTTCTCCTCTTATTCCAATCAGTTTGCCAAAGAAACAGCTCATAATGTGACAGAAGCCAGTCCCTCAGCAACCTAGAAGGGATAGGATGGGATAGAACTGTTATCCAAGTATCAGCTTGAAAATATATGAGCAGGGAGGGGTTTCTTGTCACTTTTGGCAAACACTGGACTTCTGCCTGATAAACAGCTCTTTATCCTTTCTGTTCTGGAAATTCTTCCTTAAAGTCCTTCCCCTTAACCAAGCCTCAGAGAACAGTACACCCAAAGCGTTCTATTCCAACACCCGTCTCCCTGGAATGTCTCTGGGTTGGTGGAACTAGCATAGAGATGACTTTTATTTTCACAGAGGGCCATAAGACTACAGGAAATTCACTTTCAAAGAGGTGATTGTGATTAGATAAAATACAACATGTTCTATTAATCTGCTCTAACAACAATTTAAGAAGATATATATCCCAGTTTTATTTTATATTAATGCTCTTTAAAAAAGAGATAAAAGAAAGAGGAGGTGGAGAAAGGGGATGAAGAGAAAATGGAAAAAGCTAGAAGGGAGAAGGAAGAGGGGAGAAGAAGATACAGACAAAGTGATACAGAGATAGAAGTATTTATATAGAGAGAAAGCAGAGAGAGTAAAAGAGTAAGACAGAGGAACGAAGATCTCAATTAAATGACAAATCTCAGAGAGAGTCATAGAACAGTGGAAGGTAACTGTCCACATTTATTTTACTATTTTCCCTCATTCATCTATCCACCTATCCAGTTATTTGCTCAGAAGCATTTTTTATATCAAGCCCCTAGCTGCAGCCCCACAGCCACAGTCTCTACCTTTAGAATGATGTCTCCGGGCAGTAGCCGGCCGTCTCTGGCAATCACCCCATCACGATAAATGTGTTGGATAATGATATGGACCAGTGGGGTTTCACTACCTCCCACCAGCCTAATGGAGAGGCTTTCACTGGGATCCACGCGATTGATCTTGATGCTGGTAATTTCGCCATCTGGAATCAGGTGGTACAACCGTGGAAAGACTGAAATGGACAAAGAGTGTTTATTTCAGACACCCACCCAATGGACCTTTCCAACTACTCTTGTTCTTGCCAAACTTCGGTTTCAGCCAAACTAAACTATTCATTGCTCCTCATACATGTTTTCCATTTTCCTGCCTCTGTGCCAATGTAAGTTTCTCTGCTTGGAATGTTTTTCATCCCTAGCAATTTTTCCTTCAAGGCCCTTCCAATTAAACTCTACCCTGATTCCTCCTTCCCTTGCTCGAAACAGCCCATTTCCTATCAAGGTTTCTAGCTATTTCTCATGGCACTCAACCCATTATTGGTTTTGTTTTTGTTTTGAGATAGGGTCTCACTCTGTTGCCCAGGCTGGAGTACAGTGTCTCACTACAACTTCTGCCTCCTGAGCTCAAGTGATCCTCCCACTTCAGCCTCCCAAAGTAGCTAGGACTACAGGCATATGCCACCACTCCTGGCTAATTTTTATATTTTTTTTATAGCGATGGAGTTTTGCCATGCTGCCCAGGCTGGTCTTGAACTCCTGAGCTCAGGATATCCACCCACCTCGGCCGCCCTAAGTGCTGGGATTACAGGTGTGAGTCACTGCACCCAGCTTGTACTAATTTCTTGCATACCTCACATCATGCGCATAATACCTGAGGGCATAACCTCTGGCTGTTCTGTGGTTCTCTACACATATCTCTGCATGCAGAGGCCTTCAGCTGAAGTTTATTGAATTAACAGAAATGAATGAACAGTTTTTAGTGGAATGAACTGCAGTTTTATCACTTGCTTATTGAGAGGTAAAAAACAGAACCAATTTGCCATTTTGCCCTTTCAGATCATTTTGAAAATTTATTGCTTAAAGACTCTGCTTTTCAGGCTTGGGGAATCATCAGTCCTTTCTACCAGACATTGTTGCCAACAAATGGAAGAGGCCTGATTCATGATCAAGAGGAGGCCAAGGTCTAGTTGGTTGCCTTGAGCAGTTCATCCCTGGCTTTCTGGAAATCACTGAATTCAGAGCAAGGAAATTCAAAGATCACAGGCTGGTATTTTCAAACTTTCTCTCTTTATATATATATATGTATATACATATATATATATAATACACACACTATATATATACGTATATATATGTACACATATATATGTATATATACGTATATGTGTGTGTGTGTGTGTGTGTGTGTGTGTGTGTGTGTGTGTGTATTTTTTTTTTCTTTTCTTTTTTTTTTTTTGAGATGGAGCCTTGCTCTGTTGCCACACTGGAGTACAGTGGTGCGATCCTGGCTCACTGCAACCTCTGCCTCCTGGGTTCAAGCCATTCTACTGCCTCAGCCTCTCAAGTAGCTGGGATTATAGGCATGTGCCACCATGCCCAGATAATTTTTGTATTTTTTAGTAGAGATGGGATTTCACCATGTTGGCCAGGATGGTCTCCATCTCTTGACCTCGTGATCCACCCGCCTCGGCCTTCTAAAGTGCTGGGATTACAGGCGTGAGCCACCGCGTGTAATCCCAAACTGTATTTTTTAATCGATGAATCTGCTTTCCCCATGATATCTCTCCTAGCTCTCTTCTCATCCCTCATCCCATTATGACCACACAGAAAACAGCTGCTCTAATTGTCCTGCTGCTTGACAGTGAGAGTCAAACTCTACAAGTGAGGAAGTTTAAGGCTGACAGAAGGGGAGACAAGTAACTGGCTGGACATCCCAAAGTTAGGTGGCCCTGAGAGCCAGCTCAGAGCCCAGAGCTCCTGTGACCAGGACTCTCTGCCAGGTTTCCCTGGAGCCAGGAGTTCACAGCCAGGCCAGAGCCCACAAGGGATTCTCTCTATGGACCTATGAGCCAGCAGAACTGGCTGGCACTGTTTTTCTTCACTTCAGTTTGAATAGAAGTGTTCAGAGGGGACACCAACAAGTGATGGGAACAAGCCACGCCCAGCTTGGTGGAAAAAGTGGCTCCTCCTAGTGGCTAGAGGCTAAAGTTTGAATGTGAAGGGCTGAGATGCTTCTGTCTTCTGTAGGTGCTGACAGCTGCCTTGCTGTAAGAGTCTCCTTTCGTTATGGCATCTGGAAAGATCTCATACGGCAGGCCTGCTTCTGGATCATCTGCTCCTTGTGAGCATTTTCAAAACCCGTTACCTTAGTCCATTTTCCCTAAAGAATTAGTGAGTACTCAACTCTCTAAGAACAATAAAGTATTAAAGTTATTTCTAAGTATTTGAGAGCAGGGTTAACAAAATAGCTCAGTGGCCAGAGGAGACTCGAGATGTTGCAAATGTGTGTCTTTCATCTCTATACCGATGGAACTGAAGTGACTGCATAATGCAGGGGTCGCTGGCTTCATCAGTAAGTTCCTGGTACTCACAGTACTTGGCTGATTGACTTCAATGAATGTTTAAACTACTTTGGTCATATTAAGTAGGCTACGCTGCAAGCACTTGCTAGAACATGTCTGGTACAACAACGGAATGGAAAAAAAATTCATTCTGAGCAAGGAAAGATTTGGAAATAATCACAAAAGCCAATTTTCCCTCCCTCATTCCCCCTCCCTTGTTACCTTCTTTTCCAACAGATATACAATACCACACTAACAAACCTAAACCTCTAGGGAATGTTTGATTTGACAGCTTGAAAATACATATCCATTCACACTTGTAAAGGATGTTAGAGCAACAGCCAATGAGATCCTAGTGACCTTAAAGAGATAAAAATTTTTAAACTGCAAAGTTATGTTGTTTTCTTTCTGGAAAGAAAAGAAGTTTCTCAATATTATGTCCTTACTCAGGGACTAAATGATATAATCATCTTATTAGCTGAGAGTTTATTACAGGCTGACATTGAGCTAAGGTATTTGAATGCATTTTTTGTTTAGCCTTCATAATAATCCTATGATATAGATTGTAATAATATGTTTTTTTGTCTTTTTGAGAGACAGGGTCTCACTCTGTCACCTAGGCTGGTGAGTAGCGGTACGATCTTGGCTCAGTACAGCCTTGCCCTCATAGCCTCAGGCGATCTTCCCACCTCAGCCCAAGAAGCTGGGAGTACAGGTATGTTCCACCATGTCCCACTGATTTCATTTTTTTTTGTAGAGGCAGTCTCACTATGTTGCCCAGGCTGGTCTCAAACTCCTGGGCTCAAGGGATCCTCTCACCTTGGCCTCCAAGTGCTAGGATTACAGATGCAAGCCACCATGCCCAGAGTCAGCTCTGTTTCTTTAGATGAAGAAACACTGAAGCTTAGGGGGCAGTTAAGCAACTCAGCCAGGGTCACACAGTTGATAAACAGTGGCCCAGTCCCTTTACCAACATTAAAAAGATGGATAACTGTAGGTTGCTGGAGCAATGAGGCCCCCCTGGCCATTTTTGAAAGCTTTGTTGCCTCATAATTTCTGTGAAGACGTTGATATGAGCCTAGCTAAGTCTTAACACCTCACTCCATTCTGGAGTTACGTTTCATGGTGTGTCTGAGGAAATCCAGTCTCTCCCATTCCAGCCCACTACACATGGAACATGGCTGCTATCTTTGTCTTCTGGAAACATGGCTCCAATCCTCTACACAATAACTCTACACGAGAGCTCCCAGGTGTGCTCACTGCCCCCAAATCAAGTACAGACTCCTACATAATAATTAGGACACACTGTGATCTGACCTTCACATCATCTTCTTGGTCTGGAAAGAAAATGATGTGTTCTATATTATGTCCTCACTCAAGGACTAAAGAATATAATAATTATTAACTGAGAGTTTATCATACGCTGGCATTGAGCTAAGCTACTTGAATGCATTTTCCAACACACAGTCAGCATCCCAACATCCATCCAAGTCATAAGCCACTTCTTAAACATGGATTACACTGTCCCCTATGGCCGCTGTGGTCATTAATGTACACTTCATTCTTCATAGTACAGGAGTACCTCAGAGATATTGTGGGTTTGGTTCCAGACTGCTGTAAGAAAGTGAGTCACATCAATTTTTAGGTTTCTCTGTGCTAATAAGAGTTATGTTTAGACTGTACTGTAGTCCAGTAAGTGTACAACAGCAGGTTTTTAAAAATGTAGATACCTTGATTTAAAAATACTTTATTTCTAAAACATGCTGTTTAGTGATCATCTGAGGCTTCAGCTAGTCATAGTCTTTTTGCTGGTAGAGGGTCTTGCCCTGATGTTGATGGCTGCTGACTGATCACAGTGGTGGTTGCTGACGGTTGGGAGTGGCAATTTTTAAAAATAAGAAAAAAAGGAAGTTTGCCACATCAACTGACAAACTCATGAAAAATTTTTATGCAGATTCTCTGTAGAATGCAGTGCTAATGATAACATTTACCCTTCAGTAAAACTTCTTTCAAAATTGTAGTCAATCCTCTCCTAACCTTGCTGCTGTTTTATCAACTATGTTTACGTAATGTTCTCAATCCTTTGTTGTTTCAACAATGTTCATGGAATCTTCAGCAGGAGTAGTTTCCATCTCAAGAAAACACTTTCTTTGCTCATCCATAAGAGGCAATTCTACATTTGTTCAAATTTTATTATGAGATTGCAACAATTTGGTAATATCTTTAAGCCCCACTTCTAATTCTAGTTCTCTTGATTTTTCCACCACATATATAGTTACTTTTCTCCACTGAAGTTCTGAACCCCTCAAAGTCATCTATGAGAATTAGAATCAACTTCCTCCAAACTCCTGTTATGGTTGATATTTTTAACCTCCTCCCATGGATCACAAATATTATCAGTGGCATCTAGAAGGGTGAATTCTTTCCAGCAGGTTTTCAATTTTTCTTGCTCAGATCCATCAGAGGAACCTATCCATGGCGGCTATCGCCTTTCAAAATCTATTTCTTAAATAATGAGACTTAAAAGTAGAAATTACTCTTTGATCTATGGTCTGAAGAATGGGTATTGTGTTAGCAGACACGAAAACAACATTACTCTTGTACGTCTGCATTGAAGTACTTGGGTAACTAGGGTGCATTATCAATGAGTAGTAATATTTCGAAAGGAATCTTTCTTTCTGAGCAGTAGCCTTCAACAGTGGGCTTAAAATATTCAGTAAACCATGCTGTAAACAGATGTTCTGCCATCCAGGCTTTGTTGTTCCATGGATAGAGCACAGGCAGAGTAGATTTAGCATAACTCTTAAGGGCCCTAGGATTTTTGAAATGATAAATGTGCACTGGACTCCACTTTAAAGTCACCAGCTGCATTAGCACCGAACAAGGGAGCCAGCCTGTCCTTGGAAGCTTTGAAGCCAGGCATTGATTTCTCTCTAGTTAAGCAAGTCCCAGGTGACATCCTCTCCAAATATAAGGCTGCATCATCTACACTGAAAATCTGTTGGCCAGGCGTGGTGACTCACACCTGTAATCTTAGCATTTGGGGAGGCCGAGGTGGGTGGATCACCTGAGGTCAGGAGTCCCAAGACCAGCCTGACCAACATGGCGAAACCCCGTCTCTACTAAAGATACAAAAAAATTAGCCGGGCGTAATGGTGCGTGCCTGTAATCCCAGCTTCCTGGCAAGCTGAGGCAGGAGAATCACTTGAACCCAGGAGGCAGAGGTTACAGTGAGCTGAGATAGCACCAGTGCACTCCAACCTGGGCAACAGAGTGAGTGAGGCTCTGTCTCAACAAAAAAAAAAAAAAAAAAAAATCTTTTCTAAAAAAAAAAAACCTGTTTAGTGGTGCCACCTTCAATGATCTTAACAAGATATTCTGGATAACTTGCTGCAGTTTCTGCAATCAGCATTTGCTGCTTCGCCTTGCACTTTTATATTATGGGATGGCTTCTTTCCTTAAACCTCATGAACCAACCTCTGCTAGCTTCCAACTTTTCTCCTGCAGCTTCCTCACCACTCTCCCCCTTCACAGAATTCAAGGGAGTTAGGGCCTTCCTCTGGATGAGGCTTTGGCTTAAGGGAATGCTGTGGCTGGTTTGTTCTTCTATCCAGTTCATTCAAACTTTCTCCCTATCAGCAAGAAGGCTGTTCGCTTTGTGAGTAATGTGTTCACTGGAAGTAGCACTTTTAATTTCCTTCAAGAACTTTTCCTTTGCATTAATAACTTGGCTGTTTGACACAAGAGGCCTAGCTTATTTTAGCTTTCGACATGCCTTCCTTACTAAGGTTCATTTCTAGCCTTGATTATAGTGAGAGACATGTGGCTCTTCCTTTCACGTGAATACTCAGAGGCTATTTTAGGGTTACTAATTGGCTTAATTTCAATACTGTTGTGTCTCAGGGAGGCCCGAGAAGAGAAAGATGGGAAAATGGCCAGTGAAGCAATCAGAACACACAATGCTCACTGATCTATAAGAAGGTGGTTCGTGGCACGCTAAAACAATTACAATAGTAACGCCAAAGCTCACTGATCACATATCACTATAACAGATATAAAAATAATGAACAAAGTTTGAGATGCTGCAAGAATGACCAAAATGTGACATAGAGGCATGAAGTGAGCACACGCTCTTGGAAAAATGATGCCAATAAACTCATTCAATACACAGTTACCACAAACTTTCAATTTGTAAAAATAAAAACGAGGTATGCTTTTACTTTCTTTCAGTCTTGAATAAATCCCTTGACGCCAGAAACTACATTTTATATTCTTTATATAAAATGACAGCATATAGGCCAGTGCCTTCAATATAATAATCTCTTTTATAAAGGTTTCTGTAATAAATACGAAAATAAATCTTATTCAAGATAACTTTTTTTTCCTTTTGAGATGGACTCTCCCTCTGTCACCCAGGCTAGAGTGCAGTGGCACAATCTCAGCTGACTACAGCCTCTGCCTCCCAGGTTCAAGTGATTCTCCTGCCTCAGCCTCCCGAGTACATGGGATTACAGGTGCCTGCCACCATGCTCTGGCTAATTTTTGTATTTTTAGTAGAGACGGGGTTTCACCATGTTGGCCAGGCTAGTCTCGAACACCTGACCTCAGCTGATACTCCCGCCTCAGCCTCCCAAAGTGCTGGGATTATAGGAGTAAGCCACCACTCCCAGCCCAAGTAGTAGAGAACTTTACATGGAGTCTTTACATGGAATTGAGGAGTCTTTAATAAGAGGAAGAGACTGGTGGAAACTAAGTTATCATCCTTTCATTTAGCCATTGCACAGACATTTAGTGGACACTTACATGCCAGACACTGTGCTACGCCTTAAGAACAAAGACTCAGAAAAGGAATCCCTGCACTTTGAAGTATAGTTACATGAAATGTGATCATAGCTGATACAGGTACTTTAAAAACACATAAGAAGGGGTCTGAGGGATTCAGTGTGGTTTCTAGGAGGAGGCAAAGGCTGCACTAAGCCTGGAAGCAGGAATGTGAACGTCAGCTGAAAGGAGAGTGGCAGTGCAGGCTGCACAATAGAAGGGAGGTGAGAGAAGGACATACAGCATTTACAGGCCTGTAACAAGCTGAGCTGTTAGAGTGGCAGCAGCGTGTATGTACAGGGTGAGAGGCGATCATGAATCAGTGTACAAGAAAAGGTCTTATAAGGCTGCTCATGAATTTTGAAGGCATAATACATACAGTGGTTTGGGCTCTGCCTCCCAACTCCCAAAAGTAGAGGGCAGTATAACCCAGGGGCTAAAATAGTCTCTGGAACCAGAGGACCTGAGTTAAAATGCTGGTTCTGCCATTTTCTACCTGGGTTCCTGGGCTGGTTACCTAACCCCTCTGGGTATCCGTTTTCTCATCCGTAAAATGGGAATGATAGTCCTATCCCCTTAACATTATTGTCACATCTAAATGGCTTAAAACACTATGTGCATACAGAAAGAGCTCATTTTTTTTTTTTTTAAAGCTATTACTACTGCTGTAAAGTTCTAACATAAAATGAAAAGACAGGACAGCGGGATTGTATTTCCTCAGCTCCATTTATATTGGGAAAAACATATGGGATCTAAGACTCAGTAGCTTCCTTTGCATGAATTCTACAGCCATGTTACCTAGATTTAAAGTTTAGCAAGATAATTTGGAACAAACTAAGTAACCTCTCTGTGCCTCAAGTTTCCTCATCTGTAAAACAGCGTAAAATAGTAGCATTGGGCACAGTGGCTTATGCTTGTAATCCCAGCACTTTGAGAGGCCGAGGTGGGTGGATCACCTGAGGTCAGGAGTTTGAGACCAGCCTGGCCAACATGGCAAAACCATCTCTACTAAAAAATACAAAGATGGCACAAAAGTAGTCATGAAAAAAAAAGAAAAAAAAATACAAAGAATAGCTGGGCGTGGTGGCGGGTGTCTGTAATTCCACCTATTTGGGAGGCTGAGGGAGGAAAATCGCTTGAACCCAGGAGGCAGAGGTTGCAGTGAGCAGAAATCGAGCCATTATACTCCAGCCTGGGTGACAAAAGCAAAACTCTGTCTCAAAAAAAACAAAAAACAAAAAGACAGAAAAGAACAGTAGCTAGCTCCATAGGGTTGTTGCGAAGCTTAAATGAGGAAATGCATATAAAACACTCAGCACCACACCTCACATGTAGTTGAAAGAGTAAGAAGAGCAAATATATATTGCATTTATCACATGCCAGTCATTGTTTTAAATGCTTTTCACTCATTAGCTATAATTATTCTTCTTCATATGCATAACACTAGCACCTGAAGGTAAGGGTTTCCATACTTTTTTCTTCCATCTATGTGAAAAGATGATGATAATTTCTGTCTTAAGCTGCTCATGTGAGAAGCGGGCTAATCAAATTAAAAAATATTGTATACACTTGGGAAGAGGGGGGTGACAGAAGGTGGGTAGTGATCAGATTGCATCATCCCTAAAGTCACCCTGGAAGCCCAGCCCATAGCCTTCCAGCCTTGTAGGGAGTTCATTTACCTTCAGGGGCAGTGGTGTTTTCAGAATTTTCCCTGCCCTGGTCAGCGTGGTTGGCAACTGTACTCCCGCTCTTTGTCCTTCGAAGAACACTCAAAGCTCGATTTATTTTTTTAAAAGATCTGCTTCTAATAGAGGATCTTTCAAAAGGCCGTGCTGAGGAAAAGAGAGGAACAGTAGTTATGACTTAATAGAAATCATCATTTATATACATATCTGATAAGATATATACAATAAAACATTAACAGTGACTACCTCTAGGTGTAGGATTGTAGAATTTGCTTACCTGTGTTTTCTAAGTTTTCTACAGTGAAATATGTAGGACTTGTTTAAAATCCCGCTTTTCTTTTTTGTTTCTGGGCTGAACTGAATACAATAGCACTTTTCTTGAGCAGTATGGCTGAGAAATTACTGACACTGCAGGAGCGATGAATCATTAGGTCTCGTTTCAGCCCCTTTCACCAAGTCAGATTACACACAGTTTTAACGATCAGAGGTACTTGTGGTTCATTTCACTTTGGAGAATTGGACATTGACGTCCTGCCAAAACTACCAGAATGATTTCCCCTTAAAAAAACGTTTCTAGAACTTTCCACAGTAAGTATTCCACAGAGGGCAATCCCAAGCCAAGGAGCCCATTCCTGGACAACCACCCACTTGACTCACCCCTAGTTCGGTTGCTCCGGCCAGAGTCCACTGGGCTGATTGCTGGCTGACTGTCCTCTGCCGTGGACACGTAGGCAGGGTTGTCTAGGCCAGGCTCGTCTGTCATTAAGGGGATGGTAGAAGCTGGAGAAACCTCCGGGAAGGGAGCTGTGGCTGTGAGGCTCGCACAGCCGTCTGGACAGCCATCTTGTGAGCGCCTCTTCCTGTCTTTGGTCAGGCCGTAGTGGGAGGCACCTTTACAGCTGTAACAAAACCAGTGGGGAGGTGAGGTGGAGCTTTCGCTCTGCTGCCACGGCTCAGTCAGACCTCTTCAAATACAATCGATGAGTGTAAAATAGGCTTGTTGGACTTGGAATCTGATTTGCCTGCCCCTGTATCCTCTCTTCCCTTTTCACAGGTTGGTACTCAACACACATTTGCTAACCAAGTGAATTCACAATTTGAGATTTTTTTTTAAAGATGCTCACTGTATTCTCTTAAAGCAATCTCTACATTAGCTGCTGGAATGCAAATGTATGCAAGTCACCATGGTGTCTACATGACCAGCACTTGAGGTTGGCGATGTTCAACTGTTTGGTAATTCCTGCTTGCCGGTGTTTATTTTGACCCTGAAAGCCCTTAGTCACACTCTCACTCCTTTCTTTTGGATTCGTTCCCACAGCACTACATAAATATGAAGCTCCTCCCAGATTCCATATTTAACTGTCCACGGAAACACAATCGCCCTTGCCACAAAGCCACAGGAGTTAGTTCAGCACTGCTCTCCTCTGGCGGCAGCTTGGTGGCTTCCATTCTCTTTCTCTGGGCTGGTCTGGGAGGGTCTCTCTGGTGCTGGGGGCTCGCGTGACCTGAAAAGTGTCATTCATTGGTATGTTGTCTAGCACTAAGAGAGTAAAACAGCTTTTGTGGTTTTTAGCAAAAACATATTTGTCTCTACCCATTCACTGTCCATGTTATAAAAAAAAAAAATCCAAAAAACCCCACAAAAAACAAACTTTGTGAGAAAGGCAAGTTATTGGTGCAATAGGGAGAAGTTGAAAAAGAACAATTCTTGAGGCTCAGGAGACCAAGGGTTGAGCTGATCTAAGTCCATATTTTGCCTTGAACATGAACACCGCCACTGGGCAAGTCATTTCAGCGCATAGGCTAGGTTTTGGTCAGGAAGTGGTGATTTAACTATCTCACTGCACTGTGCTGGGGGTAGCTACAGGTAGTCCCTTCAGTTCCCATAGTTCTGAAGGCAAAAATCATATCATGAGCCTCTTTAAGAAGTGTCCATTTGCATATGATGGATGTGTTAATTATAAATTCTTATCAATTCATTAGGCAAAACCCTGTATGATTGAGCTATTTTAAATAACCCTTTGAGATTCTACTTGAGGGATGCTTCATATTTTTGAAAATAGATGAAATCAAAGGTCAGTCTACAGTGATATGCTCACATGACTTGTACTGCCCATAAAATCACAGAAATGGCAGGATGGAAGGTCCTATTGTCTAGATCCAAATCCTTGCTCTGATAGTTACGTAGCTGGGTGATGTGGGGAAATTTTATTTACCTGGCTAAATTTCCCAATTTGCATATACTTTCTGGATTGCTGTGAGGTTTGACCAACATTAAGTCTTATCAGGAACGTAGTGCTTTTTGCCAAATGTACTAGAATGCAAATTCATTAACGTCATCATGACTACACGACTACAATCACATCTGATGAGATTGTAGCTATTTCTTAGACATGTTAAAGCACGAAATGAGCATCTTAGTCTAAGTCCATCTTAGACTATTTCATCCATCCGAAGATGCTCTTTTCAGCCTTTAACATGTCTGAGATCAGGATGCATGTGTGATTGATGGGGTTGTGTGGTTTCTGTTGCCAGGCAGCAGCCATGATGCAGATACCATCGTCGCAGCATGGCAAACCCAGTTATATATATACCTCTTGTCACTTCCACTGAGTCATCTCCATGTTTGGCATTACAACAGTGAGTTTAACCGTCATTTGAATGTTTTAGAAAAGATTACATCATGATTCAGTAATAGAATGAAAAAGTATAGAAAGCCTCAAAAACAGAGCAATTGGATATCGATGAAGCGCATATTCATTGTTAGAAGCAGAATCACAATTCTTATTTTCTTGCAAAGGGACAAGCAAATGTTTTATTTGCTTAGAAAGATACCCCTAAGGGGATGCAAAGCGGTGTTACATTTTGTTATTGAGAACACTCAAAAAGGATTGCCTATTTCATGCCAAGCAACACAACCGAGGGCAGGAGCTGCCGCCAAATTCATCTGAATGGATTTCAAAGCCACAAGAGTCTGGTGTGACCAATCTATGCTTCATGGGGATATCTCTGGTGTTTGGTGATTATTTAACTGATAGGACATTTTAAAATGTCCTCTTCTTTGCTGGTATATAAAACATGCTGTCTCTTATAATCAATGGCATCTTAGATTAGATGAAATGTGATTTTAATATTAGCAGAAAAGGAGTCTGGTTATACAACCCTGTGTCCTCATCTTCTAGATGAAAAAACAGGCCTCCAACTTACACTGCTAGTGCTTGTCCTCAACTGGAGGAGTTCAAACTCCTTGCCTGAATTCGTGAGGTTTTACTGTACTGATTAGCTGCGTTGGCTTGGAATTGTTTTGCTTAAAATAGCAAAGGGGTTGATCTGGGAAACTCAGATTGGTGAAACACTGTGTGATGGAAAAAATAAAAACCAACTTGCACTTTAGCAGCTCCAAAGTCACGAACACATGAATGAAACACTTCCAGGCAGACTGGCAGCATTTGGTTAGCAGTGCATGGAAAGGAATTTCCTAGCTGGTCCGGAAACTGTTTTTGAGGAGGCAGCAATGCCCTTGACCATGTGCCCTGCCAGAGTAGGAAGGTTATTTTCCAGGTGGACAAATGGCTGGCAAAGGCACAAACTATGGTTTTATTGGGGGAATACAACATACCTTAATAAAAGAAAGTGGCACCTTCCTCTGCTGCCCCATCAGTGAAGAGGGTTATGGTATTTTAAAAATATCTGAATCCCAAGATTATGCCATAAAGAAACCATTACACTTTCAAATTCTTGGGGTTCTAAAGATAAGTTTTTGAGTCCAGGAAAGGAAAACTTCATAAGGTAGGTAAGTAGCTTTTCCTTTGGTCTCATATCACAGCTGTTCTTACAAGAGCTGGGGAGGGAGCAAAGTCTTGTTTTACATATTCAGACTCATATGCTTTGTGTAATAAAGGTTCTGCTGATACACCTCATACTTGTGTAATGTTAGCTTTCTCCAGCCTCTTGGCTTAGCCTGAGCCTGGGACAGAGTGATCTATGAAGGTAGCAGCTTGGACTTACTAATTATTGTTTTGTGGTGACTAATACTGGGGCAGCCTGATTTACAAGCATGAAAGAGGGAAGACGAGGGGGACGAGCTGATTAGCATTGGCCAGGACAGGAACATACGGTGAATCCTGGGTCGTGTTCAAAGCAAGCAGGATTTATGATTCCTTTCAGTTACTCTGAGCACAAAGTACTCTCAGGTGGTGATGGGCGATGGCCATGAACTTGAAGGATGAATATAAGGAACACAAAAACCACTTTTCAACCAAACCACAAACTTTGGATGTGCTGTCCATTCAAATGAGCAACTCTGAAAAATCAGTTTTCTTGGGAGATCCTGAGCTCTTTTATCAAAGTGAGTGGAGGTAAATCTGTCTTAGTAGAAGAACACTAATACTCAATGCCAGAATTTTTGTCTCTTTTAGGGTTGGAGTGAGGATAAGATGAGAAAATGAATCTGCTTCCCACAAAACTTCTAAGCCTGAGTTCACTGCTAATGAGAGTTGGAGACGAGACAGAGGAGGGACCCCAGACGTAATGCACAGAGGTTCTGATGGGGTATCCTCTGCAGAGGTCACCTAATGGGGCAGTATGAGCTGGGTTCCCGTGAAGAGTTCCTTTCTGATGTTGAATTTATCCACTTAGAATAAGAGTTGTTCACAAAGTGAGCCTCAATACTCATCATCATCGTTCAGTTATACAACCTCCCTTTGATCTCTCCAACTTTCTGTAAATTTTTTCTCTCAGTTCACTTCTGCATTAGCAAACATTGAGTCAACTCTCACTTTGGGTTCATTAATTGCCCAGTGTGATCTGACTTCAAACAAGAGCTTGCAAACTCATATGCTCATCAGGTGGGGAAACAAGGGAAGGAAGGTCATTGGGTGCCATGGTGAGCAGTGCTGCTCGACTTAAAAACACAGTGGCTGCCCCACCCTTCCCTGTTAAAAAGGCTGGCCCAGTGTCGCTGGAATACCTTGGAAGCAAAAATCTAGCTTTCAGTGTAAAACCTCTCAATTTGTTAAATGGTAGCAACACATTCGAAAATCTTAAAAACACTGTGTGGTCCAAACAAAACGCATCTGCAAGCCAGCTCTAGCTCCAGAGATGGCACATTCCAATCTCTGGTAATAAAAAAACTGCCAATACAAGTAGATGGGACCCATTTTTCTTTATTCAGTCCTCCAGAAAGCAACATTACCCTCCTGTTCCTCCAATCTTCCTCCCTCCCCACTGTTTGTGTGTGCGCGTCTGCGTGTATGTATGTCTGTGTATGTGCATGCATGCGGAGGGGAGATGACCCCTAAAGGGGACTTTCCTGTAATTATTTGCCCTGGCCCCATTTCTGATCCAAGTCCAAAAATGAGACTAATTTTTCAACTGTATTTCTTTCACTCATGAGAGCACTAATAGCTGGCCCATAGCTATTATTTAATGAGAAAGGGAGACACTCAGCCCTAATGAATGTATTCTTTCTCTCAGGCAGAGAGAATCAAGATTAGGGATCTCTGTAGGGAAGTGAGTCTCCTTGCCAACAGCTGGATTTTAGGTGTTTTCTGCTCCACTGAATGGGATGAGTGATTCTGAAACTTTGCTCCAGGTGGGGTTCCTGGGGCCAGGCTGGGAGACTGTGCCGCCAGAAAAGAGATGGTCACTGGGAGACTATACTGGGCTCTCCCTGAGCACTCGGATGAACCTAGAGGTTGAGTATGGACCTCGGTAATGTGTGCTCAGCCCCCAGCTCCATCTCCATGGCCAAACCCTGGCACTGGTCCTCCGGATGCCACATCTCCATGGCTTTGCGATGAACCCTGTCCTATCCCTCTGCCCTTGGTCTAGCCCTCCAGCCTCTACCCCACTGCATCTTAACCATATCAACAATTTTTTTTTAACTCAAAAACTGCCCAAGGCAATGTTCTCATCACTTCAGGATCGAGTCCCAACTCTATATACAGTACTGACATTCCAGGCCTTCCCTGATCCATATGATCAATCATGGTCTCCTGCCTATAAATCGGGCAGCCCAGCAGGCAGTCTGGCAGAAGATAGCTCATATCTGTTGACCTTTTTTAATGTATTATGATTTATGGGATGTGGTTTCATTTAAGCTTCCCACTTGTCCTATGAGTAATACCACCTCACTTCACAGATGAAGATATGGACACTAGAAGGGAGAAATGCCTTCTTTGAGTTCACAGTGGAGCTAGGCTCTGAAGCCAGGCTGTGTGTGTTCCATGCTTTCTCCCCTTACCTGGCTTCCCCTGATCCCTAGACTCATATCAAACTGCCCAGTCCATGTCATCACTCAGATGTCTAATGGGCAGCTCAAACTTAGCACTTTCATCCTCCCTGCCAAACCAGCTCTTCCGCATCTTCCTGTGTTATTAAATAGCACCTTGTCTGTCATTCAGGCCAAAAACCTCAGACCCATCCTTGATTTCTTTCTCTGGATACCCCAAATACAATCCAGCATGAAATATTCAGAATCCAACTACTTTTCATCACTGCCACTGCCACCACACTGGTCCAAGACACCATCAGTGCCTGGGTTACCCCAACAGTTTCCCAAGAAAGCAGGGTCCCGCTTCCACACTGGTGTTGCCTGCCCATCTGTTCTCAACAGAGCAGCCACAGTGATCTTTTCATAATGGCTCTCCATTTTTACTAAAGCATAAGGTCCTTACAATGGTCTGCATGACCCTATATTTTGTCTGTTGTGACTTCTGACTTCTGCTCCATCCCTTGCTCATACAGCCCCCCTGCTAGTCCTCAAACTTGCCCACCATGTTCCTACATCTTCAGGGCCTCTGCACTTTGCTGCTGCCTCAGATGCTCAGATATACCGTCCCCAGATTCCCACCCAGTTTGCTCCTGCATCTCCTTCAGGCCTCTTATAAAATCCGTCTTCTCTTACCACCTAATATAAACAGTGGCTTCTTTTCTGGCACATCCTATCCCTGCTTCTTTTCTCTCAATGGAATGCAAGCTCCAAAAGGCAGGAATTCAGGTTTTGCTTTGTTAATTGTTTTATCTCTAGTGCCAGAGACAATGACTGGCATATAGAAGGTGCTCAATATATGGCTTTTAAATGAAGAAACGACTTTTGCTGATGAAAGAGCATGTTCTTAAACCATAGGGTTGTATTAGTTCATCTTTATACTGCTGGTGAAGTCATACCCAAGATTGGGTAATCCATAAAGAAAAAGAGGTTTAATGGACTCACTGTTCCACCTGGCTGGGGAGGCCTCACAATCATGGTGGAAGGCAAGGAGGAGCAGTCACTTTCACACAGCAGCAAGCAAGAGGGCTTGTGCGGGGAACTCCCCTTTATAAAACCAGCAGAGCTCATGAGACTTATTCACTACCATGAGAACAGCATGGGGGAACCACCCCCTTAATTCAGTTATCTCCCACTGGGTCCCTCCCATGACACGTGGGAATTACGGGAGCTACAATTCAAGATGAGATTTGGGTGAAGACACAGTGAAACCGTATCGGGGTGAAATATCTAAATTGGCTATCTACACTAATCAAGTCATCTGTGTTTCTGCCCAGAAGAAGTACCCCCCACTTGGACTACATGGTCTCAGTGTAAAGACTGCATCACACCATCTTCAAGTTAAGGGCTCTGAACCATGAACAAGACATAGAACTACCCATGTTTAATGAGTTCCGGGATACTGACCACAAGAGAACATTTAGCTGACCAATTAAGCTAAACATTTTAATTTTAAAAATTATTTAATTGAGGGGCAATATTTTAAAGCCTAAATACCCCATCCAAATAGCACACTTAATCAATCTAAATCCAAATGCAGCAATATTTACTATACCAGAAACCATGATTCAAGGCTATTTCACATAGAGATGGGAATTAACTCCTTGAGAAGAAAAAAAAGTCTAGTTCCACAATCACACCAATAGAACCAAACTTTGAAAACGTAGGCTCTCTCTCTCTCCAGGACCGAGATGGCTTCCTCACATTGGTGCCTGGGAAGTGTTGGCTCATTTATGGCCACTGGTCAAGACACATCAGCTCTGCCTTGGCTAACTGGTTAGCTGTGGGCAAGCTGTGGCCACAGAACTATATAGTAAACATTTCTTGAATTGATCTGAGCAACCGTCACCCTTCTGGTGTTCTGCTGATTGAAATTACCGCATTGGGAATTGTGGGATTCACTCACACAGCCCTGATAATGCATAATTACTTGTGGTCCATTGTGATATCAATGCTAGTCTCTTTTTTCTTCTAGCAAGCTCATGATTTCCCTTTCCATTTTCCTGCACTTCAATTTAAGACCAAACAAAACAAAACAAAACAAAGAGAAGGAAAGACTGACTTAAGAAATTGATCTTTTTTTCACGTATTTCCTTGGTAATTTTGGTGATTCTACTTGCTGAGTTTAAGAAGCATTCTGCACATCATAAAACTAATGGATAATGACCATAACCTTCCTTTGATGGGTTATGCTGCTAAAGTGGGTTTTTAATCATAATATTGAAATACATTTTTCAATGAACAGTCATGGGAAGGTCTCCTAAGAAAGATGGCACAGCACAGTGGAAAAAGCACGGGCTTTCACTTTTTAAGCATCTGGATGTGAATTCTAGGTCTGCCTTTTGGGAGGCCCTCCTCAGAAGGCAGTTCTACTGGCTCTGCAATTTTGGACTAGTTCCTTAATTCCTCTGAGCCTTGTTTCTCATACATAAAATAGGCACAGTGTTTATTTACCATGAGGTTTAAAGATTCACACACAAGGCTGGGTGTGGGCTCACGCTTATAATCCCAGAGCTTTGAAAGGCTGGGGTGGAAGGATCACTTGAGGCCAGGAGTTAGAGAACCATAGCAGGACCCATATTCTACAAAACAATTTTAAAAATTAGCGCTGGGCATGGTGGTGCATGCTTGTAGTGTCAGCTACTCAGGAGGCAGAGGCAGGAGGATTGCTTGAGCCAAGAAGTTCAAGCCTGCAGTGAGCTGAGCCATGATAAGGCCACTGCACTTCAGCCCAGACAACAGAGGAACATCCTATCCATTTCTTTTAAAAAAAGAATCATGCAAAATGCCCAACAGTTCCTGGAATATATAGTAGCAATTCAGTAACCAGTAACTAGCATAATTATTATGTAACATCAAGGCATGTTAGACACTGTTGATGCAAAGAAAACTACTTGGGACATGAAAACACCTCGATGCCACACTATCAGAGAGAGGGAGAGAGGGATGGAGGTACAAGCCAAGTGTCAAGAGAACTCAGAGGAAAGGGTTACTAATTCTGCTTGGGGTAATTGGAGAAGACTTCTCAGAACGGTGTAATCTGAGCTGAGTCTAGAAAAATGAGTGACATTGGTTTAGCAGATGAGGTGTGAATGCTATATTCAAAAGCTCCAAGGATGCAGGTGCATGGCAGGTGCCAGGAATGGTAGATGCAGTTCAGGCTTTGTCCCATGTGACACAGAAAGGGGAAAGAACAGAGCTGAAGTGAGATGCAAGAGGAGGAGCACGTTGGTGGTGGTGCTGGGGATGAAACCCAGAACACCTGATGACCAGTCCATCTACCTATTGCTGGGGTTCAGTAAGCCTAAACCATGCCCATGGGGGCAGGAGGCAAGTGGGCATTGCCAAGTCAGGGGAGAGGAAGAGGGTTCATGAGGAATGAAGCTGACAACAGAGGGCTCAAAGTCAGCTTCTTACAGAGACTCCCTGGCCATCAGTCGAAAGTGGACTGCCACCCCTGCCTGACAGTCACCCTCTTTGGAAATTATATCATTGGTCTTCTCCCAATATAAATAGCTTCCATGGGAGTAAACATTCTGCTTTTCTTGCTTGCCACTAAATCCTCAGCACCATGCAAAGAGCACTGGTGGACAGGGTCTTGGGGCGGGGTCGGGTGTGCTAAAGGAGCTGCTGGGATTCTGAAAGCAGCTAATTGTTTCCTTGTTCCTTTTATTAGAGCCTGTTTATACTTTTGATTGTGTTAGGCCAGATGTTTTAATAGTTACAGGCCACCTTGATCTTTTTTTTGAAAGAAGGCAGATACATATTTTAAATACACGATAACTAATTATTTCATGACTCCTTTAATGAAAAGCATTAGAAGTCTTTATTATGTGAGATAAAAATAAATGCATCAGTCAGCACCTTCCAAAATAGTTCCACTTGCACTCCCTGAGCCCACCCTTGAATAGGTCCCATCTCTGCTAATTAAGTCCTGATCATGCTACTTGGAGGACACTCAACTAACAAAACACAACTTCTATTCATGGGGATTCCTCCAGTCCTCAGGCATCCTGGTCCTGAGCACAGAACTCCTGTAAGGAACTTTCTGAGTTCAGTTTGGGTCATTACGGTCTACATGTCACTCACCATACCTGCATCTTCTTAAATAATAGCTCTTTGGTCTAAAGACATTAGGCAAAGTCATTCTTTCTGGTTTGGATACTTCCCCCCCCCTACGTTAAAACCCATGTTGCTTGGCTTTGAATTATATGGCCACTCACATAGCTACCAGAAACTGTACATGGAGAAAAGTCACGAGCATTCTTTGTGTAGTCAGAGGTGAACTGAACATCAGTTCAGAAGTAAAAGAGCTCATCAGCTCGGCAAGCCCACCGTCTGGCAGTCAGCATAGATCCTGAGTACGAGCTTGAGCCTGAACGGACCTTGCCCCAGAGGACGGATGGATTTCTGACATCCTTTACCACCAACCACATGTGGCTTCCCCTCATTAGCCCTTTCTTCTGCCTCCAAACTGCTGGGAAAATGTCCCTAGTCCTTCCAACCACCCCTATTTCACTTGTTAATGAACACCAAACAGGGAAAATTCCAAACAAGCTAGAAAATGATATGAAAATGCAGGCCACCATCATGGGCACCTGGAACCCATCTTGGCTTGTCAGGATGGGGCCAGGAGAGACACGATGTGTCCTCAAGGTAGAGTCTGCTCAGGTGACAAACGGTTCAGTGCCAACCTAAGCAAGCACACTGACTTGGTTTACCAAAGATGCTGACATGTTCCTATGGCATGGATCTCCCGGTGCTGAGCAGGCATGAAACACACCGGCCACTCTGCAGAGTGCCAATTTCAGGGTGGGAGGGAGGCAGGGAAGAAGTGGACATTCTCCCACTTAACATGAATGGCTCTCATTTTCTGCAGATTTTTTTCCTATTGGTTAACAGAGTTCGGGTCTGTAAGAATCTGTGGCTGCATCTTTTTATTCTTCAAATCTCAACTCACACATTCATAGTAACATAATTACAGCCAACACTTACAGTGCCTCCCATTGGTACCTAGAGACCAGGTACTGTTTTACATGCTTCCTAAATATTAACCCATCAATCCTCACATCAGCCCTACAAGGAGGGTCCTATTACACCCCCACTTTACTAATTAGAAATTAAGGCACAGAAAGATTAAGAACGTTCCAAAAGTCACACAGCTGGGAAGTGGAAGGGCTAGGATTTAAACTGAAAGCAGAGAGAACTTTAATTGAAGTGTGCACCTTAGGACTGTAATACGCCACACACCCTGGTGGCTGATCATTTGGGGGGTGACTGCAACATGGGATGCAGGGAAAAGCACAGAAGATTAGAAGGTTTTTCATAATCTTACATTCTTTACAGATCTATAAACGCCAGCTACTGAATAACAGCCATGAGGAATATGAACGGCACAGGCTGGCAAGCGAGTCTGTGTGACGGGGTTGGCATCATCAACTGTGGGTGACAGGCAGGAGCGGTGAGCGTCACATTGCTGGGCCTCTATCCTGCTGGTCATCAGAGCCATTTGTCAGCGCCGCATGCCTGGTAGGTCCGTGGGTAGGGGAGGTGGTTGTGGTGGTCCCCACCTGCCCTAAGGCTGGCTGTCTCACTGCCCCCATTCCTCTCCAAAAACAATTAGCTCCAAGCATAGGCAGCAAGCATCTTAGAAGCAGAAACCTAAAATGATTGTTTCTGAGTGTGCGGGAGATTCCAGGTGATTTATTTCATCCTTTTCTAGAAAGCATGCCTTAGTCCAGCCACATATATTCATATTCATGGTCTAAACGCATAGCATTTGAGGTGGGAAACAGGAGGCCCACTTATCCATTCCGCCATCCCACACTCGGAGTGGGGGGTACCCCTTCTCTCCCGTTAATACAGTGGTCACAACAGTGACCACCTGAGCTATCATTTGTTCAGCATGTTTAATTTTTGGAACACAAGGCATGGCACTAGGGCTTATTAAAACTTCCCCTGATGGTTGTATTAGGCCCATCTTATAAAGATGGGGAAAATGAGGCTCAAAGAGGTTAAGTAATTGATCCAAGCTGACAAACATTAAAGCCAAAGAGCTGAAAGATGTAGCTCTGGGATCTTGTTGATTTAAGCCCTCTGTGTCTGTCAATATATCTGAGACACACACACACACACACTCACACACACACTCTCTCTCTCTCTCTCTCTCTCTCTCTCCTTAACAGGAGTCAGGCCTCTCCATACTCTATCCTTTACTCATTTAATCCTCACAACAACCTCATGAGATGGGCAGGATTATTATCCCCAGTTTGCAAATGCAGGAACTTAATACAAAGATCGACCTGCCCAGGGTTGCAGAGTTTGCGTTCAGGGTAACCAACAGTCTCCATTTGCCCAGGACTGACTGGATTCTTGAGAGGTGGGATTTTCAGTTTTAAAACTGGTCAGCCCCCGGCCAACCAGATGTCACCGTATAAGTGACAGAGGCAGAATTTAAAGTCACAAGTTGTGAATGCTTATAACCATGACATATGCTGCATCTTGTGTGTGTGTTTTGCCCCCACGTTTAGTAGAAACAGAAGCTAGTTTTGGAGAAGCTTTGAGCTTTCAGGTGCCTCCCAGTGTGTGCTCATCTGGCGCTAGATGGGTGTCCAGAATGTCACCCCCAAACTGCTGCTAAAGCACAGCCTCTCACAGTAACCCCTGCAGGTCCACACCTCATGCAATTGCAGAGCTTCCCAGGGACTGAAAGAACGGACTCCATTGTTTAGTTTAGGAAGAGCTGAGCTGACACCCAGGAGCGTCTGATGAATACCAGTGCTGCTCCCTGGGGTGACACCTCAGATTCCAAAGTCACAGCCAGATGTGGATTTGACAGTAGGTAATGAGGGATGGTCGAGGGCTTGGGCACAGTTCACATGCCAGGTCAATTCTTCAGAGACGCCAGAATCGTTTATCCATTCTGTGAGTCTCCAGCATCTTTGGGGTCTCAGAGTTCTTTTCCTCCACACTCTGGGGAGAGGGAGCAGGCAATTCCCATACGACAGATGATTTGAGTTTTCTGCCATCCGTCCATGGAGTCAAGTGTGTATGTGATGGGTGGGGGTCAGGTTCTTCTTGGTTAACTTTTGGTTCCTGTTATTCTTGGTTCAAAATTATTCTATCTACTTTTTGGCCAGTAAATAGATTAGAGGCTCAAGCCTATAATCCCAACACTTTGGGAGGCTGAGGTGGGCAGGATCACTTGAAGTCAGGAGTTGGAGACCAGCCTAGCCAACATGGTGAAACCTTGTCTCTACTAAAAATACAAAAATTAGTTGGGCGTGGTGGTGAGTGCCTATAATCCCAGTTATGTGGGAGGCTGAGGCAAGAGAATCATTTGAATCTGGGAAGCGGAGGCTGCAGTGAGCCAAGATTGTGGCACTGCACTCCAGCCTGGGCAACGGTTTGAGACTCTGTCTCAAAAACAAAATAAAAAACCCCAAATTATTCTATTTACTTTTAAAACACTTGGAGACAACCAAAGTCTAGCTTTTCGTTTTCGGGAAACTGGGCTATGGATCAACGGTGCTTTCTATTTCAGGACTGACTAGGAAGTGTTTTTAGGATAACTGGAAATGGTGGCTTTCGTAGTTCTGAGGGTTTCTAGGAGTCGGAACTGGCTGCCCAGTGAGGTTTCTGATGAGTTTTGAAAGCAGCCTAGTTTTCAGCTGCCTGTGATGAATGCTTTTTGAGTCCTTGTGTTTTCATGACGTCTATGCAACCCCAGGAGCTTTGCAGGGGTCTTCGGAGCTTGATGTGGAGATGGAGGTATGGGGGAAGGTGAAAATCATTCCCAGACATTTAATAACATTTCCTCCGTTCCTCAAAGTGCATTCCATCGCATTCTCAGGATGATCATGATATGTCAGAGTTCTGTCCAAGCCCCTTCTGGGCTGGGTGTCAAGGTCGTCCTGACACTCAGTGGGAAATTGTGTTTCTTCCTTGCTCTGTGTTTGAGAATGTGTCATGCAAAGATACATGGCTTCTCATACCAAATATTTTTGCATGAAACAAAAATCCTATTTTTCCAGCCAGTTTATTTGCTAAATGAGCTTCCTCTTCCCTCCCAATATATTTAAAGGAAACAAACCTACTCCTTCTTAAAACATACTTCCCCCAAAATTGTGTTATGCAAATGAAGGAAGAGCAGAGTGGATGATTTTCCTGTTTGCAGGAAATGCTACTATATTAAAATACTTACTGGATAACTGCAAGCTCTTCTTCCTCTATCGCCCTTGGCCCAGGCCTACTCTTTGGGTACCGCTCTGCTGGATTCCTCTGTCGCCCAGGCTGGAGTGCAGTGGCAACATCATAGCTTACCACAGCCTCAACCTCCTGGCTTCAAGGGATCCTCCCTCGTCAGCCTCCTGAGTAGCTAGGACTACAGGTATACACCACCACACCTGGCTTTTTCATTAACTTTTTTGTAGAGACTCACTACAGCCCAGCCTTGGGCTTGTCTTGAATTTCTAGGTGCCAGTAATCCCTCTACCTCAATCTCCCAACTGGCTGGACTACCAGTGAGGGCCACCACACCCAACTCTGCTCAGTTCCTTTTGTTTGGTAGACAAGACTTCTTTGGCCAGACAAGGCTTCTTGTAGTCAGACACGCTGACAAACCCATCTCTACCACAGGTCTTTGTCCAATCTGGCTTCTCACACGGAGTGGCCACCACTGAGACAAATCCTACTCATTTTTCCCAAGGCCTCCCTCTCATCTCACTTTCTCCACTGATGCTTCACAGTGATCTCCCCCCTCTCAATGCATCCATTCTTCCCACAAATTCTTAGGTGATTACCAAAGTCTATCAAATGTGGGGCGCCAGATTTGGTGCTCCTATGACTATGCTTTTGCAGTTAGCAAACCAACACAGAAATAAAGCAGACAGGCAAACAAGTTCAATATGTCTATACTTGCTTGGTGGCAGGGCCGTAGGGCTTTATCGCATATGGACACAGAGGGTTGCATGGATGTTGGTTGGGCCTGCTTGACTAGATTGCAAACTCCCTGAGGCCATGTCTCATGTCTTTTGTATCCTCTACTGTACGCACAGGGCGGAGGACACAACAGACTTTCTTGAAATTCTTTACTTTTGTCAAGATCAAATAGGAATTGTCCTTCTGGTTTCAAAAGTAATTGAGGTTCAGAGAAGAAACTTTGTAAAATACGGAAAATAAAATATTATCCAGCCTGGGCAACAGAGCAGGACCCTGTCTCAAAAACAAACCAAAACCAAACAGAACTAAACCAAAACCCTATAATTCCATCCCCAGAGAAAACTGCTAATGTGTATTTATTCTTTCAAACTTTTTTCTATGCATAGACACATAGACTTCTGTATGTTTATGTTTTTGTGTTGATTGTATCGTCAATATATTAATATGCGTGTCTTCCTATCCAGTGGTTCTTAACCTTGGCTGAGCAATAGACCCACTTGGGTAGATTTTTTTTAAATCTAGCTTATGAGGTACCTCGGGTCAATCAGTCTCCGGGGGTGGGTCTGCTAAACATCAGATACAGACAAACAACTGCATAGATCTCCAACTAGATTGAAGAATAGGACCCCCCAGAGAGCTTCCAAGGAGACTCCAACCTAGGCATGGGTTTATGCTCCTGACAAAGAATAAGGATTGTTATAAAGAATTTTCTATTTTGAACTGTGAAAGTAATTATTTCAAGCTGGATTTTTCTTTCTTTTTTTTTTTTTTTTTTTTTTTTTTTGAGGCAAGGTCTCACTATGTCACCCAGGCTGAAGTACAATAGTGTGGTCTCGGGCTCACTGCAACCTCTGCCTCCCAGGTTCAAGTTATTCTCCTGCCTCGGCCTCCTAAGCAGCCGGGACTGTAGGTGCATACCACCATGACTGGCTTATTTTTGTATTTTTAGTGGAGATGAGGTTTTGCCATGTTGGCCAGGCTGCTTTCAAACTCCTGACCTCAAGTGATCCACCTGCCTTAGCCTCCCAAAGTCCTGGGATTACAGGTGTGAGCCACCATGTCTGGCCTCAGACTGTATGATTTTATATGAGATATGCACAGCTGATATGATATCAGATAGTGGCCTATTAGTAGAAGACTAGGGATTTTTCTGCTTCTTAGGTAAATTTGGAAATACAGTTTTTGCATCTCCAAACGAAGACAGACCCAGATGCATTGTAGAAATCACTTTGCATTTAGGTAGCTTTAGACACTTGAAACAATTAAGTGGCTCTCTTTACTTTGCTAATTATCCTAAAATACCCAATGAGGGCTCCGTTCACATTGTCCTACCATCCTCCTGCTTCTCCTGCCAGTGATAGAGGATTTGGTTATTCATAGTAATGGAATAAGTTGATTAGGATACTAAGAACTTACATTCAGAAGACGTCTTTCTTTTCTATTGACTTAATTATAATCTGGCTGGTCAGCCTAGTCTTAAATTGACCATCAATTGGATTACATAAAACTGACATTTTAGATAAGGGTCTTTGTTCTTCCAGAAAACCAGGAGATTTGGTTCATTGCTCTCTTACTGTTAATAGTATTAATATGTTTTGAGAAGATACAGTTTGATTAAGAAATCGTTCTATGGTTCAAATTATAGTTTTTTTTTCTCGTCTAAAATTATAGTCAAAGCTTTCACTAGACGTTGATACACTATGGTCATCATCGTGTCGAATCTGTGGTGGATTTGAAGAGCTAGTGATGACGAACGGTGGTTTCCTATCCTAGAAATAACCAAAGACCCAGGCTTGAAGGTGGTAGAAAAAGTAGCACTTGGGGAACAAATGTTTGTTGAGATCTGTACTACCCTTTCACACATGGTATGTATCACATGCAGCACTCAAGTCCAAATCTGAGGACCAAGGTGTTACTCTCTCCATTTTACAGGTAATAGATTCAGAGAAGCTAAGTCATACAGTCAAGTAGGCCCAGGTGATTTTTCTTAAACTGCATTCAATTCTAACACAACCAGCAAAATGACAGATGAAGAAATGAAAAACAGGTCTGCAATGCTTTAAGCCTATGTTCTTTCTAGTACCAGTCAATGTTACCTCTAGGGCTGACTCAATTCCTAGAAAGTGAATTGGGTTTCTGAAAAGACTACCAATAAGGTTTAGGGGAAATAAACATAGTCACAGCCATTTGGGTTCTGCACAAAGATGTCCAACTGAGGAACTGAAGGGTTGACATCCAGCTACCCCTCTGCTTTCCAAGAGGCATGCTAGCAGGAGATGCATCTGTCAAGAGAAAGAAACGCTTTCTTTGCAAAAATAAAAAATAAAAATAAAAAGAACTGTCCACTTGCCAAGGGGGTGCTTTCTTCTGATTTTCACATTTTCTAGGGATGCTTTCTTCTAATTCACACATGATCTAAGACTTCCTTTTGTGGAGAGAGTCTTATGGTGTAAAGACAGGGATTGGTGTTGGACTTGGAAGATTCCAGGAAGCTCTGTGTGTTGGACAAACAGTAGTGGTGTACGCTGGAGAGCCTCTTGGCCACAGGGCCTCACAGGTGTCATACTCCTCTTTCACTCTCATTTGGAACTCCCTGAACTACTCATTGTGGGCTAGAATTCCCTTTTGTTACACATTAAAAAAAATTAATTAAAAGCTCTGGCCAGGCTGGGTGCAGTGGCTGACACCTGTAATCCCAGCACTTTGGGAGGCTGAGGCAGACAGATCATTTGAGGTCAGGAGTTTGAGACCAGCCTGGCCAGCCTGGTGAAACCTAGTCTCCCTTGAAAATACACAAGTTAGCCAAGTGTGGTGGTACACCCCTGTAATCCCAGCTACTCGGGAAGCTGAGGCAGGAGAATCGCTTGAATCTGGGAGATGAAGGTTGCAGTGACAAGGTCACACTACTTCACTGCAGACTGGGCGACAGCATTCAGTGTGTATCTAGATAACCAAACAGCTCAAAGACACTTGGCTTCCTGCCTGAAATTCCAGCTCTATTTTGACCTCAGCAGAGCTTAGAAATATTTCTGTGCCTTAGTCAAAGTTCACTGGCCATCATCCCCCATATAGAGAGAAATGTCAGGCCAGTGGATGAAAATATTAATTGCAAAAACCACAATTACTTTTGTACCAACCTAATACTCAAGGGTTCAATAATGCTTACAGGCAGCCTCAGTTATGGAAGGTTCTTCTTGGATCAATGCCATGGTAGGCAATCTTGTTATCCTGTGGCCAAAATAGCATCTCCCTTTCAGGGAGGGCACTCTACTCTGAAGGCCAGGAAAGGGCTGGTTGGGGGTTTGTATGGGGAGGCACTGGCAAGCTGGGCTAGTGGTTAAGATAATGAAATTCTTCGTGAGGTCAGTCACATCTTTAGGAAATACTACCCTGTAATTTAATAAAATGGGCAAAGGGGTAATTTGCAAATTGGACTCTGCAAATTTCTAGTATCTAATTACTATTTAATCAAAATAATCACTTGGTTATTGACATTCAATTTTTTTAAATGCAAGCCATTGTGTGGAAGACTTTGCTTAAAGGAAAAGCATCACAGTATGTTTTGGGGGCTTTCCAGATAAGACAAAGATATTTAATAAAGATAACATGCACCACATTCAGCAGGAAACCTCTTCCAATCAACAGTGATATGAACAAACAAAATCCCATCACTGGGCACGGCACAGTGCTCCCTGAACACATTCCCATGTCCATCCCATGATTATATCCGAAATTCAATTTGAGGAGCTTATGCATGTTGAGGTAAAATGATGAGTACTGGTTACTCTATTAGTGAGACATAATAACCATTTTCACAATCTAGAATTCCCACGTCTGAATTACCAACTGATCAAGCCATCAAACCCTGGCACAAAGTGGGAAAACCAGCAAGTGCCACTTAAACATCAGAATGTCTACCTTTTGGAAGAAATCTTACAGCCCAGTGAAAACCCTTGGCCAAGCAGCTGGTAAAGATAAAGTTGGAACTAAGGCACAGCTTTTCACAATCACAGTGAGGAGAGGCTTTTCCCTCCAGGCCCCTGTGCTGCTCTGGATACAAATGGTCCCCCTCTCAATGCCTTTCCATCTAATCTAGTATCTGCTTGAAATTTCATTTCCCTTTTTTTTTGCTCAACAAAACCCTACTGTGTCTTTCTGCCTTCATGACCCAGCTTAAAGGCATCTTTTAAGAGCCTTTCCTTCAGGCTCATGGTAAAATTATTCTCCCTTCTCAAACCTTCGTCACTTCTGGAACTTACCAGTTGTGAATTCCTTGACGTCTTCTGTTACATTGTGAGAGCCTTAATGGTAGAAACTGTCTACGAATCTTTGTATCTGCAAGCAGCTGGCTCCATAGAAGGCTCGCAATGTTTATAAAATTAAAATATAGAGCTAATTCCTCTTTGTAAGAGACACAATCATCATTCTAAAGTAATAGAAATGAAACTAAATGAAGGGTGAGGAATATCTAAGAGGCTAAATATATACTGGGTCAAATAAGGTTTTAGACTCTCCTCCTTCAAAAAAAACAAAAAACAGAAAAACAAAAAACACTGAGAAAAAAACCTGACCCAAGCCTGTGTGTATAAATAAACGTTAGTTACAACTGAAATATACTATTGGGAACTTAAAAATTCAGTTTGATGTTCTCAGCACCAACGCCAGTTTCTTCAGATATGAATTTCAGGGAATGGATATTGTTTTATTTCTACATGTTCAGTGAACTAGCAGATGCAAGGTATAAGCTATTTTTCTAAGGATTATTTATTCATTGTAACTGACTTTCTTCAATTTTAGGAATTTATGTACTTAAATGTATGGTGCTTTCATAATGTGGTGTGGTGCTCCCTATATGATGGCTTCAAAATCCTTTTGAGAGTGCGTTTGCATGAATCCCCCACACCCAGAGTTAGTCTCTATAAGCCTGGGGCTGACTCCATTATTACAAAGGTTCTTAGCCCCAGGGCACTCCTTGCCTCCACTGGTTCTGAATGGCAGGCTCCAGTCTCCTTTCAAGCACTTCATTCATGCAAAGGAAATGCTTTGACTCTTCTGTACATTTCCAGTGCCTCTCTTCACATTCTTTAGCATTGTCACCTTCACTTAGTAAAAGCCTGAACTTTGTAGCCTCACTGGATCGGTAGTAAAGCCCATACTCACACATCCAAATTACAGGGTCTACAGTTCCAACAATGAGCCTCAGCAGGGGCATGGGGGCTACCAGGGCTGTCAGCTACTGGACTTTGTGAGGACAAAGACTTCATGAAAGCTGTCCCCTCCCTGACAGATTCAGTATCTTCTCCAACAAATAAGAATTAGAGGGATTCTAGTTCTATTATAAAGGCAAAATGCCACCAGCAATTAGGTGATGTTTATGGTCTAATAAAATTTACTTTTTCTTCATTCACCCACAAAAGACTTTTGAGCTTACTATGTGCCAGGTTAATGTTTTAAAAGTTTATTTAATACTTAGAATTCAGGATTGCCCATGTTGAAGTGTTTTCCAGTCTCCTAAAATTATTTGTTATAACACACGGGTTATTGCCTAACCCTTTCTGTCCGCTCAGTATATTTTGCATTTTAAAACTGCTCATTTGCCAGTGGGAGGAACTGTCAATCAATCATGTTGGGTCATCCAGAGATGATAGCCAAAATATTTCAGAAGTACATAGTCCTCCCTTATCCATAGTTTTGCTTTTTGCAGTTTCACTCATCTGTGGTCAACTGCAGCTTCAAACTATTAAGTAGAAAATTCCAGAAACAATTCATAAGTTATAGTTCAATAGTAGCCATATTCTATGTCACAATGCCTGTGTCATTCACCTCACTTCATCTCCTGTGGGCATTTTATTATCTCATCGCAAGTAGAAGGACGAGTACCGTACAATAAGACACTTTGAGGGAGACCACATTATGCAAAAGTGTGGTTGGCCTCTCTCAAATGTCTTATTGTACAGTACCCATCCTTCTACTTTTTTTACAATACATAATTACACTATATTGCTGTAATTATTTTATAGCATTGTTAATCCCTTCCTGTGCCTAATTTATTAATTTAGCTTTACCATGGGTATGTACATGTAGAAGAAAACCGTGTATACAGTGTTCAATACCATGTGTGGTTTCAGGTATCCACTGAGGGTTTTAGAACACATTCCCTGTGGACAAGGGGGTCTACTGTATAGCCTGGACAGCAACTAGTGAGAGCAGAGAATTGACCAAACCTGGCCTAAACAAACTGGCTAAGTTTACCGACCTTGGCCCCATCTCCGTAGAAGGTGGGGACTAGCTGGGAGAAGCATGTGATCAAACCTAGCCAATCAGGACATCCACAGCCAAAGGGCTCAGGGATGGACACCTGACTCAAACACCAGCTCATTCAGAGCTGAGACCACATATGTCTAGTTGGTGGGAAGAGGCTACCCATGAAAAAAGCCATCACACAGGAAAGCAGAACAGCCCAGTACAGAGAGAATGCACCATAATGATGTAGTTCCAAGATACGGGGATGTCTGGAGCTTTCAGTTCATGAACCATTCTGGCCTTGCTGGCTTACTAGCATTTGCAGCTTAAGAGTCTTGATCAACACACACGCATGCGCGTGCGCACGCACACACCCACACACCACGAGAAAATTTAGAAAACTTAGGCACTGAACTGACACAATCTAGGAGATAAGGGCACCATAGCTGGACTGAGAAACACAATAGCCACCTTCCCCCAAGGCATTAACTCCAGAGACAGGAGGACGGAATCTGCCCAGGAGCAGGCAGTGGGGCACTCAGCATAGTTGGGGAGACAACGTACTTGTAAATTTCCCAACTCCAGAGACCTAGAGGCCATTACTACTGAAAAACTGGATAACGTGGACGCTGATTTTTAAGGCAACCAAGCTACTGCTTTACATTCACATATTTCTACATTCACGTAGAGACTGCAATGCCTAGGAAACGAGAACAAAAGTCTAAAGCAGAAGGGACATCGGCGGCACACTGCATCCTGGAAGAGACAGTCCACCCAGTAAAGCATGAAGCTCTATTGGCAGGGACAGATGCAGGAGACCCTGGAAACAGAGCAAGCATGGCTTGACAACTCCAGGTACATCGTGAGCTCCCAGAGTGTGAGAGTCAGGAGGACGTATACAAGCTACCACCAAAGAAGTATAGAGCCACATTGGAAAGAACTTACACAGTGAAGACAAGGCTGAACTCACTCAGCATCTGTGGTTCAGAGACGGCATTTGCCTGGTTCCCAAACGCATGACAATCAGAGCCATGGGAAATGAACATACACCATCAAAGGGCAAACACAGCCCTGAAAGAGCTTCTGTTTTACACGACAGGTAAAGAGAACACGTTAACATGGGGCCTGTGGACAAAAATGATGCAGACTAGAAGAAAATGTAGGTGAATACGTTTTAGACCTCAATATGGAAAAAAAAAAAGTTCACACTTCCTACCATTTAAAGAAATAGAAATTTGATATGTTTAATCAAGTAAAAATTAAACACTCTCTCCATCAAAAACTGTTCTAAAGTGATTGCAATTATGTAAAAATCTTTGCCTTCACACGCAAGCCTAGCAAATAATAGTTGTGTTAGAGCGATTTGGCTATAGAGTTGTGCTCTCTACTTTCTCAAACATTCCTAAAGATTATTTTTAAGTAATGTTTTAAAATATACAGAATCACAAGTAAAAAAGACTAATAGAAAAAAATAATTGCAACATATGTAATCAAAGATTAACTGTTACCTATAAAAAGAATACAAAAGTCACCCAAAAAAGCCACCAAAAATGACTAATATTGAAAAAAATGTACATGGTAAATTAAACAAGAAAATTGTTCATCCTCACCTACAGTTAAAGAAGTGCAGCTGGGCATGATGCCTCATACCTGTGATCCCAGCACTTTGGGAGGCTGACGTGGTTAGATCACCTGAGGTCAGGAGTTCGAGACCAGCCTGACTAACATGGTGAAACCCCACCTCTACTATAAATACAAAAATTAGCCAGGTATGGTGGCAGGCATCTGTAATCCCAGCTACTCAGGAGGCTGAGGCAAGAGAATCACTTGAACCCACGAGGCAGAGGTTGTAGTGAGCTGGCAACACGACATTTCACTTAAACCCAAGTGAAAGCAAAGCCTTTTTTCAAAAAAAAAAAAAAAAAGTGCGAAATTATAATTAAAGAATACTGAGATTATATTTTCATGTATAAAATCAGCAGTAACTTTCATTGCATATAAAGATCTTAAGTGAACACTTCATAAAAGCTGATAGTAGGAATACAAAATTTTTGTATTTGGAAAGCAGTTTGGAATATGTATAAAATATTTTTAAAATCTTACTTTAAATCAGCAATTTTACTTCTAAGAATTCAGAGTTTAAAAAATGAAGATTGATGTTAAAGAATGTTCATCACAAATTCTTTAGAATAGTTAAAACTTAAGAATGTATGTAAGTAAATATCCCCAGGACTAGGAATAGTTGCATTGACTATGGCATGCCAAAGGCAAGACTATACAGCCAGTTCAAACCATAATTTTTAAGTATTTCAGGGTAAAATTACATAGTATCTAGAATTTGCTTTAAAATGCTCCAGAAAAAAGCAAGCGGGACAGGGAATTAAAATTGTAAAATGAGGCCAGGCACAGTGACTCATACCTGTAATCCCGGCACCTTGGGAGGCTTAGACAGGTATTGCTTGAGCTCAGGGGTTTGGGACCAGCCTGGCCAACATGGTAAAACCCATCTCTACAAAAACCACAAAAAATTAGCTAGTGTGGTGGTGTGTGCCTATGGCCCCAGCTACTCAGGAGGCTGAGGTGGAGGCTGGCTTGAGCCTGGGGAGGTGGAGGTTGCAGTGAGCCAAATGCACACACAGACACACTGCTTTAGCCTCATACTTTCTTGCTTTTAGTAAGTTAAACTCAGCTGAGAGGTTTGCCTACTACTTTGTCTAGCAGGAAGTGCTGTGGACATGAGGTGGGGAAAGAACACCTTATGGACAACAGCATTCTGTGATTAGCAGAAAACTGGGCCAGAAAAGAAGAGGCCACCTGTTCTTTCCCTGCACCAGCTCACTGCATTCTCTTAAGGAAATGACTTTATTTTCCAGGGCTGCATTTCTCTCATCTGTAAAGTGAAACTCTTGGATTGGACAATCTCTAAGACCCTAATAATCTTAAAATTCTATGGCTCAGCCATTATCCATCTCATTCTATACCCACAGCTCCCTGGATGGGACACAAAGAAATAGATAGTGTGGTTAGGACAATATTTAGTTTTCAAAATGTTTTTGATATAAATAATTTTAGCTTGAAACTAGTTATTAGGTTTTTTCCTGCTCTGATGCTTTTCCACCATGTAAACATATAAGCTTGGGGTGAATGTAAAGGGAGGTGGATGAACTCATAATCGTTGTGTAAACTGTGAATAAGGATTCAACGTGAGACTGAAATGCCCCACATTTGTAATATGTTTGAACCAAGCTGCTGGTAAGCCACAATTTCTGCACTTCATTTTTCTTGACATTGGATCATAATTACTGCTCAGAGTTCTAAGAGAGATCTCAGGACAAGTTCTTCCAGGCGCGGGTGTTGCTGCTCTTTGTTCTATCACAACACCATCCTGGCGATGTATTTATTTCTCCCTCTAGAGGAATGTTTAGGGGACAGACACAGTGTGGCCTCTTTGAGGGGTGGAAACCACTTGCTACTTCAGTTGTTCTTTTCGCCAGAAACGAGCTAACAGGCTCTGGTATAGCTGTACGAAATATCCAAACCAAAAGCTGACACCCCAACCATCTACCAGTCTTTCAGTGAGAAAAAAGGATGACGTTGGCTTAAGTTCTTAAGAACGCGTTGGACCAAGGACACAAATACTATCGCAATAGATTGAGTGTTTCCTTCAGGAATGCACCTGGTGGCCAGGTGCGGTGGTTCACGCCTGTAATCCCAGCACTTTGGGAGGCTGAGGCACATAAATCAGCTGGGGTCAGGAGTTTGAGACCAGCCTAGCCAACATGGTGAAACCCCGTCTCTACTAAAAATACAAAAATTAGCCTCCTACTCAGGAGGCTGAGGCAGGAGAATTGCTTTAACATGGGAGGTGGAGGTTGCAGTGAGCCAGATAGACTGTCTCAAAATAAATATAAATTATTAATTAATTAATTAAAGTACCTGGTGACACAAGACCATTAGCTACAAAATGTTTGCTTTCTATAAAGATCCCGAAAAAGGCCGTTTCCTCTTGAATGGAGCAGCTCATCTAGAGCACTGTACTTTGATAGTCCCCATAGGAAATTCTCCTCATGCCAGTTGGAAAATAACATCCCCTGTGTGACCGTTTGGAGAGGAAGTTCCAACCACAGGAGACAGACTAAACAGAATTCCTGAGAGCATTCAAATCATTATGCTAGAAATAAAGACACCAGACCATACTTTGCTGGTGCTCAGCTCTTGCAGGGTGGCAGGGTGATGGGTTTCTGCTAAAGGCTGCCTGACCTGAGGGTGAATTCAGGTTCGTCCTTCTCTCAAGGAACACTGCTGGCTGCCCAGGGAGTTGCTGCCAGCATCATCTGTTTCAAATATTTCCTCCTCCGAGAGCTTGCCAGGCTGATGCTCTCTGTCCCCATTTGGGTCCAAAGATCCTGCCAGGGGAGCCCATGTATTATTTTCCTGGGGTTACACAACAGCAGAGACATTACCTCCAAAAATACCCTCTTATTAAGCACATATGCTCTCTATGCATGGCATGGTTTTGTTTATTTGGTTAATTGCCTTCTGGACAGCGCAGTGGGCCCGGCCTGGGAAGAGAAGAACTGAGCTTTACCTTTGAAGACTGCTGTAAATCCTGTAGGCAGCAATGGAAGCAGGGGCTGAGGCACACCAGGTCTTGAAAACAAAGAGAGTTCCAATAGAACATACAAAGGAACCAGATTTGCCCGAGGAGCTTGCTAAAACTAGAATCCTGGGCCCCATTCTCCCTTTAGGAATTAGAATCCCTAAGACTGTCATTCTTAATTGGGGGCAATTTTATCCCAAAAAGACATCTGACAATATCTGGAGACATTTTTTTTTTTTGAGATGGAGTCTCGCTCTGTCACCCAGGCTAGAGTGCAGTGTCGTGTTCTCATTCTCAGTTCACTGCAACCTCCGCCTCCTGAGTGGCTGGGACTGCAGGTACATGCCACCACACCTGGCTAATTTATATATATATATTTTTTTGGTAGGGATGGGGTTTCACTATGTTGGCCAGACTGGTCTTGAACTCCTGCCCTCAAGTGATCCGCCTGCCTCAGCCTCCCAAAGCGCTGGGATTACAGACATGAAACACCACACCCAGCCTGGAGACATTTATGATTGCCACAACTTGGGAGGGTGCTCCTGGCATGGTGGGTAGGGGACAGGGATGCCACTAAATGTCCTACAAGGCCCAGGACAGCCCCCGCAATCAAGAATTATCTGGTCCAAAATGTCAGTAGTGCTGGGAATGACTGCTTGATGTGAGGGAGGGGTGCCAAGCACCTGTGTTGTTAACAAACTCTCCAGGCGACTCCAGTGCATGCTGAGGTTTGAGAAGCTCTGCCCATGCCCTGGCAGCCAACTGACACATCAAGGTGCCAGGGCAGTGAAGGTGGACAGAGGTAGATGGGAGTGGACACACCAAAAGCATAAGCACTGACAGTCACAGCCTACTTTATGAGGGTATTCAAGTAAGATTCGTGGAAGACTTTCAGGATAGGACCTATCAGTAAGATGGTTCTCAGGAAAAGCCTAGGGCACAATTACCCCAAGCAGAAGGGGGCAGGGTAGGCTGAACAAGTATGCCTCAGAAATATCAACTTCACTGCAAATTATTCCACCATTGCCTTTACTTTATGGCTCTGTTAATCTGGCTCTTAAAGGGTGCCTGAGTCCTCTTCTCAAGGGCATATGCTTCCGGGTAGGCGCTCATCTTCAACCCTGAATGTCATATGTTGATATGCAGAGAGCAGAAACTAATTCTGGCCCCTGGTGGGGTGCAGTGGCTCTCACCTCTAATCCCAACACTTTGGAAGGCTGAGGCAGGAGGATTTCTTGAGTCTGGGAGGTCCAGAGCAGCCTGGGTAATATAACAAGACCTTGTCTCTAGAAACAATAACAAAAAATTAGCCAAGCATCGAGGGCATGCTTGTAATCCCAGCTATTCAGGAGGCTGGGATGGGAGGATCACTTACACCCAGGAGTCTGAGGTTGCAAAGAGCTGTGGTCAGACCACTGTACTGTAGTCTGGGTGACAGAGCAACGACATGTCTCTAAAAAAATGTAGTAATCCTAGGCCCTGTATTTTGGTCACTTGGTGTAAAACAGAACCTATTTGTCTTTGGGGAAGGATGTAAATATTTTCACGGGAAATCTCTCAACTGTCTTCTGTACTCGAGAGAGTATCAAATCAAGAGTCAACGATTTGTGATCTTCCTCATCTCTATTCACCCATATACACTGTCCAGGCTGCTATGTCTGGGGACCTTGGCATCTTTGCCCACAGTAATGCTTGACCTGTCTTAACAGCCTTGTAAAAATCATTGAGGACCTTTAAGACAATTACAACAGAAAGAAATGACTGCTCATAAGCACAAAGAAACCAGTAGTATTAACCGGTTAAGATGAAGATGTTTTTCTATTAAGGCATGAAGCTGATGGGAGATGTTTGGCATCTTGTGGGGAATAATTATGAATCATCTTTGCTATAAGGAAAGAAGAGAAATAGCAGCAATAATTTCTCTCTGCATCATAATTTAAAGGTTTAGAGTTTTTTAAGGAAAACAAAGGATATAATCAAAGTCATATGAGACTCACCAATATTGCTGTTTCCATTACAAATGAAGTCTGTTTAATTAGGTTACGTAGACCCCATAAAACCACAGAGAACAGGCTTTATTGTTTTGGATGCTTAAGCCATGACTCTTTTAGTCCTTTTTGCAAATTTTACCACAGTCATTATCTTTCTCCTTGAAATATTATTTCCATGACATAAAACCTATATTTTGATGTTGTCACAAATGAAGTCTCTCCCCTGCCGTCAAGAATAGCAAACTATTTCACTCTGCTTACCTGCAAGGGTATACGGGGAATCAATCCAATAAAACAAATTGGCTCATTATGTTGTAATGAAATTGAACATAAATTATTTTTATGGCTAGATTTTATTGTTCTAGTCTGTTAATGAATACTTTAAAACTCTGCATTAATGTTCTTAGAGGTAAATGTTACTATCAATTATAAACATCACTGCAACTCATTGATACAGATTGAAATAAGATGTGGAAGGATGAGAACCAGGGAAAGGAGCTGGGTTTCTTGGCTCTATCTATAGCCGTGCCTTACGTATGCCACATACTTCCTAGTCAATTCCCCCCTTTATGCCATCTCTCACTTCTTCATTCATAGTAATTCAATAGATGAATTACTTCTCATTCATCTATTGGCACAGTTCATGAGCATGTAGGGCTGGGACTAACTCTACATCTACATTTGATATAATACCTGATAACTGTTGACAAAAGCACCATCACCCTCATTTTACCAATGGGGAAGCTCAAATACCAAAGGATTGAACTTAGTTAAGGTCAGTTCTTCCAAGAGGTCTTAAGGGACCACACCGACAGAAGCCTTATGGGTTAATCACTTGACCCTGCCCCCAAGTCTTCCTGTTTTTAATAAGCATTTTACAGTACCCTGTAGCTGCTTTGACATTGTTTTGTTATTCCACGTCACACGGTTGCCTGGTTTTCCTTACATAACCAGGAAGAACTGGGTAGACACCAAGACCATTTCTACATAAACACAACGCTCTCCATCTGTGAATGTACCTCCTACATTCTCAAGTCAATCTCAGTGGAAATCCCACGAGAAATGCCTAACAATTTCCTCCAGTGCTCAAAGTCACTGACCCCCCGGTGCAAAGGAACAGATTCTCACTCCACACCTTCAAGAGGGGACTCTTACACAAAGGTCACACACAGTCAAAGTCGCTCCCTAAGGAACTCTTACAAAAATGGTCCCAGTAAAATACCTAGAAATGTGTCTAGGAATGGTGCCTAGATCACCAGCAGCAACTCCTGACCTAAGAAGTTTTCCTCTTCCTCCTCAACGTTTGTCCTAGGAACAGTGTGTTCTACAAAATCATGTTACACAAAAATGGTTCTGTCAGTCCCGACTTACCGACTGTGGACTAGATCTCAGGGCCTCTGTGTCCCTGGTTTGGCACTTCCATTTCCACACTGCTTCTTCATAAAGTGCGTTGCAAATACTGATGTGACGCAGCGTCCTTAAATGAATGCTTTAAATGCCTCTAAAGACATTTTGATTATACTAAGAAGCAGAAAATGCTCTTGACAAACCACTCCTTTGTTTTTCTATAATTAGTTGGTTCTCTTCCTCTCTCAATTCTATACCTAATGATGCATCTTGTGTTATTAAAATAACACAAAAGACATGGTAGATTCCATTTATTACACTACGATATAAATATTTTAGCATCGACGTAGAATTGCTGCTCCAACCCCAGAATTTTTATTTTCTGTTTTTAGCAAAATCCAAATATCTCTGACATGGTGGTAACAGTGATCATTTCTAATTACTTAGGAAAATTTACCTTTTGGTTTACTGCTTTATAACCTGAGCCAGTAGGCATGCGATTAGATGAGAAGACTCACCTCTAGGTTTGTTTCCTTTGCATTTTAGAGTGGTAGCAGGGACGGTATGAGCACTGATTTTCCTGTCAAAGTTAATTTGCCTTAAAACGTAATAAAAGTGTGTGTATTAATAAAAAAGGCAGCTAACTTGCATGAGCATCTGATGCTTCTCAGGGAGTCAAACGCCAAACAAGTTACAAAGGAATTACAGGCATTCCTGTAAATGCTTTGAAATGGTAAACACCACCCTTGAAGTCCTATGTGTACAATAGCCTTGGGTCCACCCTTTCTTAATTGACAACGTTTTGTCTGAGGGCCAGGTTCTAGTCCTTCCTCTGTCTAACCTTGTGCATGTGTGGAGAAGGGAGGAAGGTTATTGGGTTTCTTCTACCAACAGGTGGCCAGAGGCAGGTTCTTTGGAAAACACTGATTAGCTTTCTTCCTTTTATAGCAATACACAATGAATAGTTACAAAGGATCAGAAAGTGGCTATTTTTTATGTTCCTTCAGTATTTTCTCACTCTCTCCATCTCTCCATTTACTCTAGTGTGACTCTACATCAGACACGGGACTCTCCTGCCAGGCTTGTGAGACTCAGTATTGCCAGGAGCCGCACACAGGTGGACAGCCTTGGGCACCTTCTTTGCGCCATATTTCCCCATCTGTCATTAGGCTGTGCCCCAAGTTCCACAGGAGCCCACCCAAACCACACCCTGTAACACAGTCAAGGAAGAGAATGTCTTTGTCACTGACAACAAAAGAACAGCTTTCAGTGAACAGCACTCCTTCCTCATGAAACATACTCTGGTCCAGCCAGTTTCCTTCCTTTCAGGAGACTGGGGTGGGGAGGGTCAGTGACCTGAGTGAGTTGCATCTGTGCCTCTCTGAGGACAGAATATCCTAAGGCTGGGGGAGAGCGCCTTGGCTCCTGTCAATTGCTTCTCTAATTATTCTCTCTCATTCTGAATACTAAAGATCAGGGGACATAAAGTATGTGATGAAATTTACATAGCAATTGGTTTCAACCAACCATTGGCTAGATATGTTTCATTAAAAAAAAAAAAAAAAAATCACAAACTCATTCCCAAGCACAGAAGCCAGAGGAAAGGAGCACATGAAACAAACATGGCTTGAAGGATGGGCATGTGGATTGCTCCTGTGGATGGGACACCATAGCGTCCGGGTTTTATCTGCTCCCCTTTCCACTTGACTGCCTACAGAACAGTTTGGCGAAACCCTCTTCCTTCAGGCTAAGGGCCAGGATCAGCAGCCATAGAAAAATGTCTTCTGGTATCGAGAACAGCTTTCCCTGTGGAGTTCTGCTGCATGTGGGGCTCCCACTGACTCCAGGGGAAAGCAGCGGAGAGGGCAAGCATATAATGTGAGGGGTGGCATGAGACTGGGACCCCTGTTTTTCTGAATGCATTAGAATTCATCGCTGAAAAACCACTCCATTGCACTTCAGGTACAATTAATCTGAATGAGCCCTACATTTTTGAAAAGTGAGAGTCAATTCACTTGCTGTCAGATTACTTAAACATAGTATCATGGCATGCATTTGGTTAAAAGCTCTTCCCCATGTAGCCTGAGTCTCACTTGATTCATCTGTGATTCAAAAGCTGTGATTGAAAGGGCCTTCAAACTCACAGGTGTTCAGGTCACTGGGGACGCTGCACAGAAATTTGAAAGGCAGCAGCTATTAGTGTCCAGCCTCATTATTCTCATGGCCAGGAAAGGCTGACCATGAACATGCTGGAATGAGAGCCCTTTCAGGGGGAAAAAATAAAATAAAGGTAACTGAAGACCCTCCATAGGGACAAGATGTTCTGTAACTTCTGGAAGTAATCAGAGGGAACAAGCCAAATGGCCGATTAACAGTCGTGCACAGACAGTCTTCTGCAGCTAAGTCCAGGAGATCTGACGGGTTGAAGGGGATCCAGAAAGAAGACGAAATCGACCTGGTCCCACTGAAAGTGAAGTCAGTTCCAAGGGCTGAATGTGTTTTAAAGGTTTGTTTTTGTTTTTTCCTTTAGGCTAAATTTCCTGGATAAAAACAGATCAGCCGTGTTATCACCCTGCTACAATAAAAGGAGCTCAGGGCGTTTTATGGCAACCACACCAGTAAAGGGCTCTCTCCGGCACCAGGGGGGCCACAAGGGCTCCCTGCCGCATGGAGCTGAGGGATAACTGAGGCCAGGGTCTGGATCTTCTCACTATGAAAAGAATAGCGACGTTTACAGATATTTACCTACTGAGTTAGGTTTGGGCTGATAAAAATGCCCAGATGTCCTTTAGTTTCTCCTTTTTCTGTTAGTTCCTTTTTTTGAGACAGGGTCTCACTCTGTTGCCCAGGTTGGAGTGCAGTGGTGCAGTCTAAGCTCACTGCAGCCTCAGCCTCCCGGGGCTCAAGCAATCCTCCCACCTTAGCCTCCACGGTAGCTGCGACTACAGGCATGTGCCACCATGCCCAGCTAATTTCTTTAGTTTCTGCTTTAAATGACTCTTTGTATAAGAATTTTAGGACTTTGAAAAGATTTGAGCTTTGAAATTTCTCTAGTAACGTGAGCATGATTCACATGAATATTCATTTGCAGAAAATGTTTCTAACTTGTTTAATGCCTGCTCTAAACAAGTTAGAACAGAAACATTTATGTATACATGTATGTATACACAAGTCTCTAAATAATATGTATGTATACACAAGTCTCTAAATACCAGAACTGCTGTTACCCAAAACCCACACCATCAAAGATATTGCTTGCTGCATATTTTCAAAGCATGCTTTCAGAGGACAGGGACAATGGTTTCTTGTAATCTGCTGAAGGTGACCCCAGTGAGGCTGCTCCTTCTCTGTAGCCAGCTGCCATTAGGATTTCCACTGTCCTAGCATGGGGTATCCATGGCAAAGGTTGACTTGGCCATGTGGTTAGAACTGGAAATTTGGTATTTTCAGTTGCTCCACTTGTTTTTGCTCAGGCTACTAATCAATACCATATCAAGTGCTATCTGAATAAAATAAAATGGCCTAGCAACTATAACATTCTTGCTAGCAACTCCAAATGACAACAGGGGCCGGGCACGATGGCTCACACCTGTAATCCCAGCACTTTGGGATTCCCAGGCTGGCGGACTGCTTGAGCTCAGGAGGTTGGGACCAGCCTGTGCAACGTGACAAAACCCTGTCTCTACAAAAAATACAAAAATTAGCCAGGCATAGGGGCATGCACCTGTAGTCCTGGCTACTCTGAAGGCTTTGGAGAGAGGATGGCTTGAGCCTAAGTGGTTGAGGCTGCAGTGAGTCATGACTACGCCACTGCACTCCAGCCTGGGTGACAGAGTGAGACTCTGTCCCCACCTCTCCCCCCACAAAAAGATAGTGAGGCTTACTTCAGTATGCTCCAACTCAACTTCAAAGCCCAGTGCCATGCCACCTTGTAAAAAAGCTTGTTAAAAATAAGTGTCATTAGGCCAGGCACAGTGGCTCATGCCTGTAATCCCAGCACTTTGGGAGGCCGAGTTGGATGGATCACAGGGTCAGGAGATCGAGACCATCCTGGCTAACACAGTGAAACCTCGTCTCTACCAAAAAATACAAAAAAATTAGCTGAGTGTGGTGGCACACGTCTGTAATCCCAGCTACAGGGGAGACTGAGGCAGGAGAATCACTTGAACCCAGGAGGTGGAGGCTGCAGTGAGCTGAGATCGCATCCCTGCACTCCAGCCTGGGCAACAGAGTGACTCCGTCTCAAACAAACAAAGTGTTATTAGCCTGGTCAACATGGTGAAACCCCGTCTCTACTAAAAATACAAAAAAATTAGCTGGCCATGATAGTGGGCGCCTTTAATCCCAGCTACTCAGAGGCCGAGAATTGCTTGAACCCAGGAGGTGGAGGTTGCAGTGAGCCAAGATCATGTCATGTCATTGCACTCCAGCCTTGGCAACAAATGAAACTCCACCTCAAAAAAAAAAATTTATTGTATTATAAACAGAGCTACAGACTGTAGACATCGACATAGTGCCGATTTAAGTATCCTCACTTATTGGGATCAAACATTTGTCTTCAGTAAAATGAGGGCATTGGATTAGATTCTAAAAATAAAAGGCAGGAGGGTTGGGAGCGGTAGCTCAGGCCTGTAATCCAAGCAGTTTGGGAAGATGAGGAGGGCAAATAATCACTTGAGGTCAGGAGTTTAAGACTAGCCTGGCCAACATGGTAAAACCCCATCTCTATTAAAAATACAAAAATTAGCTGGATATGGTGGCGCTTGCCTGCAATCCCAGCTTCCTGGGAGGATGAGGCAAGACAATCACTTGAACCTGAGAGGTGAAGCTTGCAGTGAGCTGAGATCACACCACTGCACTCCAGCCTAGGTGACAGGGCACGACTCTGTCTCAGAAAAAAATCAAAATAAATGGCATGAATACATTCTGTGATTTCAGGATTCTCTAGTGAGTGGGTGGAGGTAACAACCAAGTTAGTATACCATTAGCAACTGAATCAACTTCAGCAAGAGGCTCTCTAAAACCACATTGACTTGGCAAGGTCATGTTAAAAAAAAAGAGGTTGGGTTGAAAAAAATTTTTCTAAAGAAAAGTGTGAACAGTTGGTGCCAGACTATTCATATAGAGGAAGTTCCGTGCTTTTGGAAGATGACACACTTGGTAGTTTCTAAGAAGCTGATCTAATAAGCACATTTCATATATATTTTTTTTTCTAAAAGAGATTTAGAGTTCATGGTTCTTTTAGTCCAGATTCTAACCATTTATATCAAATGGAAAAAGCAGGCATCTATTCAGTTGTGTGTCAAATTCTTAGGATCACTGAATAGTTCTGACTTGAGGCAAGAACAATACAAGGCCAAGACAACGGGCTGTATCAATTAAGTTCAGCAGAAAAAAATACACATGAGCTGAAACAGAACGACTTAACACTTAGCCAGCACTTTAAAATCTGTAAGTTCAGCCTGAGTCATAAAAGAACAGGCCAAGAAGCTTGAAAGAACACAGATTTACAAGTAAAAGAGGCAAACACTAAAATAAAAATGATAAAACCCTGCAGTGCTAAACTACTTTCAGATAGCTTTATAATAAGTAAAATTTGGAGAATTATATAAACTCACACAGATCAGCTTGGACAAAAAATAGGTGAAGGAATATTTGGCAAATGTGAGCATGCATAAATCAGCTGCTCCAGATGACACATGGCCCCAGGGAATAGAAGAATTTGACTAATATGCTTACTGAACAATGGTGCAGTAAAAATGAGTAATTATTTCTGAAAAATTACCTTGCACTCAGGGGGATGTCAGAGGATTGGAACAAGACCAATAACATGTGATAGTGAGGTGGAGAGAAAACAGAAGGAAAGGGTAGTGAAAATATAGTGTATGAGATATGCGATTGTCAGCTTGAAAAACTGGGAAAAACTTAAGAGTCCAGAAAACCAGGAATAAATAAAAGACAGCTTGCATTTAAATGATCACAGACAAGTTGATGAGATTGTCTTAAAGACTGTAATACTGTTGTTGTAATTAAAAATATAAAGGGGTGGGGAAGGGGGCGGACTGAGCTGAATATGCAATGTCTCGGGGAAGGTTTTATTTTCACTATTAGTCCAAAGAAAGCTGAAAATAGTCAGAAATCACAAACTAAAAGGGTGTTAAGCTCAGCCATGGAAAGGTGTTTCAGAGAGTGTTCTAATAATCCACCATCATGTTGATCTGAATCAACACCCTGACTGATGGCCTAGGAGCAAGCGTCACAAAATCTATAGATGACACTGAGGTGGGGAATGCCACCGAGGACAGAAGCATGAGGAGGGAAAAACACAGCTTAGACATGGGTACATCTGCAGTTAGAGAAAATCCATGACAAAGACATGAACCGGCTGCAGTAATTTAGAAGGCAACACAATTTAGGAATGAGAAAATTCAACATGAATTTACACTAAGAATAGAGGGCAAGGTGGGGAAGGAGGCCATTGGCATTTGCAATTGCATTTAAATCTATATTCAGAGCTTGTGGCCCAGAGTGAGGTTTAACCAGGTAAGAACCCCCCTCTCCCATCAGGAATAAATCAGGGGGAAAGCAGGTAGAGGGAACTGTCACGAGCCCACCCAGGTGCTAGCTCCTCTTATGTGGTTCTCACTCGCTACTCAGGAATTCTGTGCCATAGGAATTGCTGTAGGAATCGTTAGCACTTCATAGGTGTGGACTTGAAGTCAGATTGTCCCATCTGCTACTTTTTTTTTTTTTAGATAGAGATGGGGGTCCTACTATGTTGCCCAGGCTTGTCTCAAGCTCCTGAGCTCAAGCAATTCTTCTGCCTTGGCCTCCCGGAGGGCTGGAATTACAGAAGTGGGCCACCACATCTGTCCCGTCTGCTGCTGCCATGCAAAGGTCAGCTGCCTTCGTGGCTCCCTCCCTCACTTCTTTCTGGGTTCTGCTCAATTCCGCTTTCTTGGCAAGGCCTGCTTATGTAGAAACAGCATCCCCTTACCTGCTTTATCTCATGCCACTTATTTCCATCTGATGTACTATGTGTGTGCTTGTTTACTGCCCTTTCACTGGAATATAAGTTTACTGCAGAATCCCCACAGCCTAGAATGCGTGATATGCCATAGCTGTTAAGCCCAGCCATGGGAAGGTGTTTCAGAGCGCGTCCTAACGGAGAGTTTCTCAAACTCCTGAACTCCCATTTAATAAGTATTTGTTATTAAATTATACTCTTCCCAGGAATGAATGTTTTCTTTTTTGCTACCTAAGTGTAAACTCTTAATTCATCTACCAGAAGGCTACCTAGTTCGGAAAAAAAGAAAAAAAAAATCAGTTACATAAACAAAACACTGAACAGAGAAGAACTTCCAAGAAGTAGGAAATGTCTTGCTCAATTTTTTTTTCGGAACATTAATTCACTTCCACTGGTCAAGACCAATCTGTTTCTGTAAACCAGTATTTTTATTAATAGAAATTCCCTGCCTTTGCTAAATGGTAAACAAATGTTAAGAATTTGAAGGAAAATCAAACCACTAGACTCCTTTGGGGTCCATATGCCTCAATTCAACCCTGTCAACCATGCCAGGAAAGAGGAGAGGCTTATGTCCAAAGAAACTAACTGGGAAATAAAAAAATCTCCCTGATGCTTTCTTTAGACGACACAAAGCAACTGAACGGGGATTTTTAAAAAAACACTACCACTACCACAATAAACACACACACACACACACACACACACACACACACACACGCACACACACACACACTGACCACATCTCCGGGTCTTTTGCAACTGAAGAAATAACACCTGAGTTATATGGAACACTTTATCTTAGTCCCACCTTTGTTGTCCTAGTCTTGAACCCTAGACACCTCACCCGCCCAGCTGTCATTGGGCTTTTTAATTCTCTGAAGCAGTCTATAGGTGTTTGAGGGCAGTACATGGAAATTAGTAAGCAAGCACCTAAGGGGTGCTGTTTTTTTTTTTTTTTTTTTTTTTTGGAGACAGAGTCTTACTCTGTCGCCCAGGCTGGAGTGCAGTGGTGCGATCTCGGGTCTCTGCAGCCTCTGCCTTTGGGGTCAAGTGATTTTCCTGCTTCAGCCTCCCGAATAGCTGGGACTACAGGCACGCGCTACCATGCTTGACTAATTTTTTGTATTTTTAGTACAGACAGGCTTTCACTATGTTGGCCAGGCTGGTCTTGAGCTCCTGACCTCAGGTGATCCACCCACCTTGACCGCCCAAAGTGCTGGGATTACAGACCTGAGGCACCATGCCTGGCGGAGAGGTGATTTCTTTTGTGATGTTAAAGGAATTAGTTTCCTGATGAGGTTGAGCTGCTATCTGAGTAGAACCCAAGGAGGCCAAAAGGTGGGTACTTCAGGGAAGACCCTGGAGTGATAAGACACCAGTACTGCTCCCCAGTACCATGCGAGTATTTTTTCTAAAGAGAAAAGGTATGCAGGGAACAAAGAAAGGAAGCTGGTTCGTACAGCAGCAGAGACGGACACGTAAGTAGCTGACACGGATCAGCAACACCTATGTACCAGGCACTGCATCGGGGCTGCCTGTGCATGATATAGTCTGTTAGTCCTCACAGTAGCTCCATGAGGTTGATGCAATGATTATCATAACACAGAGAAGTTAAGGCAATTGCCCAAAGACACACAGCCAGCAAGTGGCAGGGCCAGGCTCTGACTCTGGAGTCCCGCTTGTGATCATAATGTACTCAACCAGCGCATCCCCCACAACACCTCATGCAGGGTTTGTATCGCAGGAAAGCAGAGGGACTGGCACCCAGATGCTTTTTTCTATTAAAAACGGGAGCAGCATCTAAGAAGAAAGGATTATTCCAGAGGCATTTGTAATAAGATCCCTTCGATCCTTTATAATCTTTCATCAGTTAGCTCATGCAGCCAAAAATATTTCTGATCACTTTAAAGAATGACTTTGGGAACTCCTGTAGTCTGCTCTTACGCCTGCTTCAGTGAGAAAATAATTATACAAGCGAGGAACTGCCATCTTCAGCATAATTTTAACTGGCCCGAGAAACTACCCAAACATTACCCAGAAAAGTTTAATCTGTAAAGCAATTGCTTTTCTGGTTCAGAATCCATCTCAGTCCCCCAGCCTGGCCCGGTGAATTATAAAGGTGTGAAACAAGGTGACACATCCAAGCAAATCCATCTCCATGACAACACAGGAGTGACACTGTGCTGGAATCAGGATGCCTGCACTCCAGGCTGGCAGGATTACCAGGGAAGGTTCCTCAGCCTCAGGACATCAGAGTCGTCTCATCAATAAGATGAGGACCCACTGCATTTGCTGCGAGGTTCCTAGGAGGTGATTTATTTCTCATCACCATTAATTTCTCATCTCTAACGCTTAAAGTACACTTAAAATGTTCCAGGCATCTAATGCTTCCTGTGTTTTGCATTTAATTCTTACTCCCGTGAGGCAGGTGCTATCATCAAGACCGGATTTAAGGACGAGAAGCTTGAAGCTTAGCTGAGGTTACATAGCTCGTCATTGATGAGCCAAGATTTGTACTCAGATTTGAGTGACTTCAGAGCCCACTTATTTTCTTTCGAGACAGGGTCTCACTATGCCACCCAGGCTGGAGTGTAGTGGTGCTATCTCGGCTCACTGCAACCTCCTCCATCCCAGGTTCAAGTGATTCTCCTGCCTCAACCTCCCGAGTAGCTGGGAGTACAGGTGCATGGCACCATGCCTGGATGATTTTTGTATTTTTAGTAGAGACAGGGTTTCACCATGTTGGTCAGGCTGGTTTCAAACTCCTGGCCTCAAGTGATCCACTCACCTCAGCCTCCCAAAGTGCTGGGATTACAGGTGTGAGCCACCATGTCCGGCTAAAGGCCACATTTTTAATCAACACAAGCTAAAGCTTGTAACTGTTGCATGACTGAACTCTGCCCTGCCTTTCTGCTGCCATCCTTTGTATATGAAACTCTTAGAATTAGATAGAAATCCTTGGAATGGCATACTCAAATGTAAAGCCTTATTGTTGTTAATGGCCCCAGTCTGCATGTGTTCAAAATTGCTCGAGAAGTCCCACGTACCATTCTGAGCAGGCCCAGGTGGTCGGACTCCATCAGAGGCTGCTCCGTTCATGATGGGTGCTGTGCAGGGTCGCTTGCCAATCTGTGTCACCTCTATGCCACTGCTTTGCCTAGAGCTGGTGGTTTATAATTTTAACAACTAGCTCCAATTTTATTGCTTCCTGAGGACACATTTCATAAAACGATGAATGCTTTATTATTGTTTCCAAAATATGTCGTGACTTGTTCAAGGTCACATAGCTTGGTACTGGCAGGGCTGAGTCATTTGGGTAAAGATTAGGTCTTAGTTTCTTCATCTATAAAATAGGGGGATTAGACTAAATCATCTCCAAGCTCTCCTTAGGCTCTGAAAAATCTATGGTTCTGGGCCATAGACACCAGCAGCCAAGCAACATGCTGGATTCAATCTTCTTCTTCAAATTGGGGAAGGAGGAAAATAGGAAAGAGAGCTGCAGTGTGAGGGCAGCAAGGAGCTAAATCACTGGGGAAGCAGTGGGGGGCAGAGGCAAGAGACTGGCAAATGTGGTAAAGACCCACCCACATGTGGAGGCAGAGTTGCACGTGATGCCAGGCTTCAGTCACTGACAAGGAGCTCACACCTCTCTCCATGGGCTTCCCCCTACGCTAGTTACACCTTTCTCAGCCCGTTGGCCATTTCCCTGTCTCTTCAGTGAGAGGGGGAGGAAGAGATGGTATGGTTGCAGGAACTCCAGTTTATTGATCTCAGTCCATCTGTGCTCACTGTGGATGAAGTTAGTTGTTATCAAATTATATCAAATTGAAGACTATGTCTATTGTAAGGTGCACCATTATTTTTACAGATAACCAAGAAAGATAGATACTGCCCATTATCTTCGCATGGTGGTGTCAATTCTAAGATGGAACCTGCTTCTAGGAGACAATAAGAAGTATGTCTTAGGATTGATATTTCATCAATTCTAAGACATACTTCTCCATTACCCATAATAAAATCCACAATTTAAGGGTTTCCTATGTACCAGGCACTGCATCAAATGCTTTATACAATTTCACAACAGCCTGTAAGTGTTATTCCCATTTATAGGTAAGAAAAGCTCAGAGAAGTTAAGTAACTTGTCCAAGGTTGCCCAGCTGGTAGAGACTGTATAGGAGCTGGGGCCAGTCTAACTCCAGACTTGAATTACTAGGTCTTCTCACCTTCAGCACAGAGCCGCTGGATTACAGTCCCTGGGATGACAAATGGACTTGTTTCTGGGGTCCCTGGCCTCTCCCTCCCTTATGTTCTGGGGAGAGCTGCTAATGAAGGAAGAAAGTGAGGAAGGGCTCACAGGCACTTCTTGGCTCATGGGGCAACCGGGAAGACAGCTACAGCTCTAGATATATGAGGGTTAAACACAGGAGAAGTGGGCTTAGAAAGGCACCAGAATTCCCAGAGCTGGTTCTACAGGAGAATATAAGAGAATAAGAGAGAGGTAGTCAGAAAGAAAGGAAGGTGAAGTTGGTACTTCAGAGCTCCGCGGGAGGGAGGTCACTGCGGCTGATGAATATGGTTTGAGGTTCCTGGCATGCATGTGCCTTTCCAAGAACCTGACGGGAACCTACCAGTTGTCAATTCACAATTTTATCTTCCTTTTCAATAAAAGGACCCAAATCCTGAACATTTCAGGTTTCACAAATCTGGACCCTCCAGTTCTACTCTTGATGCTGATGAAAGCAGGTGTGGGGGGTGGTGGGCCTCAGAGAACGCTGGACAGGAGCGGGGCCACGTGGGCAAACGGAAGGAGTGCTTGTTAAAAAAAAAGGTGGGGAAACTATGACTACGAGAAAAAGATGTCTGCTTCCTTGGCCCACCAAGTTTTATTTGGCCTGCAGAAGTAGACAATTTCCTGTCCCATTCCTTCAAAAATCAACTCCACAGACTGTCAGTGAGCAATTTTCCTCCATTTACTTTGAAGAAGTTGTTTTACCAATGAGCCCTGAAAGTGAGCAGATTCTCATAGAACTCTTAGGTATTTTTTTATTCTTTAACAATGTTTTCGTGCCTGTTTTGTCATGGACATATTAGTGTAGTAGTATATGTTTATAATTTATAAACAGATAACTATGTATATGACAGGCAATGAGAAATTTATTGATCGATAAAGGTCTGTGATCAAGAAGTTACGAGATTATTGCCCTATGGAGATATTTCTCCGTTCTCTTAAAGTTCTCCCATTAGAACACTTACACACTGTTGGCAGAAGTGTAAATTAAGTCGACTTTTCTGGAAAGCAGTATGGCAATTCCTCAAAGAGCTAAAAGAATTTCCATCCCACCCAGCAATCCCATTACTGGGTATAAACCCAGAGGAATGTAATTCTACTATAAAGACATATACAAGCAAATGTTTGTTGCAGCACTGTTCACAATAGCAAAGATAAGGAATCAAACTAAATGCCCATCAATGACAGACTGGGTAATGAAAATGTGGTACAGATGCGCCATGGAATATTACGCAGCCATAAAAAGAACAAGATCATATCTTTTGCAGAAACATAGATGGAGCTGGAGGCTATTATCCTTAGCAAAGTAATGCAGGAACAGAAAACCAAATGCTGCATGCTTAAGTGGAAGCTGAATGATAAGAACTTATGAACACAAAGAAGGAAATGACAGACAGGGGGCCTACTTGAAAGGGGAGGGTAAGAGGAAGGAGAGGAGCAGAAAAGATAACTATTGGGTACTGGGTTTAATATCTACGTGATGAAATATGTACAAACCCCCATGACACATGTTTACCTATGTAACAAACCTTGACATGTACTCCCCCAAACTTAAAAGAAAAAAAAAATAAGTTCTCCCCTTAAAACTTCTGGACAACAAGGTCATGGGTAAAATTGCAGTTACATTCCATAGACTTCGAGGCTCAGTGTTTTGGACCTTTGCTTTACGTTTCTTTCAACTTGGACAGTAAATTAAAATCATTGCTTTATTTTTCTCTTTTTCAGTTACTAGCCCAATATTTGGAATTTGCCAAAGCTATATTCCTCAGAATTTACCTCAAGAACTCCTTTGTATCGGTGGAGGGTGAAGAACAAAGAAGAGGAGGAAGGGAGGAAGAAGAAACAAACAAGAGATGTGGCGACTAATTGCAATGTGTAGATTGTATTTAGCTCAGGGTTCAAACAAACTAGATATCTGCTATTAAGGAATTATGATTGTTTTGGTGTGATATTAGTATTGTGGTCACATTTCTTAAGAATCTGTCTTTAGAGATAGATGCTGAAATGTTTGCAGATGAAATGACATGTCATCTGAGATTTGCTTCAAAACAAAGGAGACACAGATGAGATGGCCTTGAATTCATAATTGCTGAAGATGGGTATAGGGCACATGGAGTTGTATTATACTCTTTTCTCTTTTGTATTGTTTGTAGTTTTTCATTGTAAGTTAAAAGGAAGAAAATAAGTCAATCAAGCATGAAGCAGTCAGTGAGATTCTTACAGGCAACACAACTTTGCCTCTTATCCACCCGACAGCCATGGAACTAGAAAGACGAGCACAATTTGCCAAGCATCAGAGTGGCATCTTGAAACTGCTGGGCTTTGTTTAAGGGTGACCTCCCTAGGAGGAGAACACTTTAGACCAGGGAGTGAACAGTTTGGAACTGGAGTGGCTTTACTGCTGGCAAAAGAGAGTTTGCTAATTCTCAAAGGGGAAAAAAATAAGACCATGAAAAAGGATCACAATGCTCTTTAGACATCAAAGAATCATTACAAAACAAGATTTTGATGAGTTCAGTGTAAGTGAATGAGGGCCATGCGGCTTCAATTTCCTTCAAAATACACAAGTCTAAAAATTCAAGGAAAAATGCCCTGTTAAACATGTGCTGAACTGAAATGCTTCAAGAGTCATTGAGCCCAAATGGGCCCTGGCTTTGCCCCAAGACTGGAGCTTGTTCCTGTTGGAATATGATTTCTCTACCTTATCCCATCTCCTCTGTAAACTCTGCCTCCTTCCTTCCAGCTCCTCGTCCAAATCAGACGCTCAAAACACATGACAAGACAAATCCAGGGATCAGCAACAACTTCTTTCTCCCCTTTTCAGTTTCGATGAGAAACATTCTTGGAGACCAAATGTGGAAAACGTTTACTGGCAAATCCATAAAGCTCACTCTGTTGGTTTGAACTTTGAAAGTGTTGGGAACGGTTAACACAGTGGAAATGAAGTGGGGAGGAAATGGATGCTACGGCAATCCTGTGTCCCACTCACCCGTGACTCATTCACCCCAGAAAGAATCCAACCACAATACTCTTGACCCTCCTGTGTGGATCTCCATTAGTACAAAGCTTTTTCATACAAAAACACTTCCCCAGGTCATGGAGTTCATGGCTCAATACCTGGCCCAGGTGTGACTGAAGTCAGCAGGCAGAGAAGGAACTACTAAGGCCAGTCTTGCCACACGGCCTTGACCCAGAGAAGCGGATGCTGAAAAGCCAGACCAGGGCCTAATGGTTACATGGAAGCAGTTATAGAAAACAGAGGCAAGCAACTTCCCCACCTGAAAGCTGGGAATACCCAGCTGGGTTTGATTTAAGGCTCTCTTTGGGCCTGGGAGCCCAAAAATGAATGTTCTTGTTACGTGAAGTCCATGCAGTTTGTCAGAGGCGTATGCTGCAGATTAGGTTCCAGTCAGTTAACCTAGGAGGTGGTGGGTGGTTGGAATCCTTGGTTCTAAGAGCTTGGTGTGTTCCTGTGGCCCTGACTCCTGGGGCCCACCACAGTTCGCAGGAAGGGCATACACAAGGCTGCCCATAACTCCTACTGCCCTTGGCAGTTTCTGCAGGAGACCTCATCCTTCTGTCTTAGTAGGTAGGTAGGCAGACATGAGCAGGGAAGGCTACCCTTCCCACAACCAGGAATGTCAGGCAACCGTCAGGTGATGGTCAGGCGGTTGTTAATTGCCTCTCTAAAATAATCATTGGTTGGAACCAGGGCCAGGCAGTTTCCCAGTGAATAGAAAATGCCTGAAACTGGTGATGAGCTTCCTAATAGGATCTCAGGAGCTGGGTGAGGAGACTCAAGCATGTGCACTAAGACGCAAAATGGCGTTTAACTGGTATATGAATACTCAACTGATGAGCAAAACCCCTCGAGTGAGCATGTGCACAACTTCAGTAAACACAGTGCGCATGCTCCCCTCCCAAGCGCTGGCAGGCCAATGCATGTGGACAGCCCACTTCCAAGGGAAGAAACAGGGGAGGAGAGATGCAACCCCCTGGAAACACGCCCACGTATGAAATGCCAAGCCAAAGGTCAAACCACCCACCTGATCTCCAGTCACCTGCTTGGCCCTGTTCTAAGTGGACTTCCTTTTGTCCCTGCTGGAAAGCTTTGCAATACACTTTTCCTTCCTGCTCTAAAACTTGCCTCAGCCTCTCACTCTGCCTTATGGCAGACTTCTTTCTTCTGAGGTGGCAAGAATTGAGGCTGCTACAGATTTGCCGCCAGTAACACTTCCATAGCCCTAGATGATTTAAGTTTCAAAACTGGAATTGCTCATTTTAATCTCCTGAGTCCCAAACTCCAGTGAGAATAAGCTATCCCCACTTAGTACTACTATCTCTACAGGGATAAGAAAATGAAGTGTAATTTTCTCTCCAGATTCTAGCATGAAAATGGTTTCTAGAGATTCTACTTACAGACCAAAGATATCGGACTCCAAGCTAGAAGGAGCACAGCATTTTCCGGCTTCCTGGGAAGTCAGTCACACAAGTAGTGACACTAGTTTCCAGGACTTGTCATCCTCCAGCGACCATGCCTAGCTGTCTTTTTGGTAACTGTGTTCCTAAAATGAAGGTACTTTGAAAAGTGAGTCCCCAACTAACGGTGCTTCCGCTCAAAGCTCACTCGGACTTTGTACCACAGGCATGAGCAGGTCACACCATTGGAATATGGCACAAACAGAATAACTTTCAAGAATGATAGGAACTAAAAGTATTAAAAGTGGGAAGGAGAAGAAAACACTCCAGCTTTCTGTAAATAGCTCGTGAGGGTTTGGCGTGGGGAGAACCAAATGCATCACTAGTACCAGCACCGCTCCACCCAATCCTAAGTTTTTTTCTTGGATTTTTGTTAGACTTAAATATTTAAAGAAATATAACAAAAGCCAGGTGATGACTGACCGGGGCAATGACAATCCCAGTTATTCAAGTACAGTGCTGCAACCGGAAACATCTAAGATGAGCCTAGCTCGTATCATTAGGAGCAAGGTCAACACTCCCTTCCACAGAAACCAGCCAGGGGCTTTCTCATCAGAGCTCGTAACATTTAGGGGTTGGCCAAGATATGAGGCAAATTTGTTTAATTCGATTTAACTTAATTGTGCCCTGAGCCGCGCAGAAGCTGGGCACACAAACATTACTACACCCCAACATCTCCTCAGAACTCACCGGGGAAAAGTTCCTGATGATGCGTAGCACTGAGTGGGGACACAGAGACGAGTGATACTTTTCCACAGCGGAAGTCACGGTAAGTTGGCTTTCTAGCTGGAGAGAAGAGTTCTTAAATTGTAGGCCCATACGGATCACCTGGGGAGCTTATTTAGAATGAAAACGGGGAGGCCTCATGAGAATCACCTGAAAAACTTAAGCATGAAAATGGATGGACCCCCACTCCCAAAGATTTTCATTTTAGTAGGAGTTAGAGCCCCCCAAATCTGCATTTAGAAAACAAACTCTGCCCTCACCTCTGATGTGGTTGGTCCCCAGAACCTACACTGTTCTAAGGTCTTCATCCGCAAGTCTCTCCATGTGCAGGCCTGTAAATAGAGGCCCAGAAAGATGAGAAGGCTGTTTCCGTGCTCATTCCCATAATGCTGAAAGTTATTTTCCCAGGTTCCCTTTAGGGTCTAGGAAATTCAGGAAAAATGCTCATGGAGGTCTGCGGGTGAGGGCCTGTGGGGAAAGAAAGGGCTGTCATTCATCCTTAGGGCATGCTCTCTGCAGTCCGAGGGCTGTCCTAGATTCCCCGTGCCCTGATCTATGCATTGGGACTCCACACCAAAACTCTGGTTTTAGGGTTCTTCTGTCAAATTCACTCTCATCGAGATCAAGGATCAGGTGGCAATGCACATATTTAAATAAGGAACTGCCCTGGTATAAACACACTGGATAGCAATAACTTAAGCATCCCCTGAGGCTGACCCTGTATAGCAGACACACCTGCTTGTGGTTCGGAGTTCCAAGCTAAGGAATCAGGAAGTAGCTAGCCAGGAGGTGCATTCCTTATCTATGAGAAACAGCTGAACCCCCAGCCCATCCCAGGGAATGAAGGCTGTATAGGAGACCGATGCCCTTTGTTTTGGGTTAAGTCAAGGTTGCTGGGGGAGACTGTTAGGCAGAGGGTCCTAAGTAAGTATAAAACGCATGCCTTTTGCAAGCGGTTGGAGTTCCGTCCAGCTCACCGCCATTGGACTATATGCAAGGCGGTTCTCCTGTCTAGCCTCCTGCCACTGGACTCTCTCCCCTATATGTAAGCCCCCAGTAAAACCCCATGTCTCCTTTGCCAGCTCTGGGTGGTCTCTTCATCCTTTTGAACGTGGTGTCTTTCCCAGGGGAGTCCATAGGGGCCTGGCACAACATTCCAAATTGGTTTGGCCAAATCGTTATAAACTATTGGCCCTCAAGGCCAAACCAGGTGTGCCTAAGTGATCTGCTAAATTGGACACAGGTTTTTTTGTTTTGTTTTAAATTGAATTTGAATGCTTTCAGGCATTATATATTAATTCTGCAGTGGCCAGAGGCCTCATCACCTCCTTTTGTCTTATGCCTGAATGAATGATGCACATTTTAAAATAATTCCTGCCTGGCTCCTGTAGGCATTTGAGTTTGAGAACCCTGGGCCACATGCTACATTTGAATCCATTTGCTGGATTAGTTCCAGTGTCTGAGCTGGGCATGAACTCAGGAAGACAAGAGTGTGTTGGCATTAGAAAGGAAAATCCAGGAGGGTCTGTGCATCTGGAAGCACAAGGGAATACGGGCAAGCTTCTCCCAATGCCAGAAGTCCAAAGCTCAGACAAAGGGTGGAGGAAGCCCGGCAGATCCACCAAGCTCCGACTGCCTTTGGGATCCCACCGCCCAGAGTAGTTAAGATAAGGCCTCCATCTTAGACATGCAGCCATCACCCGTCAGCCCTGCTCCCAAGGGTGCTATTGACCCAGCAGTCCTACTGTTCTTAATGATTGTTTTTCAAGCTTTGGCGACAACCACAGTCAGCCCCCAACCTTTTTGCTGGTGCTATTCACCATCCCTGAAATACCTCCTCCTTCCACTCCTGATTCTGCCTCATTCCTCTCTAAGCACTTCAAGATCCAGCTTAAACTCCCAGCTTCTCTACAAGCTTTCCCTAATCAATTTCACCAACGTGGACAATCTCTGTCTCCTCTCAACTTACTACCTAACCTACTTTTCAACAACTTATTTCCATCTGCCTTGAATCATTGCTTGCATCTCTTACGTGTATAAATTTCAGCTTCTGAATTAGACTGTCAATTCCTACGGGGTGGGTACCATGCCTCAGTTCTTCTTGCCTGGATTCTTTAGAGAACACCACAGTACCTGAAATGTGTCACTAATTCAGCGATTAGTTAATTATCCCCAGTAGCATCAGGGAACAGCTGCACAGAATTCTCTCACAAAGCACACACGGCAACTGGAAGCTTCTAAGAAAGTCAGATAAATGTGGAAATGCCGTCCTGGCAATTCCCTGGCATCATACTTTCATAGATTGCTTGTGTCCACTCCGTTATTCAGCAGAAAGTTTGCCTTTGATTCATGTACTTGTAGAAGAGAAAATTATTAAGTGGTATTAGGGTCTTCCTTCAGTTAGGCTATAAAACTGAAAGCAAACAAATGTTAAGATTCCTCAATGGCAGAAATCCTTGTGTAGGAATAGCAGGAATCTGTAGTGGGTGGAGTGGTGGCCCCCAAAAGATGTCTACCCAGAGCCTGTGAATGTGACCAGATGCAATTAAGGATCTCAAGATAAGATTACCATGGAATATCCAAGTGGGCCCTAAATCCAATGATAGGTATCCTTATAAGAAGAGGAGAAGGCAAAGAGAATTGAAGAGAACACTGAGGAGAAGGCCATGTACAGACAGGTGGAGACAGAGGTAGAATTATGCAGCCACAAGCCAAGGAACATCTGCAGCCCCCCAGAACTAAAAGAATGCAAGAAAGGATTCTCCCCCATAGCCTGCATAGGGAGCATGACCTTGCTGACACTTTGATTTCAAGCTTCTGGATGCCGGAACTGTGGGAGAATAATTTTCTGTTGTTTTAAGACACCCAACTTAGGGTAATTCATGACAGCAGCCCTAGGAAACCAATATAGCAGTGAACAAGGATAGCGGATGGGAGTGGGTGGGCAGGGAAGAATACCATGGCACTGGGTTTCAAAGATTGCAACCTCAGCATCCACGGAGGGAGGAAGGAGCCTTCTCATAATCTCTGCCATCGTCCATTTGTCTAGAAAAGCTTCTGCAGGGTCATTATGCCCTCAGAGATGCTCATGATTCAGATTTAAGCCAGATACTTTCTCTTAGAGACTGGGGTTACATTCCAATAAGATGGGACCAGATAATCCTGAAATGCAGAGTCCCCAGAACAAACGATCTGCTACCAAGAACCTAGCTCCATTTATCAAAGATCACCTGCTGTGTTAGACAAATTGGCTGGTCCAGCTAATTACAAAGGAGGTACAGGCTAACACCACATAGTCATGCGTGGTAACACAGTCTACATGTGACCAGCCAAGCTTTTCTGATCTGGGCTCTATAAACTCTAGTCAAAGTGTCTGTTTTCATTTGCCCACTGATTGCAATTTACACATAAGCCAACTCTTGCTATTTTTCCCATCTGGTTAGGTTAGTAAGCAGGAATATATTTTTGCAAATGTTCCAAACATGAGGCACACACACAGCAACACTTTTCCTATGATTGCTAGAAGCCATTCACATCAGTCTGTAATCCTTCTTCAAAGCTTACTAAGACAAGGAGCTGGAAAAATATCACTAGAGGTTGGTGACATGAGGCATTTCCTCACATGAAGTGGACATGGGTCCTGTAGGAAATTGTCTTTATTTTTCAGAGATGCACAATGATGTATTTAGGGGTGAAATGTCAACGATGGCTACGATTTGCTCCAAACCAATGCAATCAAAAAATAGATGAAGCAAATGTGGCAAAATGTTAACCATTAAATCAAGGCAATGGAAATATGTGTGCTCAGGGCATGTTTCTTTGTATCCCAGAGGCTTAAAGAGCATCAATAATCAAAATAAGATGAATATATATGTTTTATACATAGGGTCCTTTTTTTTACTGATACTATACCTGTTTTCAGATATAGAGACTGGTTGTCTCAATAAAGGGATGATGCCTGCTTGCAATTATAAATATCCAACAGTGGCATACAAGGTCTATACATACAAGCTCTGTTCTTAACTGCTCTTCAGTATTTATGAAGGGAAGAGAAGATGCATCTATTGAGGAAAAAGAGTACCAAGAAAAAAGCAGCACTGTCACTGAAGCAAGAAAAAAAATGCCTTGTTAAGAAAGCCCTGCATCTGGTAATACGGGGCTTTTTTGTCAAGTCAGACAGCTAAGCATGCCGCTTTAAACTGCTGGCAGGGAGCTTTGTCCAAGTGCATCTAGTGTATGTGGAATTTCTTCCTCTAAATGGATATATCAGCTGGGGAACGGACTTGGGTCCCACCCCCAGCACACTAGGCACACAAACACACACAGGCACGGACAGAGAGGGGACTCACAGTTCCGAATACAGGAAGTGCAGGTTTCCCACATTGTCAATGTAGTTGGCAGGACTGAGCCAAGGCAAGACCAGCAACAGAAGCGCCTTCATTCTCCGAGCAGTGTGCTGCTTTCTCCCTGGCCACCTTCTGTCAGCTACAGGGGCCCAGACCAGCCAAGCTCCTTTAAGCAAACCTTGCCATGCCCCCACAGTCAGTAGATCATAAAGAATTTGACTGAGAACCTCTAGATTAAGCCACGTTAATAAATCACGGGCCTGTAAGAAGATTATGCTCTCTGATTCTCAGATAAGCAGATGTAGGAACACAGGGACCCACCATGGTTGGCGAGAGGGCTTAGGCTGAGAGCAGGCAGGCTATGCCCAGGAAAAGAACCAGCCCCTCCTACAGGATGCGGACTGGTTCTTGGGAAGCAGCTGGTACATTTACATCACCGGCTGGGAGCAGACAGGCTGGGAGCTAAAGTGTGTTGGAAGAAGGCATGAGCATGGCACATTCAGGCCCCACAGTGCGAATGATTAAATAATCAAAAGCTGCCCTCCAGCTTGCTAGAGTGACACCGTAAGAAATCCCCATCTTTGGAGCAGCCTGGAGATCTGAGCTTAAAGCGAGCCTTCAGATATGATAACACAGGAGTGGCTGAAATATGAACCAACTCCACCTCCTCCCGCACTGTATGTGTTTTTAGAGTACGATTGAAAACATTTCGCTGATCACCGTCTTGACTACACTGACATGTGCGAGAGATGTGACAGTGACAGCTTCCTTGCTAATTTTGGAAATTGGCTCTATAGAAGAACAGGCTGTGCCATTCTCTGTTGGAATAACAAAGAGCCCCAACAGACACAAAGTTCTGTCCAAATAATGGACAGGTTCCTGTTTGGTGAGGAGAGGGGTCACTCCATTTTTCCTTCTCCCTGCGGGGGTTGAATTCAATTTGGACATGAGCTGTATGGCCCTTGCTGTTTCATTTAAGCTCCCAAGCCTCAGTCACCTTCCCTTGGAAATGGAGCTAATTATGCCTTATCCGCCTGGCCTATCAGGGACTGGGCCACATCCCCTCTTCCAGCTTTAAGATCTGGGATTTTAAACTGCATCACCTGACTCAGCAGTAGGACTCCTTTGCAGGCCTAAGCTCTGGAATGCCACAGAAGCTCCCAGGACTCCCCCTTACCCCATATTCAAGAAGATTCAAGTCCATTTTGCCAACTCAAGGCCAGAATCTTAGTAGACATGCTCAAAGGGATAATTACATTCATTGCATCAATGACAGCCAAACAATGACAGCAAACTCCACTTCACAGGAAGAAGACCAGAGAAACATCTACAGGATGAGACCAATCGTGATGAACTGAGTAGTAATTAGGAATTTGGTATTAGAGGCAGGGCTGCAAGCGTTTAAATACAGAAGACTCTTAGAATGTGCAGATTTAAGGCCAGGCATGGTGGCTCATGCTTGTGATCCCAGCACTTTGGGAGGCCGAGGTGGGTGGATCACTTGAGGTCAGGAGTCTGAGACCAGCCTGGCCAACATGATGAAACCCGTCAAAAATACAAAAAATTAGCTGAGTGCGGTCACAGGCGCCTGTAATCCCAGCTACTTGGGAGGCTGAGGCATGAGAATCACCTGAACCTGGGAGCCTGAGGTTACACTGAGCTGAGATCACACCACTATACTCCAGCCTGGGCAACAAGAGTGAAACTCCATCTCAAAAAAAAAAAAAAAAAGAATGTGCAGATTTAACTTCGACAGTTTACGGTGGAGATGAACAATCTTGATAAAACATGGCATGTAATAATTCATAATTTTGTTGAGGTCCAAATTTGAATTCTATTCTCTGGAAGGCTGCTCTGCAAGAGTGAGTCAGAGCTCATGGAAAGCACTGGAAAGGAAGTTAGGTTTGATATTTAGGTGCTGGGGTTACAGAAGCTTGAGGTGAAGCTCTAGCTCTGCGAACACTAGCTGTGTGACACTGGGCATGTTTGCTTAACCTTCTGAACCTTCATGTCCTCCCCTGCAAAAGAAAGGCAACAGTCATAGTGCTTAACTGAGAGTGCTGGTAAGAAGGTGAAATGAGACAATGCCCACAAAGAACAAAGCTCTTAGCTTACTGTTTTTCATTTTGTTTTGTTTTTTTAGAGATGGAGGTCTTGCTCTGTCACCCAGGCTGGAGTGCTGTGGGACAATTATGGCTCACTGCAGCGGTGAACTCCTGGGCTCAAGCAATCCTCTTGCCTCAGCCTCCCAAGTAGCTGGGACTACGGGTACATGACACCATGCCTGGCTAATGAAAAAAAACATTTAAATCTTTTTCAGAGATGAGGGCCTCTCTATGTTGCCCAGGCTGGTCTGGGACTTTTGGCCTCAAGCAATACTCCTGCCTCAACTTTCAAGTAGCTAGGATTATAGGTGTGAGCCAGAGCGCCTGGATCTACTGTTGTGAATAACCACTAGCAATAGTGAACGAACCTAGCTGGAAGCTTAGCATCTGTCTCCAAGAGGCGCTGTTATTCTTTTCTTATACTATTTCCTTATACTTCTTATACTTATATTTTCTTACACTTCTTTCCTCCTATACTATTAGGGAAGTGACATGCTGTAGTCTTTTCCTAAATACGGAGTTTCACAAGGTCCTGAAGCAGGCTCTTTTTGGATGTCTAGGCCCACCTGTATAGATCAGAACTCTTAAGATGTATTAAAGGTTGAGGACTTCACATTGGTATTGGATTGTATTTCTGATGATCTTGGACATGTCAGATTGCTTCTGACATTTGCTACATCTTTTATTAGAAAAGGATACCTGCCCATTTACCACCTTGCATTTAAAGGGGAGGAAATTAATTAATTAATGTGACTGCAATATAAATATGAAGGTATACTGTTTGTTCCTTTATGATTGCCATTGCAACCACGGCTGGCTGCCTAGCAAATATTTAATCTCCCCTTCTTCTTTATAAGAGAACCTGGGTTTTATTTATGCTGGTACTACACATAGACTCTCTCACAGATGGGCAGCTGTATAACACAATAGTGACTAATGAGGTATGAGCAGAAATTCCTGGGGAAGGCATCCCAGAAAGCTCTTTAAAGGGGGTGTCTCCATTGGCACAACAAGCTCTTTAAAGAGAGGTGTTGGCTGGGCAAGGTGGTTCACACCTGTAATCCCAGCATTTTGGAGGCTGAGGCAGGCAGATCACGAGGTCAGGAGATTGAGACCATCCTGGCCAACATGATGAAACCTTGTCTCCACTAACATACAAAAAATTAGCCAGGTATGGTGGAGCGCGCCTGTAGTCCCAGCTACTTGGGAGGCTGAGGCAGGGGAATCGCTTGAACCTGGGCAGTGGAGGTTGCAGTGAGCCAAGATGGCACCACTGCACTCCAGCTTGGCAACAGAGCAAGACTCTGTGAAAGAAAGGAAGGGAGGGAGGGAGGGAGGAAAGGAGGGAGGGAGGGCGGGAGTAAGGGAGGGAGGGAGATGTCTCCATTGGCACATCGTACATTGTACTTTTCCCTGCCTGCCTAGTTCTTTCTGCCTGGAGCTTGTACGTGATACTGGCGCAAGCAGCCATTTTGAGACTGTGAGGTGACAAACTTGAGGATGAAAGCTAAGCTGGTTCCTGCTGGCCTCATGGCAACATCACAGTAATCCTGGGCTTCCTACCCCTAGGTTTTGTGTTACACGAGAACAACAACATTTCTACCTGGTTAAACCAATATAATCTTCTATCACCTGCCACCTGATGTAATCCTAATTAATACAATCCCTTGGGGCTAAAATCTCACCCTCAAATGGACAGAGATTGCTCCACAACTTCCTTGCCAGTAAATAGCCCTAACCCTAATCCTTGCCCTTTTCTTTGCCTGGCTGTCCTATTTATCCTTAAATGTCATCTCAGATATCACCGATCATCTCCTATTTTCTTGTTTTTTGTTTTCACTAAACAAGGTTTCTATAGGGGCCAGGAGAAAGTTGGGTTCAGAGTTAGAAGGTCACAGTAAAGACGTATGTCAAAGCACAATTATTATGAGATGCTTAGTCCGGCTGAAATGACCAGCAAGACTAGTCCATGCCTACTTTTATAGGTTATGGTCCCCTGTATTTTTTCTTTCTGCAATCAAGTCTTCCCCACTTTGTAGACAGCCAGCTGTGTTGTCCTAAACACAATACCCTGGACGGAAGTAAAGGTCAACAGAGGTTCCACGGTAGACCTTTGGAGAAGAAGCTTCCAGGACATTGGATGTCAAGTTAATCAGGAAAATATTCCCAGCCAGCCTTCAGCCACGTATGTCTTGGGCCAATTATATCACATTTTCATTCATGGCTCTTTTCAAATTATTGAAAAATGAACTCTCTATTTATGGTAGTAAATACTTGAGAAAAGTCAGTTTTATTATCTTCCATTTTTAGAAAATAAGAGAGTAGATGCAGCAAACCACCGTGGCACGCATACACCTATATAACAAACCTGCATGTTCTGCACATGTGTCCCAGAACTTAAAAAGAAAAGAAAATAAGAGAGGAAGTCAAGAGCAAAGTGACTTGTCCTAAGAAACAATTCACGTGTGTTTTCAACTTCTCTCTTTTGCCTTTGAAAGGTCATTTCCTTAGAGGCAGCAATCACAAGTTATTTTTCTTTCATTCAGGGCCTGACCTATTGTAAATCCTTGCTAAATGCTGTGTATGCGATGCTGAGATTACACAAAGAAGAGGTGGTCTTGATCCTAAAGTAAGTCTCGCTCAGGATCAAGAAGTAAAACCTTGGCGCCCACACACCCTCTCATTGATAGTCTGGGTCAAGAGAGAGGACCAGATGGGTCCTCTGCAGGGGCCCCACTGCATACTGGTAATGGCTTTCAGTTAGGAAGGCTGCCATTCAACTCAGTAGGTCCATCACGCCCCTGGGAGTTCTCTATGGTAGACCCAAGTGATGGGAGACTATAAGCATTTAAGAGGGCAGTCAACAGAATTAGCCAGAAGATTCCAACCAAGAGCCCTCTAGTCTGAAAGCAGAAACAGTTGTCCAAGGAATCAATGATTTAGCCAGTCGTGCATGCACAGCAGGTCGGAATGTTTTACTCAAGTATTTATATTTAGTAGTTAGACAAATATTGTTTACAAATAAAACGAATTCTGGAGAAAACAGACAGCATTTGTTTAAAGATGTGATGCTGTCTGCCTGTGTCCTGACTTCAGTCTCCTGTTGGGCAACAGATGCAGAAGTTTCAGTTAGACAGGAGGTATAAACTCAGGAGATTACTGTGCAAGGTGATTATAGTTAATGTATTGTGTACTTGAAAATTACTAAGCACATAGATTTTAAGTGTTTTCATCACAAAAAAATGGTACGTATATGAGGTAATGCAGGTCAACTGGCTTGCTTTAGCTATTTCATAATATATACTTATTTTAAAACATTGTGTTGTATATCATGTATACAATATGTATGTCAATTAAATTAAAAAATTTAAAACAATTTTACTTAGATGCATGTGTATTGAATAAAGTGATGTGAAAGATCAAGCAAACCAATACAAAATTTTATTTATTTATTTATTTTGAGACGGAGTTTCACTTTTGCTGCCCAGGCTGGAGTGCAATGGTGTGATTTTGGCTCACTGCAACCTCCACCTCCCGGTTCAAGCTATTCTCCTGCCTCAGCCTCCCAAGTAGCTGGGGTTACAGGCATGTGCCACCACATCCAGCTAATTTTGTACTTTTTTAGAAGAGACGGGGGTTTCTCCATGTTGGTCAGGCAAGTCTCAAACTCCCAACCTCAGGTGATCTGCCCCTCAGCTTCCCAAAGTGCTGAGATTACAGGTGTGAGCCACCTTGCCAGCCCAACCAATGCAAAATTTATAAACAAAAGCTATGACAACACTCCCATACAAGCAGCCACCAGCCCAGAGGCCTCATAGATAAAGAAACACTTGCCTCCTGGCAACCTCTTAGTTTTCTAAGTTCAAGGGCCTCCAGAGGTATTGACTACTTCTTAAGTTCTTCTTAATATCCCTCCTAAGGGGAGGGAGAGGGGACCTACTGGCCCATCACAGGCCCAAAGCCCAGAGAGATCTACAGTCAGGTTCTAGGTTAGTTTCAAACTCTTAATCCTTGCCAATAAAACGTCCAGGGGGCGGGAGGCGATGGAGTGTATATTAGGTATATGATGACTAATACGTAGAATGTATTTTTGGAAATGTTGGATTCAACCTACTTAGGAAGCAGAAGTGTGGAGGCTTGAGAGCATGTGTTGAGGCCCATGCCTCCATGATATGGGGGCGTCCTCTCTAGAGAGCTGCTGTGGGCGCATGTGAAGGACTCACTCAGAGGCTGCAGCTTAAAAAGGTGACTCAGTTTCAGTTAGTTTTGAGTTCTCTCTTCCCTGCCTTTTTCCAAATGTGCATCTCATCAGCTGAGGGTTCATCAAGCCCCATCTTGGGCTTCCTTGAGGTATATGTGGGTCACACAGGCTGCAGGGGTCGAGGGTAAATGAAATTCCCAGTCTGCTTCAGGCAGCTGAGGAGCAGTGTGTCATGTTTCTCCTGAAGACCTCACAGATTCCCAGCAGTGTTCTCCTAGCCCTTCCCCTTCCCCACCTCCCTTCTGGCCTCACCCTCAGATCCACACACCATCTTCTCCCTGTTTTTAGAAACACTCTCAGGCCCAAAGCCGTCTTGGATGAGGAGGAGTGGCTGGTTTTCACTTGCTCCCCAGGGAATGCTTCCACTGCTGTCTTCTGTCTCCCCACTCTGACTCTTGGGGTGAGCAGAATGATTACCCCAAAGGTGTCCAGCTCCTAATCCTCAGAACCTCTGAATATGGCACTTGATATGACAAAAGTGACTTTGCAGATGCAATTAAGAATCTTTTTTTTTTTTTTTTTTTTTTTGAGATACAGTCTTGCTCTGTTGCTCAGGCTGGAGTACAGTAGTACAATCTTGACTCACTGCAGCCTCTGCCTCCCAGGTTCAAGTGATTCTCATGCCTCAGCCTCCCGAGTAGCTGGGATTACGCATCACCACGCCCAGCTAATTTTTACATTTTTAATAAAAACTGGTTTCACACATTAGCCAAACTGATCCCAAACTCCTGACCTCAAGTGATCTGTCTGCCCCAGCCTCCCAAAGTGCTGGGATTATAGGTGTGAGCCTCCATGCCCCACCTAAATTAAGAATCTTGAGATGAAGGGGTCACCTTGGATTATCCAGGTGGGCCCAAGGTAATCACATGAGTCCTTATAGGAGGGAGGCAGGAGGGTCAGAGTCACAGAAAGAGATGTGAGGATGGAAGCAGAGGCCAGAGAGAGCCTGGAAGATACTATGTGGCTGGCTCTGAACATGCAAGAGGGGGCCACGAGCCAAGGAATGCAGGCAGCACTAGAAGCTGGAAGAGGCAAGGAAAGGGATTCTCCCCTGGAGCCAACAAGAATGCTGCCCTGCTGACACCTTGATGTTAGCCCACCGACAGGTGTGTTCAACTTCTGACCCTCTGAACTGTGTGATAACAAATTTGTTTTTTTTTTTTTTTTCTTTTTTTGAGACAGTCTTGCTTTGTCACTTAGGCTGAAGTGGAGTGGTGCATCACAGCTCACTTCAGCCTCGACCCCCAGGCTCAAGCAATCCTCCCACCTTAGCCCCTTGAATAGCTAAGATAGCAGGCAAACATCACCAGATCTGGCTAATTTTTAAATTTTTTGTAGAGATGGGGTCTCGCTATGCTGTCCAGGCTAGTCTCAAGCTTCTGGGCTCAAGTGATCCTCCTGCCTCAGCCTCTTGAAGTGCTGGGATTACAGGTGTGAGCCACTGCACCCAGCAATTTGGATTGTTTTAAGTTACTAAGTTTGTGATCATTTGTTAAAGCAGCAACAGGAAATGAACATAGCTCCCCAGCATCAATGTATAATTGCAACACATCAGGAACACAGGCCTGTGGTGAGTGTGAAGGGAGCTCTACTGGGCTCTTTCTCCTCCTCATGCTCTTCATCCCCCTGCCTAGTGTGGCCCCACTCTTGAACCTGGCTCCATGCCAACCCCTGTTGGCATCGACCTCACCTTTGACTCCAGACCTACTTCTTTCCCACCAACGCCTCTCACACCTGCACAAAACTTGCAGCAAAGGTCACAAATAGACCCCTTACCCGCTCCTCCTATAACCACATCTACTTCTGGGAAATGGGGGAGGGACAGCATCCTAGTTTAAACACTAGCAATAACAGCTACAACCCCAAAACCCGAGTTGAAAGCATCTGGCTCAACATCTTGGAGAGAAAAATGAATTCACTGACATAATGAGCATGGAAAACACGTGCTAAGCATTACACCCAGGCCATTGCTTTTGATGTAAACTTCCATGTCAGAGAATCCATGAGTGTCCCAAAAGACAAAGACTTGGATTCATGACCTAAGGTATGTGAACTTTAAAAAAAAATACCTCCACTTGCTTCTTGTCCTTTTCATGACAGGAACCAAGATAAACACCAGCTTCCAAATTTCCTCTTACAAAATAATTGTGCATGACTGTTCACCCTTTATTAAGCACCTTAAATGTTCTCAATGCCCAGCAACATGACAATGTAAGTGGACAAAATAAGAGGCAGCCAGATGGGACAGGTGATGTCAGCCACCAGCAGTGGCAGTCACACCAGAATCCTGCCACCGGTGTGGGTGTGTGGGCGTGTGTGTGCATGCGCAACTCAGTGACTTGTCCACAAAGTTAGCACAGCACATTGCTTGGAGGACAAAAATTTCCTAAATTTCTCATTTTAAAACTTAATTGAGAACACCTCACACCTCCTCGAAGGACAGTTGTGCCTTGTCAATTCCAACACAGAGGAAATTCTAATAATCAAGGGTCAAACCGGGACATCTTTTTTGTTGTTGTTCTTAAGTGAAAAAGCAAGCAGTGCTTTTTCACTTAAGAACAAAAAAAAATCCATCAGGAAATCCTTTTGGGGCCCTTGAACCTCAGAGAAAGCTGCTCATACACCTTCTCCGGTATATTTCACATTTCAACACACACACACACACACACACACACACACGAGATGAGCTGGTCACAAAAGGACAAATGCTATATGATGTCATTTACACGAAGCACTTAGAGCAGTCATATTCATGGAGACAAAAAGTGGAATGGTGGTTGCCAGGGACTGGGGGAAGGTGGAATGGGGAGTTCATGTTTAATGGATATGGAGTTTCCATTATGGAAGATGAAAAATTTCTAGAGATGGATGGTGGTGATGGTGGCACAATATGGGACAGTACTTACTACCATGGCACTGTACACTCATTGTGATTAAAAATGGTAAATTTCATATTATATTTTACTACAATTTTTAAAAATCCATAAATACACACATATAAAGTAACTCTACCAAATGCTGTTTCCTCACACTGAACCATGACTATAAATACCTTGCTGCTTTTTTTTTACTTTGAATGGATCATTTCATTGGTTGTAACAAAAAAGAGAAACGAGCATTCCACGGAGCCCCAGGACGCTGGAGGCCAAGCAGCCCTCAGGAGACGGGGGAGTCCAGCTGTCCCTTTGGGGCAGGGCTTCCTGGCTTGCTGAGGGGGCCCTACCTGGTTTGAAAGTGGTGCTCAAGGTCGCAGCGTTGCAGCACCTGGGTGCAGTGCTCCCTGAACGGGCAGGTCACCAGCAGCTTGTTGAGGAGCTTGTTGACCAGGATGCTGGACTTCTTGCAGTGCTGCAGAACCAGAGGCTTGCGGTCCATGGGGCAGAAGTCCTTCTCCACCAGGAAGTTGGTGAGGCAGAGGGTGCAGTAGGTGTGTCCACATGGAGTGTCCAAGGGGTCCAGCAAAGCCTGCAGGCAGATGTGGCAGATGAGGTCATCATCCACATCCTCCGGGTAGCTATAGAAGTGGTTTTCCTCCAGGGAGTGGGCTTGGCCGCATACCGCACACAGGGGTTCAGGGTCACTGGCAGGCTCTGGCTGGTTCATGGTCAACTGGGGAGCAATATGACAGGAAGCTCAGTCACACAATATTTCCTTGGGAGCAAGTCAAGATCTAGGAGCCATCCACACACCTGAAAGAGAACAAGAGGGCTCACCTTTGCTTCCCAGCACATGAAAGGTTTATGCTTATGGTAGATATGGGAAACTGAGCTACGATTCAGAAGGCAACGGTTGAGTGTCTACTCGAGTGATTGACAGGACCTTGGGCATGCCCCATGGCCTCCTTGTGCCTCCATTTTTCCACGCATGCCAGTGGGAATGCTGTTCACCTTTAACATCCTCACACTGGTGTGGTAAGAATCATTTGGGTAATATCCGGGAAATAAAGTAACTCAAAAGCAATATGCCCTAAAAAATGTAACTTGTAGTTAAAAAACGTAAAACTGTGATTAAAGTAACTCAAAAGTAATATGCTCTAAAAAATGTAATTTGTGAAGAAAATTAAATAGACCAGTGATTTACAAAATTCTCAACAGATCAGGACAAGAAAAAAGACAAACAGTTAACGCTGTGATGGCTTTCTCTTATCTTTCTTCCCCACCTTTCTCCCAAACTCAGAAGATGCAGGAGATCAGTTCTTCCAATTAAGTCGTCTGAGAGGAAATAGTGCCATCGAACCTTCTGTATTTTCACTATGATAAATGTTGTCTCCTGTAAGCATTTCACTCAGTTGGTCATTAGTGGCTAAGTGGGCTCTGGACACACTGCCTGGGTTCAAATCCCACCACTATGGGGCAATGATTTCAGACTCTGTTTTCACATCTGTAAAATGCGAATAATCACAGCATATTTCATAGAACTCTTGTGAGGATGAAATGAGATATGATACATAAAGCTCTTAGATTGGCACCTACCACATATTAAGTGCTCAATAATTCTTACATGTATTTGTTGCTGAATTCACTGTCTCTAGTCTAGTTCTGTCGGCCAAGAAACTGAAAACTAGAGCTCCTATAAAGGGCCTTTTGGCTTTGTTCTAATAGAACTCTTTTATTCCATTCGATATTTCTTTTGTTTTCTATTTCTGTTTGAAGTGGAGTGCAGTGGCACAATCTCCACTCAATGCAACTTCCACCTTCCGGGTTCAATCAATTCTCCTGCCTCAGCCACCCGAGTAGCTGGGATTACAGGCACGCACCACCATGCCCAGCTAATTTTTGTATTTTTAGTAGAGACAGGGTTTTGCCATGTTGGCCAGGCTGGTCTCGAACTCCTGGCCTCAAGCAATCTATCTGCCTTGGTCTCCCAAAGTGCTGGGATTACAGGTGTGAGCCACCACATCCAGCCTAGATATTTCTTTTAAACAGTAGAATACTATCACAATATGTATTTTCCTTTAACATAGATAGGAGTTCAACATGCTTGCTTTGCATCTAGAAAGTCTCTTGGGTAAACAGTCAATAGTTTTCGAGCATCAACTCTGAGCTAGGTCATGAGTTGGGTATGCAGACCTTTGAGAGAGATGTAAAGGATACGCTTCTGCTTTCAGGGAGTCCCCAGTCCAGAGGGGACATGGACATGCACACAAGTAGGATCCCAGATCATCAGTGCAAACTAGGGCTCTGGGGCAACTTTCATGGTGATAAAGAATCCTGCATCAGCCTGGTGCGGTGGCTCACACCTGTAATCCCAGCATTTGAGGAGGCCAAGGCAGGTGGGTCACCTGAGGTCTGGAGTTCAAGACCAGTCTGGCCAATATGGCGAAACCCCGTCTCTACTAAAAATACAAAAATTAGCATGCACCTGTAGTCCCAGTTACTTGGGAGGCTGAGGCAGAAGAATTACTCGAGCCTGGGAGGCGGAAGTTGCAGTGAGCAGAGATCGGGCCACTGCACTTCAGCCTGCGCAACAGAATGAGACTCTGTCTCAAAAAAAAAAAAAAAAAAAAAAAATGAATCCCGCCTTTTCCCTCAGCCCCAAGTCAACATTCCTCTTTTCCAAAAGTCAATTAAAAGACCTTATGCTTTCCACAAGAACATAAAGACACATGAATAACCTAACAGGAAATTAGCCACATTTGGAAACAGCCCAGCAGTCATAAACTGTATTATATCTCCTTTCTTTTCCAAATAAAGTTGGAGGTTGTTTGTAGAAACACAGCCTTATCTCAAAAAGAAAATATATTGGCTTCAGGCTTTCATTGAGTCAGCTTTGTGGTTTACATTTCTGTACTGCAGTAACATGCCTGAGAGGACACTCTAGTGAAGAGGTTGATGGAAAATGCCCTGAATGTAAAAACATTTAGAAATTGTAGCATTTTATTTAGCATCAGATAGGACCAGAGGAGGCAAAGGTAGAGGGTGCAGGAGGGGGTGAAGCTGTTTTATGGAAATCCATGCAGCTGCTGATTGTCCTCAAGGCTGTTAGAAGGTACCAGAATCTCACAGGAAATGTTTTAAGTGACACCAGAAACAGTTGAAAAATAAACATGAAAATGGAAATGGGCCACCCAAAAGATTATCATCTACCATCTACCATCTATAGGGGAAAAAAGGTTCACACAGGACAAAGTAAAGCTCTAGGTCTTTTAAAGCTTCTCTGTAGTGTTCTGCCATGTAGTCCCACATGCTACAGTCTTGGTTATTCTTTCTCATGATGCTGTAGGTGAAGATAAATTCAGGCTGCAATGTGGCCATAACACTGAAAATACAACTTCACGTTTCTGGGCCATTCACCTATTGGTGAAATGGTGGCACTGGACCAGATTTTCATTTTCAAAATGTGGAAGGCATCAGATGCTGCCAGATCTTCCAAGGGAGTCGAGATAGGAGGAAATCAAGGGGGGGCTTTGCCCACTCCTCCAGCTCTGCCATTATTATTATTATTATTTTTAAAGATGGGGTCTCACTCTGTTGACCAGGCTGGTCTTGAACTCCTGGCCTCAATCAATCATCCCATCTCGTCCTCCCAAAGTTCTAGGGTTACAGACATGGAGCCACCATACCCAACCTGCCATTATTTCTTTAATGCATCTGTTATTTCATATTCTGTCAAAGGATCCTAGCTTAAAAAAAAGTTGTGAAATGCCAGACTAGATTGTGTATAGCAGTCCCTTCCAGAAATAGAGTTCATGATTCTGTGCTAATCAAGTGGGGATTTTATGTTTTGTCCTGATTTTGATGATTAGATGTTTAGGAAAAATCCTTTTTTCATCTAACAGCTCTTTGAACATTTACCATGTGCCAGGCACTGTGCTAGGGGCCTTAGATTAGTAGTATATTACGTTATTCAAGTCTCACAAATCCCCAGGGTTAGCTAGTTTGTTTTTTTAACAGATGAGGAAACAGAAATGCAGTGTATAAGTAACTTTTCAATTATACCAAAAAAAGAAACAAAACAGGCAGAGGCTGTCTGACTCCAAGTTTCTGCTCCTACTTCCCTACTTTTTCTCCCAGCATCTTTCTTGATTACGGCTAGTGAAAATCCCAATAACGTAACTCATTAAATACAGGAGACCCAGGAAATCAGAGCCTTTACATCTCTTCAGGCTCCACTGTAAGTAGAGTCACGTGTCGTTTCATGATGAAAATATGTTCTAAGAGGTGCACTGTTAGGCAATTCAGTCCTTGCACGAACATCACAGAGTGCACTTACACAAACCTTCATGGTATAGCTGACTATGCACCATATAGGTGTGTAGTCTATGGCTCCTAGGCTGCAAGCCTGTTCAGCATGTAACTGTACTGAATACTGTAAGCAACTGTAACACAATGGTAAGTATCTGTATATCTAAACATAGAAAAAGTACAGTAAAAACAGTATTTTAATCTTATGGGACCACTGTCATATGTGGAGTCTGTCATTGACCAAAACATGATCATGTGGTCCATGACTGTAGATTCATCAAAGATCTCTGGAGAAAAGATTCCTTGATGTGACCGAGTGCTGAGGCAGAATGAATGGGATGGGGTGAGAAAATGGCAGGTTTCACTCTGACTCCAATTCTTTCATATTTTCCCTTCCTTCTTTCCTTTCTTTTCCTTTCTGAGAGCAATTTGAATTCCCTGGCATCTACCCATGTGGATAAACCAAATTCTTCATATAATGTTAATGTACACACTGCTGTATATATTTTCTGACTTGACTTTAGACTAAATAAAGCCTACATGAATAGAAACAGATTATGAGATAATTGACTGAACAAGCAATTTTGGCTCTAAGGGAAACAATGAGGTAGACTTAAGAAATATGATTAATATCTACCTAGTGGTTCTGACTCTCAGTTATAGCTTATAAACATGTATGATGTATCATGTTTTCAGACCTATCAGGGCCTTGCTGCTGAACAGAGAAGAAATGATCAAAAATCATTAAGTCTTAAAAAGTAAACTATTTTCTCCCACCAAAAGTAACAGAGAGGGCCTGTCAGTTTGTGTCCGTATAAATTTACTGAATATATCAGTCATCAGCACCTCTGGTCCTGGCTGAAGTAAGTGGGCAGAGCTGTGATGCAGGGCTTTGGTAGTTTAGAGTAAGCAGGAGGAGCAGAGTGGATTGATTTCCTCCTTATGTATGTGTATGGGGGGTAGGGTGGAAATCTTACACTTTTTTGGTATAACCCTGTGTGCCTCAGGAATCACCCTTTCCTTCTTCCTTTTGATCTGAAAATAGGACAGAAGCCGGAAGTGACGTTTAGAGATATATGTAGCCGAAACAACCAATCTAGTGCTGAAAAGCACCCAGAAAAATAAAAAACCCCGTCTCTCTTTGCTCCTAATCCCTGCTTTCTTTCCTACCATTTTATTGTCTAGCCTAAAACCTGTATAGAAGCTTCTCTGCCTAATTCTCAAATTCTGAACTTCCTGAATGACAGTATAGCAGAGCAAAAGCCAGTCTGTACTGCCTGCAATCACGAGGGTCATTCGAGATTGTATGTGTACTATCACCTGCACTTGACAGATTTAAGAACGGCCTTTGGAATACAGCCTGTTTGGAAGTGGAAACATTTGTGCATCAGGTAACTCATCAGATGGGATCCTTCGTGTGCTATTGTCCTGCCAATTCTCCTGCACCCTGACTTTGCAGAAAATGGTTATTGGATGTAGTTACCAGAATAAACCACATACTCCACTAGAAAGACAATTGGGTAAATATAACGTTTGGCATGCGGCACTGAGAGTTTTACATGTTCCTCCCATTGAAAGGACAAGATTTGACCCTAAAGCATCTCTGAAACTGTTGCCTGAGTCACAGTTTCCTAGTAATAGGAGGAGGATTCCATATTATGAAAGAGTCCTTCTTTATAGTCAAATGGAGGTGTGTCCTGCATTGGCACTTTAATCTTGTCAAAGATGAAACACTGTAGCCACAGACTCTGAGTTGAAAGGAAGCCCTGATGGATGAAAAAGGTCGTCTTTATTACTTTATAAAATAGATAATTCTGCCTTTGGATAGCTTTGATTATTAGAGGAATAAGTTCCCATAACGAGCAAAATTTTCCCTTTCTCTACCTCACTTGCCCTCTCCACAAGTGCCACTGTTACCCTAGGAGCTCTTTAGAATATGCCTGATTTCTTAAGTTCTTTAATTATTTGAAGATAGATCCCATGTTCTCCCCCAGGGCAAGTAGGCTTAGGTTCCGTCAGCATTTATTCAGCATCCCAATCTCTTCTGCAAGCTCCCCATTTATCAGTGTCTCTCCTACTACGTATGGTAGAATGAACTCCAAAACTCCAGGCCAGAGTGAAGTGGGGGAATCTGTTCCCTTGCTGTGACTGCCAGACAGCCTGAGACTGCATCCGCTTTCTTGTAGCAATAGCACACACCACTGCTGTTACTGGAGTGGGCACAGCAGGACACACTGCCCTGAGGCCTGGAGAAAACAATTCTTGGAGGTGGTGGAGGAGGTACATATCTTAAAAGTAAAAAGGTAGAAATGTAGAAGCTTTTAAAAACAGAAGCAACGGCTCTGAATGCAGTTCAGAACTTGCAAAAATATTAGTGGCATTAGGTGGATTTATATAAACAGAAGACAGTTTTCAGTGGCTAAACAGTTCAGTACTGGAACCCACGATGTATATCCAATCCTTAGAACCATTGGTCGCTGGGGAATTTAAGGCTCTCTTATTTGTTTGTAAACATCCCTTTACTTTGATAAATCTCATTCCAAAATGTACTGACATAGTAAATAATACAAGGAAAGAGAAATGGGAAACATTTAAACAAATGATGAATCAGAGATAATTTTTCCCACCCAGAGTACAAATACGGAAGAACTTCCACTGAAATTCGCAATAAATGAAAAAGTTAAAACAGTGATAGGCCATGAGCAACTGATGGAGAAGCAATGGAAGAATTGAAGTCTGCAGCTCCAGGTGCTCCTCTCCCCACCCCAGCCCCAAAAGATGCACAAATACTTGAAAAAGGAAAGTATCCAAGGAGGTATACTGGTCACCTGGGACCATGACAGTTGTCCCCTTATCCGGGGAGGGGTGTCTTGCTGAAGAACCTGGTTCATGAAAAATTCCTACTTTGCCACAGCATGTTCAGAGAAATCCACTGAAAACATTCCTAAGTAACAGATCTAGTGCTATGCTGAGCCATGTTGCAGCCTGAGGCCAAAGGAAAAAATATATGTCCTGATATGTACATTTTTGTTTATTTTTTTAATGGCTAATTTTTCAGATTTAGGAAGTTGAAAAATGTGGAAAACATGAAGAATAAGTATATCAGAACTTAAAACATCAATTTAAGTTTAAATATTTTATTTATTCTCAAAATAATTTCAAAAATAGTTTTGCTTTCCTGGCTCTAAAGGAAACACACTACCAATAGTGTTTTCAAAAACCTTCCTCTTTGCTCAGTGTATTGGTCCATTTTCATGCTGCTATGAAAAAATACCTGAGACTGGGTAATTTATAAAGGTAAAGAGGCTTAATGGACTCACAGTACCACATGGCTGGGGAGGCCTCACAATCATGTTGGAAGGTGAAGAAGGAGCAAAGGCATGTCTTACATGGTGGCAGGCAAGAGAGCGTGTGCAGAGGAACTGCCCTTTATAAAACCGTCATATCTCGTGAGACTTATTCACTATCACAAGAACAGCATGGGAAAAAGTCACCCCCACAATTCAATTACCTTCCACTGGTTCCCTCCCACAACATGTGGGAATTACAGGAGCTACAGCTCAAGATGAGATTTGGGTGGGGACACAGCCAAACCATATCACTCATCTTGTTTTTGATTGAGAAAATTGCCACGTTTGATCATTTAACTAAGTAATAATCCTAAATATTTTCTAAATGACTTTAGATTACTGATCTTGTCTTTATTCAAATAAATTCTGATCTTCTACATATCATGGACTTTTTGCATTTATTTTGTATTTTTAAAAATATTACATGCACATTGGGATTACAGAATTTTTTTGGCACCTTAAATTTTGCACCTGAAGGTGAGTGTCTCACTTGCCTCACCTTAATTATGACCTTGTCACTGTTATTTTTAGACACCTAAGTAGGGAGAGTAGAATATCAAAACTGTGGTTTGGATGCAGCTCTGCTACCAACTACCTTTTTGGGTCTTGATATTTTCCTTTTACCTGACCTGGTTGCCAGCCAGGTGCAATGACAAAACAGTAGAATCACAAACTCTTCCCAAGCATGCCACTAAACTTTACCCAAGGTCTGACCTGATTGTTGCTTCAGCTGATTGTTACACTTAACAGAGACACAGAGGAGCCACTCGCTTCATTGAAGAGAAAAATGTAACCTAGAGCCAGGTCTCACAAAAGATCATAAAATGACTGGCTCCTGTAAGAGCTTTGTTTCATGAGATACAGAGAGCCCAGACAAGTAATAAAGAGTTCCCTCCAGCAAGGACACTACGTGGAATGTGACATTTTACAAACAGTGTGAGGCTCTGCCCTACTGTATTCATGTTTGCTTTGCAATTTTTGCTTATTTAAAAGTTGTTTAAAATCTTGTACTCCCTTCAGCCAACCCTCTTGTTTTATCGCGTGTTTCAAACACACAAAGGCTAACTCTACATCAGCTGATTTCCGAGGTAACTTTTAGCTTCAAGAAAATGAGTGTAAGGTTTTTTTTTTTAATTGTTGATGATGCTTTAAAATTTGGTTGAAGCTCCATGTAGCAGAATGGTTGCTTAGTTTCAAACTGGTCACTGGGGTGACAGCTCAGTACAAAGATCACAATCACAGTCAGAAACACCATCCTGGACCACGAGGAGCAGAAATATAGCCACAGAAAAACAGAACAAACCAGTGCCTGTTACGTCTTCAAAGGGTGGCCTCTTCTCTCTTTCTAAAACAATTCACCCAGCAGGCATGTTTGCCTAACGACTGCCCTGGCCTTAGCTGTAACTCCTAAATCAGGTTATGGGGAGTAGGGGGAAATAATTGACTAAGTTAGGGCAAAGTCTATCTTTCTCTATTAAACAAAGTAAATTTGCAATTACATTTTAAATTTTAGATAAATTTAGTGAGACTTGACAGTATCAATAAGGTACCATCCATTATTTTGATAAATGCCAATTGTAAACAAACATACACCGGGGATGGGCACGTGTTCTGTGGGCTATCCCTTAGCTCACAGACTCTCAAGCCATAGGGAAGAATTAAGAGCATTAAAGACCTGAATAAAAATGGTTGCACATGGAATAAAAATTATCTTCAAACTAAGAACCTGGGTTGGAAGTGGGGGTGATTTTTCTGTGTTTGCATGTTGCGGGGGCAGATACACTGCAGAGGAAAGAGGGGAGGCAGGAGCTTACAGGCTGCTGCAAAGTTGTGGTTAGCTCTGCTTCTGCTTAACTTCTAAATCAATGATCTCAAAGAGGGACTAAGCTGCTCATTAATGGAATCTGTGAATGACATTAGCCTGTACAGTATTGCAAACACCCGAAAATACAAAAAAAAAAAAAGACCTTTTAAATAGTCTTTAAAGAGGTCAGAAACATGTCAAGAAATTACAGGAGAATTGAACTAAAGGGAGACCATGTAATACATCTGGAGTCAATAAGGGAGGACATAGATGTTCCAAATGTGGGGAAAACAAGGGAAGTGGTTAAGTGAAAAGAGTCCCCGGTGGCTAGCCAATTAGACAAGTTTTAGGAGCCAGGGAATGCCTTTCATCAGCAGGTTAGAGAAGAGTGTTCCTTCTCTTGATGAGCTTTTACCACCTTTCCCGTAGGATGTCATACTTGGGTTTGTTTGCAAAAACTCTGTAAAAGAAAAGATGTCCTTTCTTTCCGTAGTCCATAAACATGATGAAATACAACTGACCCCTGCAAATAACAACAAAAAAATGAAGGCAGAGTATTTTTGCATTGACTCAGAGCTCTGTTCATGTATGGAGTCACCAAGGATCCCAGGAAGAGCAGATATCAGAGGGATATAGAAAAGAAGCAAACTGTCATTCTTTCATCCAAAGCTGAAAAACAATTTCAAAAAGTGGTTATGTAGTTTTTTTTTTTTAACAGATAACCAAGTTTTATGGAGGGAAGGACAAGATAAGGAAAGATATTTGAATTCTCAACATTTTCCTGCTGTGTTTCAATTCTACAGGGGTCATGGATTTGCCTAATTCATGCCTGGTACCGGTCTTAAACTCTGTGAGAGTTCCTATAGGGAATTCAATTTCATCTCCAATAAATTTAAGTCTAATTATGAAAATAGAGCTTATACATAGGACAAAAATATAAAAACACTCTAAGAGAATACACAATAAAAGGCAATGTGTATAGCACCCCAAAACAGGAGCCATGGACAAGCTTTGGAGGAGAGACAAGAGAGAGTGCGTGTGTGGCCAGAACAATCAAGGAAAGTTAACGGGAAAGATGGTCCTAGGGAAGAATCACGAAAGATAACTGGGATCTGGACAAGTGGGAAATAATCCAAGTGAGAAGAACCTAAGCAGATGGGTCAATCAAGGAAGAGTAGTGATCTCTTGATGTGATCCACACGACGACCTCTATGTGAGGTTTTAAAATGATTTATTTAGTAGTCATCGGATTTTGAGTTGGTTAAGGAACTTAAATTTTCACCAAGTAGAAAAATCCTCTTTTCAAGATCCCTACAGGATGACCTACAAGTTTCTACTTGAAACACTTCCACTGATGGAGAACTGGTCAGTTTTTCAAATAGGCGTGTGGCACTGCTGATACCTTGATTTCAAATGTCCAGCCACCAGAACTGTGAGAGAATAAATGTGAGTTGTTTTAAGCCACCAAGTTTATGGGGATTTGTTATGGCAGCCCTAGAAATACAGAGGCTACACATTTCTAGGGGCATTCCTGCAGGAATCGGGTGAACACTCCCAACAATCCATTCCAACACCTCTCCACAGGGCTTAGACATGGGCGAAACTGTTTGGAGATAGCAGCCATTTAGATTGCTACATACTCAGCAACTCTACCCTAGTAGAAAAATGTATCAATTTCCCTTCAATCCATTAATACATTAGAATACAGATGCCTTCAGAGATGACTGTTAAGACTAAATGTGCAAAGGGTCTCAAACGATTAAAAAAGAAAGGCCGCTATAGAATGTCTGAGTGTGTGTATGTTGTGGAAGGCGTAATATAAGTCTGACAATACATTTAATGAGGAGTCTGAAAACACATGATGACTCATGTATTAATGCGAGTATGCAGGAGCCTAAACATGCTGCGCTCTATTCAGAAAAGGCCATGTGACTGTCAAACGCAATCATCAGGAAGTTATGCAAATCATCTCAGCAGATAGCAATGGCATATTTAGACCTCCCCATCATGCATGTGCTATTGTGCCAAGAAGCTATTAAAGAAAATTCTTGGAGAGTTTTGACTGCTGCTGTTGAAGTCTTTTGTGTATCTGTGACAAATGCATCAAACACAAGCAGCAAATAAGTCACTTGAAAAACATGGTGGAGTCTAAGTCCACACATTCCAAGTCACGAATTAGTGACGTTACCAAAAATGTCCCTGGTTAATTGAGACAGAACGTGCTCCCACTGTTAGAAGTGTACTAGTGGACTTACCATGTCAAGGAACTTGGCTTTCTAGAGCAGAGAGAAGTTCTTTCAGATGGGTAGAGGAAGAAGGGCAGAGGCAAAGAGAAGAAGAGTAAACAGATGATTATAAAAACTGCAAATCTCAGATTGCAGGATCATCTTGTCTACCTTCTACCTGAGGCAGAAATTCTTTTTAGAATATAAAATAAAGAATGATTGTTAGTATTTAATGAGCAGTTTGTGATATGCAAGATACTGTGTTGGGTATTCAACGTGTTTTTTCATTTAATCTAAAATAATCCTATGAGATCATTAAGACGAGTGTACACTTTACAGATGAGTGTACGTGCAGCCGAAAAACACAAATCCTCTTTGTCATTCATTTATGAACTCATCCACTCATCCAGCAAATATACACCATGCACTAAATATGCCCCCAAAATGATCATCTTTAGTGACAAGAAACTCAGTATCTCAAAAAGCAGCCTACTACATTTTCGGACAATTCTAATTCATAGGAAGTTCTTCCTGTTACTGATCTGAAGTGTGGCTCTGTGTAACCAACCAAGCGGGTCACTGTGGTTTCCTCATGTCACACAAAAGAAAATGGAGAAATGGTAAACATAAAAAGTTTATGGCAGACAGCTGACATTTTCCTTCCTGATTTCAGCTCAGTGTCATTTTTCACATTTTATGGTTTTTTTTTTTATCATTTTCATGTCAACCCTACTCTTTGGGGATAGTTGATGGTTGAATCCTATGAACCCAGGAACAGTGATACAAGTCTTCCTTCCAAATAGTTTTGAAAAGCCTTTGATACTTTGGAGGTACTGTCAGAGGACAATAAATTTGCCAACCACATAAAAGTGAGTCTATGTAATGTCAGTACATAACTATCAGGAATAGTTATATGCTACGGGGAAGTCCATGAATACTGAGGCAATGAGGAAGACACACTTTAGAGCATCTCTTATCTGTCCTCGCCTTGCCAGCATCTTACAGATGGCCTTTTGAGTAGTCAAGACTATATCCTGGTCAATAGGGTGAAAGGAATAAAAAGTAGTCAGGATCCCACCAGACCCTATTTTCTCCATTTTAAGTGAGGAATTCAAACACAGAAAGGAGGTCCTAGCCCAGATCATGGAGACAAGGAGCAGTGACAGGTGAAGCCGGGAAATCACTGCTCCAGGAAGACCCACTATTTACTCACATCACAGAGGCCCACTGCCCACAGGTTCACGAAAGACCAGGCATCTTCATTGGCAGCCACCCTACCCTGGAACTCCAAGAGAAACAACGCAATCTTTGTTAACAGGTTTTCCTCCTCTGCTGTTGGGAGCCTCTCAGGAAATAATTTTCGCTCAGTCTTTGGCCCTCAACTTACTCCTGTTTCCATCATTATTACATCCAGACAGTAGCAGGGTCTAAGAAGTCTAACTGTAACCTACATAACACTTTTTAAAATACTATAACAATAGTTAACACTCACTGAACATTTACAATATGCCAGGCACTTTCCATGTAATTATTTCAGTTATTCCTCCCAACAGCACTGAGTCTGATAAGCATTTCATTTCCCAGATGATGAAACCGAAGCAAAGAAATATTAAGTAACTTATTTAGGCTAGCAATTACGTGGTAGAACTGGGTCTGATACACAGACCTGTCTGATTCTACCAACTATTCCTTCCTTTCAAGAAAATAAATACTAGTAACAGCTAACACTATGGCAGGTACCATTCCAAGCACTTTACACGTTTCAACCCATTTCATCTTCATGATAACCCTATTACACAGCTGATGAAAGCAGGTTAAAGAGTCTGTCCCGAGTCACACAGGTAGCACATGGTAGATCTGGGTTTTGAAAACCCAGGTGGGTAGCCTGATGCCAGAGACCAGACCACTATTCTAAAGCAATAGCACTGTCCCACCTAGAATGGAATGAATAAGATTGACATTTTCTAGTGAGGCGCTACCCAGTCTCCCTGGTCAGTCTGACCCATGCACCTAGGCATGCAGCCCACCTCGCTTCACTTGTAAGGACTGAGGGGCCCTGTGAAGTACACCATTGTAGCATCCTTTGGGGAAAAACATAGCTAAGGAAACTGACAGGCAGGGAAGTTGAGGTTCTCCCCTAGGGTCCCGAAGGCAAGCTAGTCAGTAGAACCCACTGACCTCAATCCACTAATCCCTTACTCTTGAATGATGAAAATTTGTGTTATCCCTGAAGGGTGAGACCCAGAGAAGCGACAAGGGCCCTGGGCACACAGTGCTCTTATGCAATGACTCAAGGTCATCCAAGGGCACAGGGTATTCCATGACAGGGCCAATCACATCCAATGGGTCACAAGCCTCCCTTCCATGGTACAATGCAGGCTCCAAACCAGGAGCTTCCTCCTGCCAGCGACTCGGCGTGAACCCTCACTCTGATCAGGGAGAAGGTTGTTTATTCGTGGGTCTGGAGGAGACCAAACACCCGGACTGCCCTGGAGATAGCACGATTGACAGCAGAAAGAACTCCCTGCAAGTCAGATGACAGCAACAACAACAGGACACTTCCCCAAAAGGCCCATGGAGAGTCACATTTTGTGGGTCTGTTGCAAGGTGAGAACCTTAGGGTGGAAAAAGGAAGAAATCACAGCCAGCCAGCAACTCCTAAAAGCTTTGCCTGGGAGGCTAGCAGAGACAAATCTGCCCAACTTGTTTAATGACATCGTTTAGGCATTCTCCTGCCTGTTTTCTTTTTCCAAACTGTTAACATTGAAGTTAATTACCTACGGTTAATTACAATAACAAGAACTATCAAAGTTCCTAACAATTGCAACCACACAAGATCTTTATCTTGATAGGGTCAGACTTTCTCTTCCAAGCAACCTAGGAAAATTCCTTCCAAAAGAAGGACCTAGCCTCACTTTGGCACCAGTTAGCACCAGGCATTGGCCACTGGATGCTAACATACATTAGCTACCTCATTAATTTCTCACAAACACATTAGATCATGGGGATTATTATCTCTCATCTTTCCGATGAAGAAACCAAGGGTCGGAGAAGTAACTTGCTCAAGGACATAGATGAAGGAGATTGTACATTTTTCCATCAGGCCCATGTCCACTTGAACCAATGGGTGGAGTTACTACAGGAACTCTGGGCAGGACGTGTATAAATTACCCAGCAGACCAACTGCATTCTAGACAATTTGACTCTGAATTCCAGTCTCTATCACTTCTTTCCTTTCTTCTACCTGGGGGTACAGTGTCTACAGCTTTTTTTCTTTAACACTCAGACATACTGACATACAGTGATGAAATGATTTATTTAATCATAAACTACTGTGAAAAGAGCTAATCAACCATGGTAAACCAGAGGCAACGTAATCTTGAGGAGAGGTTTAGACGTACTTTTATCCAGAAGATGCAAGCTTTGAATCAAGTGAGAACCTTAGTAAGGGACAAGTGGTAACCCCCACCCCTCAAACTCAAAGCTCTGGGAAAATAACAGACAAAGGTCAGTTAAAGGAGAACAAAACGAGCCTCCAAACAGTAAGACAGAAATTGGCAACAAAAAGTAGGCAGATTCTTAGTGGCGAGAAGCAACTGTCTAAGGCAAAAATGATCTCGGCTTGTCTCAGTTTATACCTTTGGAGAATTTACATGCACTTTGTATTTCTAGGTGGATGAACAGGAGCATAATTCCAGATTATTCCCTTGTAAACATATGTGCTAACTTAAATCTCAAAAAACAGCTGATAACAAAATCTAGAATGAAGTGCCTCACAGATTTCTTTCTTTTTCCAGTTTTTCCAGCTCATCCCAGCAGGGAATTGGGCTTAAAAATGGTTTCCGTTCTCTGACAACAGTATTGGGGAAACAGTATGACTAGTGGGCTGTCAAGAACAGAAGTGGAACAGGCTGTGTGATCAGAATTAAGAAAACAAAAATGGATCCTAGAGGTAAAATTACTTTAAAAGCCAGGTCCTGGCAGGACAACTTCTTTGGCATATTTGCTATTAAAAGAAAAAGAGACAGAAAAAGCCAAAGAGGTCCAAAAAATTAAAAATCAGACCCGAAGTCACATTCTTGTGGCAATGTGGGAATTAATCCTTACTGTAACCAAGGGTCAGCAGGCAGCCAGTCCAGGTCTGAATGTAAACAAATTCGAGTGCAGACTGCAAAGTCGTATTTAAAAGGGTGTTCAAAAAAGAGCAAAGAAAATGGTAGACTTTTTCAGAGAAGAGAGGAAAACTGGAACGGACAGCTACTGAATGGAAGAACAGAATTTACCCTGAGGAACAGGTTTTCAGGGAGAAAGAAAAAAAAATCTAGGGATGCCTCACAGGTTTAGATTGAAATCGCCTCTGGTGAGATGAATGCAGAAAATAAGGCAAAATGCGGGGGGAAAAAGCAAAATAAGAACTCTGAATCCAGTCTGCACTGGCCTCCTAGCCCCCATTAAATGGGCTGTGCCTTCGAGCTAAGTTTCAAAAAAAGCCTTCACTCTACTTCTCTCTAGGTTGTTATCGCTGTTGTTTTAATCAGATCAAGTACAAGGACAAGCAGAGGCTGGATTAATGATCAGAGAAACAAAAAGAATTAAATATCTGGCCTGGGAGAACTTTACCGTGTAACTAGAATGTCAAAAGCATCTCTCTACTATTCCCTCTCGAAAAAGCTTCTCCCTCTAGGGCAAACACCACAAACACCAGAGACAAGCCATTCAGCTTGTATTTTTTCATTCAAATTCCTTGTTCAGAGCCCTCAGGGGCCAGTGGTCTAAATACCAAGAGAGAAAAATGGAGGGTTTCAACTCACCTTTTCAAGCGTCTGTCTGAGGCTCTCCTAGCAGCAGCGGGCAGGGAGCTCTCATCCCTTATGGGTGAACCGAGCAGCTCCTTGGGCTGCCCAAGCTGTGACCAGCTTCAACTTCGGTGAACAGGTGCCTGGAGGAAGGAGGACGGCATTGGTCAGTTCAGAGCAGGAAATGGGTGACATCACGGAAGCCCCGACAGATAAAGCATGGCTGAGATGTTAGGGATTGAAACAGGAGGTCCCGCCCACCTGTCATTTACCTGAATACCTGCATGCAGGTAGGTGGCGTCTCTTTGTGGACAAATGAATCAGTTAGAGCAATTTGCCAGGTGGAATTTACTTTCTTTCCTGAGCACAGCACGTGTCCAGCCCCGTGTTCAGATCTGAAGTCAAATGCCTGGTTGTTTCCCAGGCCCTCCCCTTTCCCCATATCTACTCAGGAAGGAGTTCAAAGGGAAATTTAAACACCAAAACCAGACAGTAATTTAGGAGGCACAAAAAGGAAGAGTGTAAACATCGATTGCTTAGAAATATCTGAGATGCCTTTTTGAACGGCATCAATTTGAACATCAGGTGTTCCTCTAATTCCAGTGTGACAAATTAAAGGTGACATGTCCAATTCATCTTTTAAACAAATTTAAATAGGATACTTGTCAGCAATTTCAAAGTGGTTTTCATACACGTTTGCCCTACTCCCTCAACCGCTCAGCATTTTAATTCCATATTCAGAAATTTGCAAAACTTCAGTCATTCCTACCTCGGCCGGCCGGCTTGGCAGTTAGAGTCATACGGCTGTTACAGTGCACTGCAGGCCTGCAATTAGGAGCAATTTAAATGATTCAGATCGCAATGGTAGTACAGTCATTGGACAATGCTGTCTGCTGTTAGAGCCAGGAAAGAAGCGTCAGAGTTATTTCTGTCCCAAGCGTGGTGTGTGACCCTGGACAAGTCACTGGTTGCTTCACCTTTTACATTAGGAAAGGAAGCGTAAACTCATCCAGCACCAGAGCAGGCAGCTGGGAGGTATCCCAGGACTGTTAAACTCTTTGGCATCTTCCCAGGAGGGCTGTAAACATCTCCCATCATCCCACTGAAACGCTGCGTGTTTTTACCACCTGCATCCATCATCCCTGGAACGTACTACCTGAGGAAACGGTGGATTCCTCCTCCCAGAGGATGGCCTGCCTGCCCAGAGAGAACCTTTTCCCTGCTTCAGGAAAATAAATGTTGCCATTCCTGTATTCCTTTTTCCCTCCTCCTGATTTTGGGAATGCCTTGGTTCCACCGGTTTTAATATTGGACCACGTAGAGGTTTGGGGGTTTGGTTGGGGGGGGAGGGTGGAGAAAGAAGGAAACGTGGGAGAGGGAAGAAAAGTCCGGATTCCCTCGGCCTGGGCCGTAAAGCTAGGGGGAGGGGAAGGAGGGGAAACCGCAGTCGAGCGTGCGGGGTCGGGGCAGGCTCTCGCGCTTGATAGCAGGGGAGCCGGCTCCCGTCCCCGAGCGGCCCCGGACAGCTCTAAGCTACCTCTTCCCACCTGGGAACTTTGTGCTTTTTGAGAGTTGAAGGTAAACAAAAACAAAAACAAACTATTCACGTTTTTATTCAGTAGAAACTAAGGTAGGTGTGGCTACTCCTTTGTTATTTAAAAGAAAAATAAGAGGTAATAAAACCTTTTACACCCAGGTGTTTCAGGAAACTGTTTCACGCCACTAGTTTGATAATTGAGAAACATCACTCACACGAAGGCCTCCTCTTTACTCGGACAGGGTGTCCCCAGGGCAAGGGGGAGGGGAGGGCGAGCCCGGCGACCTGACGAATCGTCTAGAAGGCCACGCCTCCAGCAGTCTCGCATTTGGCCAAGGGCAGGATCCCTCTTGCGAGGCATTCACAGGCTTCGGTTCTAGTCCTTGGGCGGGCAGGGGAAGGGGTGCAGGGAACGTGAATTCGCAGAAAGCTTCCCTGAACAGCCTGGAGACTCTGAGCTTTCACTTGCCATATTCACATACACACAGTCATCTGCATATATGATCTGATGAAGTGTTGTAAGAAAGAAAATAGAGAATAAGGATTAATCCAGGAGTGAAGCTAACTCCCAGGTATAGTGTATAAAAAGAGAGAAAAAAGTCTTTTACACAGTTAGTCTTCTCAGGTGAAAAGGCTTGTACCAAGAAGATCTCAGGTGAGGTGTTTCTTGGTACTCCTGGATTCTGAATAATAGTCATGGGTTTTTAAAAAATTAATATGGGCTTTTTTTGGCCATTAGGTCTGTTACATTATCATGGAAATGGTATTTCTAAACTACTAGGAAGTGAAAATAATCATGAAAACCAAACACTGTGTTTACCAGGTGCTACTTATTGTACTAAGCACTTTTACAACAACCCCATGTCAGGTATCATTGCTATTTGCATTCTACAGCTGGGAAAACCAAGACCTAGTGAGACTGAGAAGCTGCCTGAGGACAAGCTCCTCCAGTCGGTGGCGGAGCAGTTTTTAACCAGGGCCCACCTTTTCAGCACTGGAAAGAAAGGAGGGAAGACCCTGATTTCATGCTCACTGGGACACTTCTTGGACACATGCTCCTTCTTATTCATTATTCAGAAGGAGAAATAGAAACTTGCAGAAGTAGCCCTGGGGAGTGTACTTTCTGATAAAGGCTGTCTGCATTTGCAAATTATTAGTAATCTAGTCTATACGTTGTGCGTGCGTATACATATAGTACATATATGTAAATATAGATATTGTATATATATTATATACTTTATATATGTATTTAATACTATACATATACTATACATTATATATAGTATATAATATTTAAATATATAGTACTATATTAAATGCTATAATATTTAAATATTACATACTATAATGTACATATATAGCATATATTTAAATACGTATATACTATATATAATATACATATGTAGTATATAGTATATAAATCCATATATGGTATATAAATATATATATATATATAAATCCATAAATATATTTATGAGAAAACATACCAGGAAATCCATCACCCCTGGGTGCATACTTGAAATCACCTTTTGAGAGCTTATCAAACCAATTCCAAGATGGAAGCCCAGCTTGAGGGACCCCCTCAAGAATGACCAGTTGTAACTCTCTATGACATCTTTCTACAGTCTGTCATTTTAAAATCTGAATATTTAATCTGAATGGTCATAAGAACATGGAACTGCATACATTTGGATAATAGGAGACATTCGAAAATTAAGTTTCATTATAAGCCACTGCTAAGAAGAATGGTTTAGACTAGGCTTGGCAAATCCTGGACACGTAGGGCTCCATTCCCTCCCCGCATAGCATTTTCACTGTCATTGCTAAAGAGCCATGGCACTTTTCAGCTCAGAAGGAACTTTGGAATCTTGAAGCTATTACTCCAGGCACACTAGCAGTTGCTATTAACCCTCAAGATCAATCCCTTTTCTTTTCTTTTTTCTTTCCTTCCCTTCCCTTCCCTCCCTCC
>NW_022436945.1:39776992-39838547 GCF_009761245.1 Sapajus apella
GTCATCCAAGCTATAGTGCAGTGGTACCATCACAGCTCACTACAGCCTCGACCTCCTGGGCTCAAGTGATCCTTCTACTTCAGGCTCTCAAGTAGCTGGGACCACAGGCATGTGCCCCAGGCCCAGCTAGTTTTTAAATTTTTTGTAGAGATGAGGTCTCACTATGTTGCCCAGGCTGGTCTTGAACTACTGATCTCAAGTGATCCTCCTGCCTTGGCCTCCCAAAGTGCGAGGATTACAGGTACAAGTCACCTGGTTCCATTTCCTATCTCTAGTTGGATAGTAAGTGAGAGAGAAAAAAGGGCTGATCAGGAAGTGAAAATATTGGTGTTGGCTGGTGCCATTGGGGAGTATTTCGTGAAGAAAGGAACTTGAATTGGGTCTTGAAGCGTTTGGAGAGATGGTGAGAGGGCACAGACCATTTCAGAGAGGGTAGCCTCGTGGGTGAAACAGGAATGATCATAGCAGATGTCTGTTGGGGAGGAACATGTGTGTGGTGGGGGAGAAGAGGACTATATGGCAATGACGTATCCACCTTGCTGGGGCGAAGAGGATCCACTGGTTTCTAAATTTGGATGGGTGAGATTGTAAAGGGCTTCGGAAACCTCAAGGGCTGACCGCCTCATGTCCTCACATGCCTGTTGACTACTTTTCTCATGATGATTAAACAGTTTATGAAAAAGAAACTCATCATCTTAGGCATGGGGTAATTTCTTATACATGGCCATAGCTTTCAGTGTTGAGCTAAACTTCCGGGATATGCCATTTCGGCAACCATATGATCTTTCTCTTTAGGAGCAAGCCTTCCTTGCAGTCAACATGTCCTGGAAACTTTGTTCTTTGGATAGGCACATGGAAAGCATTAGAAATCTTTCTGAACTCAAAGTTGGGCCTGTCTTAGTTAACTAGCCAGCTCACTTCGGCTTTTTGATTAGTTTGAATTCCTTTATATATTTTGACAGGGAAATAAGCGGGAAGGAGGTCTGTCTTCAAAGCTCTTTCCTTGTAGATCCCCACAATGAAGGCTGGCGTTCTCAAGGACTCCTCCTGGCAGTGAGCCTGCGGTGAAGACTGTGCCTTGTCATTCAGCTGAATTACGTTGCCCCTGTTTTGCTTCCTATTTTTTCCCACAATATATTTCTAGAGTTGTCTAAGATGACTGAATGCCACAACTAAAATGGACATAGTCCATTTGACTTTAATAAAAGTAATCTCTAGAAAAAGCCTCTTTGGCTATCTTCTGAAGGTATTTAACATTATGATTTGGACTTGCTTATTACGTTACATTCGATCATATTGGCCATAATTATTTTTTTAAACTGGCCCAGCTCCACATCTTTTATTGGCTAATTATATGTGCTTAGCATAATGCAGATGGGCAGATCCCACAAGGGCAATTATGAGAAATAATAGTAATAATCACAAACATCAGCTGATGTGATAGATGCCATCTGGTGCTGTGTATATGGAAGAGATTCCATTTCTCTCCCAGACTCACAACCTGTGTGTTGCCTGCTTTGCAGATGAGCTTCTAGGGTAACCTGTGGATCTACAGTTTAGGAGGAAACACTTCTCTGGTTTGTGTGCTTCTGGGGAGAGAGAGAGTATCTCAGGGAAATTAGCATGCACATTTTGTGAAAGTTTACCACACAGATCTGTGGCCAGCACATTCTTCTTTAGTAGGAAAAAGAAGGACTTCATTGTTACTGTCTTTATAATGGTTACAAGACCTTCACCTTATGACAAGTATACATATTTTTATGTTTCTATGATCTCCATTCTTGCATACACAGAGTGGATTATTCTCAAGCAATTTTTTGGTGGAGGTTGTTGCTATTTTGATGGTTTCCATGTCTTTGTTTCTTTCTTGAATCCTTCATACATGGCCACTTTAATTCATCCAGGTCCGTATACCAGATTTAAAATGTCTCTTCTCCTCGTTAAGTTTGACTTCATCTTAAGGCTTCCACATTCTTGTAGCTGACCCCTCTGGCATCCCTAACTTCCCTTTACTATAATGACAATGACATTCCCCTCTACTTCTGTTGAGTCACCCATTCTCAGGGCCACCCTTTGGATCTTGTTATCACCCCCAAATCTCCCATTTCAAAAGAAATATGAGAATTCAATTTTCTACTATATTTTCTTATCCATTCAAATTTTTCATTTTCTTCTTCAAATTTTACCTTCTTTCTGAATGGACTGTACTGTCTGGTTCTTGGACTCCAGGAGGCTGCCTAGGAATATGTGTTCCTTACTGGCTTCACTTTAGGTCCATCTAGCCCAGACCCTACTTCCTTGCCGGCATCTTCAGCTTCCTAAGGACTTGGCAAAACCATGTTGCCAGCCTTCTTTTCCACAAGCTTGGAGATGAGTGCCACCACCTGTGTATGCTTTGCAGTGCTGGCTGCACTGGTCACTCTCCTTGGCAACTATTGATTGATATCCCTCATCAGTCCCTCTGTCCTTTCAGGACTCATTCACCCTCAGCTTTTTTGCCTTGCCTGGCCGGTGAGGCTCTTTATGATCTGGCTCCTACCTGCCTTCAAAGTTTATCCACATCTCTGATCCTTTCCAAGTACAGAATGCCACCTCCTGCCAGTGACACCATGTTAGAGGGGTACACTTCCCTCGCTCCCATTTTCACAGGGAACTGGTTTTCTAAGCACATACTGGCCATGTTCTACCCTTCATTCGCTCTGCCCCTGGGAGTCCTTGACTGGGAAAATGGAAATGAACAGCAGAGCAAACTTGAATTTGCACCTTCCTTTTCTGTCTTGAAAGTGAGCCAGAGCTTTGCTTTGTGGCTCCACATGCTGAGACTCTCCAGGGCAGGCTTCTGTCTAGGAGGCTGCCATGCCCACATCTGCCCAGTCTGAGTGCCTTCTAGCTCTGTTTCCCTTGTTCTAACCTTGTTCTCCAATTTAGCCATTGCCATTTCAAAGGTGATATTTTGGCATCCATAATTACTCTTTTTAAATTTTCTCAAATTATCCTGAACCTAGGTGAGAAAAAGGGGTCCCCCTTGGATACTCCCCAAACCTGAGTGTCTGTGGTTCCGTAACGACCAGGCTGGACATGTTTACAGCTATTTCTAACATTTGTTTTACCATTGTTGCACCATCCTAACATGTGCTGAACCGTTGCCTGGATTGATGTTATGCTCTTTGCCCATGTTCTGAATCCTGGCCAAAAAAAAAAAAAAAAAAAAAATCCCATGAGCTAACTACAAGCAAGTGAAGAGACTGAGTCTCTGCATGGTAAAATAACTTGTCCAGCATGCCTGGCTGGTTATGAGCAGACTTGAGACTCAGTCCCAGGCAGGATTATTCCTCCTTTAGCCTGAGGAATTCCTCTATCTGCAGGGCTCAGATCAGATGCTATCTCCTTTACAGAACCTTCCTGACTTCCCAAAGCAGAGAGTGATGCCTGTTCTGCACTCTTGACATAGTCTACTTCAGCAGTTATTTGACTGACTATGATTTTTTATTTTTTGGAGACAGGGTCTTGCTATGTTGCCCAGGCTGGAGTGCAGTGGCCACAATCACAGCTTACTGCAGCCTTGACCTCCTTGTGATCAAGGGATTCTCCACCTCAGCCTCCCAAGTACCTAAGACTACAGGCATGGACCACCATGCCCAGCTAATTTTTGTAGAGATGGGGTCTTGCCATGTTGCCCAGGCTGGTCTTGAACTTCCGAGCCCAAGCAATCCTCCCACCTTGGCCTCCCAAAATGGTAGGACTGTAGGTGTGAGCCACTGTGCCTGGCCCTGACTGTAATTTTTAAAGACTGTTTTCTCTATAGACAGCAAGGAAAGGAATGTGACTTTCCATATAATCTCAGGACTTAGCCTGGTGCCTGGAATAAACACAGGAGGTCTTTGAAAAATAATATTAAGAGACCTAAAGATGAATGTAAGCCAAGGCAAGGAATGGAGGAAGGGAGAGATTACACATTGTTAAATTAAATCTTGAGTCATTTCTTCATTTTATTGAGAATCAAAGCCTGTACACTTTGGGAAGGGAAGTAACTTTATCATATTTAATTTTCACAATAATTCACAATAATGAAGACATGAATTCATTCACTCATTCATATAGCAGACTTATTAAGTACCTTCAATATGACAAAGATGGAAAGAATCTCTGTGTTTGAGGAACTTAGAATCAATGTCCCCAGAGTTAAGGACAAACAATTAAAGTGCAAGGTAGAAATTACTTAAGAGAGGTGTGTTACAGATGTGGTTACGTGAGACAGCAGGCCCGCTTGTTTTTTTCCAATTTTAAGGCTCCAAGTTATTATCAAGAACTTGCCAGAGTTTGCAGAGCTAACATTTGAGAGGCACATGAACCAGGGCAATTCCATCTTGAATAGGGGGCGGGTAAAATCAGGCTGAGCCCTATTGGGCTGCATTCCCAGACAGTTATGGCGTTCTAAGTCACAGGATGAGATAGGAGGCTGGCCACAAGACACAAGTCATAAAGACTTTGCTGATAAAACAGGTTGCAGTCAGAAGCCGGCTAAAACTGACCAAAACCAAGATGGCAAAGAGAGTGACCTCTGGTCGTCCTCACTGCTACACTCCCATTAGCACCATAATGGTTTATAAATGCCATGGCAACATCAGGAAGTTACCCTATCTGGTCTAAAAAGGGGAGGCCTGAATCATCCAATGCTTATTTAGCATATAATCTGGAAATAACCATAAATGGGCAACCAGCAGTCCTTGGGTCTGCCCTGTCTATGGAGTAGCCATTCTTTTATTCTTCTACTTTCTTAATAAACTTGCTTTCACTTTACTCTATGGACTCACCCTGAACTCTTTCTTGCACGAGATCCAAGAACCCTCTCTTGGGGTCTGGATCGGGACCCCTTTCCTGTAACAGTGCCACTTGACCATTGAGCCCATGATCTTCCCATGCCCCCCACAGTCTTGTCTTGGCTCTTAGCCACGAAGGGCCAGGCAGAGAAGGAGGCTCAGGGGATCCGAGACTGAAGCACGCTTTCAGGTTCTATATATGTCACCCAAGAAAACCCAAACCTCTTACAGCTTTAGAATTTGCACAAATGTAGAGGCAGCTGCTCTGAGTGGGTAGAAAGACTATGTATATTTCAGATATGGTCTCAGTTTCCTGCCCACAGTCACGGCTGGCTGGCATCTTGGGAAGAACTTGAAAAAGATCTGTGCTCTGCAGGTGACAGTAACATCTGTAGATATTTAGAAGAATTTAAAACTCTTTTAAGGTAGAGTTGGCAGCTCAGTAACCTTTTTAAAAATGCCACTTTCCCCAATACCATAAGCTTTCAAAGTGTTCTATTATTTAAATCCCTGTTAATTGTATTTTTATATATTCAGTACTCAGTGGATAAATGACTATTTTCCTCACATCAACCCTCCACGCACTTGCTGTTTTTTTGCTAATAGAGTACCGTGTCCTCTAGGAGCCCCAATTCTTCAAACTTTTTCCCAAAGAAGTTGAAAATTCATAATAACTAGTAACATAAAATGACTCCAGGACACGTGCACACAAAAAGTGTCCTAGTAGGGAATAGAGTAGGACAGGCAAAAGCAAGAGGGGAGCGTGTTGCTGACCTCCTCAGGTGCAAGAAGTGCAGGGGAAGCCAACTTTCTAGGTGGGGAGTGTTTTTCTTCCCATGAACTCCAAGAAAGGGCAGGCCCTCAAAAACACGGATTACGGCCAAGGAGCTCATCCTTCTAGTTCTCCTAAATTCGAGAACACAAGAAAGAGAATGTCATGAAAACCACTCACTATTACTGGGGAGAAGGACTCTTGGTCTGATTCCAACAGCAGGGTCTCAGTGAAGGGAAATTCATCTGGTTTTTCTCAAATCAAGAGCACATGAAAGACACCCCTTTTTAACTTGGACGTTAAGCTGGATGGGTGACTTTTCTTTTTGTGAGACAGAGTCAGGCTCTGTTGCCCAGGTTGGAGTGCAGTGGCGGGATCTCGGCTCACTGCAACCTCTGTCTCCTTGGTTTAAGCGATGCTCCTGTCTCAGCCTCCTGAGTAGCTGGCATTGCAGGTGTGTACCACCACGTCCGGCTAATTTTTTGTATTTTAGTAGAGTCAGGGTTTTACCATATTGGTCAGGCTGGTCTCGAACCCCTGACCTCGTGATCCACCCACCTCGGCCTCCTTAAATGCCAGGATTATAGGCGTGAGCCCCCAGGCCGACCTCTCTTTTTAGAGCTGAATTCCTCATGGACACTTGTCACTAATCTGAGATGAGTTGCCTGGAATAAACAGGATTAGACTTCTTGTGGCCATCAGTCACCTCGAGGTGGAGCGGCAGATGTGGAGTCAGCTAAGGTGGAGGGAGGGCTTGTCCATGTCCGTCGCGGGTAACTCTGGCCCCACAAGCAACCGTCTCCTCCCAGGGTCAGTGTGGATGCTGAACTTCCAGACCAAAGTTTCGATTATCACGGAGCAATGAATACTTTCCCCACTACTCTCCTCTGGGTATTTTGAGGGTGTGGGGAATTATGATCATGAACCCTCTCTGGAGTCCACCATCTCTGGATAGCTCAACTGATCCTGATTTGGAAATGTCTTTAACTGTAATCACAGGACCAAAGTAAACCTGAGGGAGCAGGGATATGATCGTGTCTGAGACTGCCAGGCACGGTGGCTCACGCCTGTAATCCCAGCACTTTGGGAGGCCAAGGTGAGTGGATCACTTGAGGCCAACATGTCAAAACTCCATCTCTATTAAAAATACAAAAATTAGCTGGGTATGGTGGCAGATGCCTGTAATTCCAGCTTACTCAGGAGGCTGAAGCATGAGAATCTCTCGAACCCGGGAGGCAGAGGTTTCAGTGAGCCAAGATCACACCACTGCACTCCAGCCTGGGTGATACAGCAGATTCTGTCAAAGAAAGAAAAAGAGAAAGAGAGAAGGAGGGAGAAGAAAGAACGAGAAAGAAGAAAGGAAGGAAGGAAGGAAGGAAGGAAGGAAGGAAGGAAGGAAGGAAGGAAGGAAGGAAGGAAGGAAAATAAAGAAATAAGGAAATAAAGAGAGAGAGAAAGAAAGGAAGAAAGGAAGGAAGGAAGGAAGAAAGAAAAAGAAAGAAAAAGAAAGAAAGAAAGAGAAAGAAAGAGAGAAAGAAGAAAGAAAGAAAGAAAGAAAGAAAGAAAGAAAGAAAGAAAGAAAGAAAGAAAGAAAGAAAGAAAGAAAGGTTGGTTGTGGGTACCTGTAATCCCAGCTACTCAGGAGGCTGAGGCAGGAGAATCATTTGAACCCAGGAGGCGGAGGTTGCACTGAGCTGAGATTGTGCCACTGCACTTCAGCCTGGGTGACAGAGCAGGACTCCGTGTAGAAAGAAAGAAAGAAAGAAAGAAGAAGGAGGAAAGGAAGGAAGAAGGGAGGGAGGGAGGGAAAAGGAAGGGGGGAAGGAAGGAAGGGAGAAAGGAGGGAAGGGGGGAAGGAAGGAAGAGAGGGAAAGAAAAGAAAGAAAGAAAGAAAAAGAAAGAGAGAAAAAGAAAGAAGGAAAGAAAGAAAGAAAAGGAAGGAAAGAAAGAGAAAAAGAGAAACAAGGAATGAAGGAAGGAAGGAAAGAAAAAGAAGGAAAGAAAGGAAAATATCTGAGAAGAGGTTTGCATTTTGTATTTGGATCTATTCCACTGAGTTTCATGAATATGGAGGTTAAGGAGTTAAGAGACGTGTTATTAAGCAGACCAGGAATCTCTAAGTTCCTTGTTTGTGATGCCGTCATTTGAGTCTTTGCCATATCAGTGCCAGCCATCAGCCCAGGTGGCCAGACTGGTTCTTCCAGTTGAGGCTGTCCCCCTAAAGTGGCACGGTCCACCCCTCTCCCACTTTCGCTGAGTCTGCCCAGGAAGTGGCCTGGAAAGGCAGCTTTGACAAGTTCTTCCCTGGATATACCTGCACCCCTACATTGGGTGACTCTCACTGTGTCTCACCGGCGTGGCCAGTCCTTCTAAGTGATTAGGCTGCACCTGGACCAACACTGTTCATGTTCTGGCCACCCGCCCATCAACTCGCAGCAGCTGTGATGACTGTGTGAGCGTGGCACCAAGCCCAGTGTCCCCTGGGATGCTTACTCCTCAATGCCATGTGGCTGCGGGGGTTTGGCAGAGGAGACAGCAGCTGTGCTAGGTATGTCCCCTCCTCATCTGTGCCCCCTAGGGGCAGCTGCACACACCAACTTGTCTGAATTTGAGGCTAGGAGGTCTGTGAGGCCTCTGTTCTACTTTCAATTCATCTCAAGATAGCATCTTCCCCAGGATAAAGGAGTAAGGAACCACATGCCAGGGCTTACCACAGGTCTGTGTGAAGCTGCCAGTTATCTCAAAGTCCAACTTTACAAACTGGTTGCTGCTGTTTCTCCCTGCCCTGGATCCCCTCTTCTGCAAACCACCCCATTCTGTAGAATCTGTATACCACCAACCCTCCTCACCCCTGCTCACGTGGCTGACTTCTCTGGTCAGCACCATTGTCCTCCCCTGGAAATGATCCCACAAAATTTCACAAAATAGCAAAAATAGCTCCTTATCAGATAGCCTTACGATTCTACTGGTATGATGGAAATGGGGACAGAGCGAGAACTAGAAACTAGGGTCTGTCTGTGCACAAACCCAAGGTAATGAAAATGAAGTTACTCTCTGCAGCGATTGGGGGATGGATCCAACCTGTGACCTTGACACCACCAGTGGGGTTATTTGAGGTCCCACAAGCAACAGATGCCAAGACCAAATTAAAGAAGCAAGGACTTGATTAGGAGAAAACCTGTGTGAGCAACATGCGTGGGGGCTAAGGAAGGCTGGAGAGCGGTCAGACTGCCATCCGACCTGACACCAGTGAAGGAGAGGAGGAAAGGTTAGGTGGAAAGGTACTTGGGCCAAAATCAGCTGTCAGAGTAATCCCAGCTCTCAGGAACAAGCCTGTCCTGGGATCTTGCAGCACTCCGTCACTCCGTCACTGGCCAGGAGCTGCCCGGGAAAGGTGGCTTGCTGCAAATGCAGGGGTGGCTTTCAGAGGGCAGTCACTTGCATCCTTTGTCAGTGACAGCTCCTGTAATGGGGGGGAGGGTGTCTGTGAGGTCACTGTAATGACCTTTACACATGATAACTAAACTAACGGAGCAGCCGAGGAGATGGGGAATGGAGTCCATGGGACCTGTGTCCAGGGAAGGCGATCAGGATATTGTTTAAAGGAATGAAAAACAAGTGTTGGGTGTTAGTTCACAAGGCTTCAGTCTGATCATTTGGGGTGGGTTCAGTGTGAAGGAAACAGAAAGTCCGTACATCCATGACATATCATTTTACTCTACTTAAAAACAAGTCAAATATACATGAAAGCCTAGAAATTTGAAAGCCTTGAAAAAATTCTTCTGTTTTCAAGTTTGCCTTAGCACTGACAGTAGATACAAAGCTCTGAGACCACTTTTGAAGTTAGAAAAGGCAAGGACAAAAGTACAGAGACCATGAGTTTCATGGACATTTTATGATCTTTCTGGGCCTCAGTTTCTTCATTCATAAAAAGATCCCTTTCAGGTCTAAAATTCTAAAACCAAATAATGCTCCGATTGGCAAAGTTTAATAATCAAGGAAAGCCATTTTCCAGGATCCAGAGCACCACAGTATCACTGTGTTAAGGCAGCAAATAAATCAGCCCTGGTTTTGGGGGCCGTGGGGCCATGGAGGGCTCCAGGGTGGTTACAGGCCCTCCTTGGGAGCAGACTCCTCACTGCATTTGACGACCTACTCATTTTTGAACTCATGGTTCCTAGCTCATGGGGAAATTCAATAACGTCTTCATTAAATGAACACACAAATGAACAAAATACAATTTGGGAAAAGAAAGAGAAAAGGATTGGGGTACAAAGTGATGTGAATTAGCAGAGCTGGGTTAGAGGCAGGGTGAATACGCAGCTGATGTCCATCATGGAGCTTGTGTTAGGCCATTCTTGCATTGGTATAAAGAAATACCTGCGGCCGGGCATGGTGGCTCATGCCTATAATCCCAGCTCTTTGGGAGGCCAAGGTAGGTGGATCACTTGAGATCAGGAGTTCGAGGCCAGCCTGACCAACAAAGTGAAACTCCATCTCTACTAAAAATACAATAATTAGCTGGATATGGTGGCAGGCGCTTATAGTCCCAGCTGCTAGGGAGATAGGAGAATTGCTTGAACCCAGGAGACAGAGGTTGCAGAGACCCCAGATCATGCCACTGTATCCAGCCTGAGTGACAGAGCGAGACTCTGTCTAAAAAAAAAAATCTGCGACTGGGTAATTAATAAAGAAAAGAGGTTTAATTGGTGCATGATTCTGCAGGCTGTAAAGGATGACTCTGGGCATCTCTGCTTGGCTTCTGGTGAGGCCTCAGGAAGTTTCTACTCACGGCAGAAGGCAAAAGGGAACCCATGTATCCCATAGCAAGAGCAGGAGCAAGAGCGGGGCGGGAGAAGTCACACCTTTTAAACAACCACATCTCAGAAGAACTCACTATTGAGAGGACAGCACCTTGGGGATGGTGCTAAACCATTCATGAGAAATCTGCCGCCATGATCCAATCACCTCCCACCAGGCCCCAACTCTGATCCTGGGGATTACATTTCAAGAAAAGAGACTGCAGGGGCAGAAAACTGCAAACATGGTGCTATGTACATGTAGAATTCCAGGGCAAGTAAAATCTAAACAAGTGATGAAACAACATCACTACTGACAACCCGAGTAATTTGCAAACTCACCCAGGAATTACAGGACACCTGGATTATAAAACCACAGCAAGACCTGCAGTCTCCATTAGCATAGTGAAGTGGAAGCTGCCAGCTCAGCTAAGGACTATGCCTACCACTGGCCAGCATCACTTCTCCCATATTCTAGACGTCAAAGGAGTCCCAAGGCCCACCCAGATGAAAAGGGAGGGAGAAATAGATTCTATCTCTGGGTGGGGACTTGCAAGGTCACATTGAAGAGCATGTGGGATGGGAATTGTGTGGTGTGGTAGCCATTTTGGAAAATATAATCTACTGCAACAGATGATTAAAATACTTAAAAAGAAATTTTAATGTATTATCTTTTTAAACATTGTACAAATTTAAGGTGTATAATGTGATGTGTTGATGTATATTTTAGTAAAGTGGTTACTAGTCAAGAAAATTAACATACACATAATCTTACATAGTAACTACCTTGTGTATGTATGTGTGTGGAGGGGTGCGGGGTGGAGGGTGGGTAAAGTACCTAAATATGTTTCCAGCAAATTTCCAGTATATAATACAATATTCATAACTATATCCTGCATACCGTACATTAGATCTCTAGGCTTATTCACGCTACATAACTACAACTTTGTATCCTTTGACCTTCATAACCCCATTCTCTCACTCCACACCTGGTCACCATCATTCTACTCTGTTTCTCTATATTCATGTACTTTTAAAATTCCACACATAAATGAGGTCATGCAGTATTTTTTTGTCTGACTTATTTCACCTACCACAATGATCTCTAGGTTCATCCATGTTAAATGACAGGATCTACTTTACAACAGCTGAGTAATATTTCATCGTACATATAAACTATAATCTCTTTATTCATCTTCTATCAATGGACACTTGGTTGTTTTCATAGCTTGGCTACTATGAATCGTGCTGCAACAAACAACATGGAAATGCAGCAAGTGACAGATATCAGCTGGTGATTTTCTTTCCCAGAAGAAGGATTGGTGGGTCATATGATAGTTCTATTTTTATTTTTTTTAAGGGATTATTATACTCTTGCCAATTCTTATCATTCCTTATCTTCATCACAAGTAGAGGAAATAGAGAAACAAGAGCAAACCACCCCAAAGCTAACAGAAGACAAGAAATAACCAAAATCAGAGCTGAACCAAAGGACATTATCACTGACCCCACAGAAATATTTTTTAAAAACCCTCAGAAATTACTATGAATACCTATATACACAGAATCTAGGAAACCTAGAGGGAATGGCTGAATTCTTGGAAATATATGACCTCCCAAAACTGAACCATGAAGAATTCAATCCCTGAGCAGACCAATAATGAGTTCTGAAATTGAATCAGTAACAAAAAGCCTACCAACCAGAAAAACAAAACAAAACAAAAACAAAGAAAACAGAACAAGACAGATTCTCAGCCAAATTCTACTGGATGTATAAAGAAGAGCTGGTACCATTCCTACTTAAGCTATTCCAAAAAAATAAAGAGGAGGGACTCCCTAAGTCATACTATTTGGTGTCATCCTGATATCAAAACCTGGCAGAGATGCAATAAAAAAAGAAAACTTCAGGCCAGTATCTTTGATGAACATTGATGCAAAATTCCTCAATAAAATACTGGCAAATGGAATCCATTAGCAGATCGAAAAGCTTATCACCATGATCAAGTAGGCTTCATCCCTGGGAATGCAAGATTGCTTCAACATACACAAATCAATAAATGTGGTTCATCACATAAACAGAAGTATAGACAAAAACCACATGATTATCTCAATAGGTGCAGAATAGGCTTCTGATAAAATTCAACATCCCTTCATGTTAAAAACCCTCAACAAACTGGGCATTGAAGGAACGTACTTCAAAATAATAAAAGCCACCTATTACAATCCCGTAGTCAACATCATGCTGAATGCTTTCAAAAGGAAGCATTCCTTTTGAAAACCGGCACAAGACAAGGATGCCTTCTCTCACCACTCCTACTCAACGCAGTACTGGAAATCCTGGTTACAGCAGTCAGGCAAGAGAAAGAAATAAAAGGCATCCAAATAGGAAGAGAGGAAGTCAAACTATCCCTGTTTGCAGATGACACGATTCTATACCTAGAAACCTCCATAGTCTTTGCCTAAAAGCTCATTGATCTGATAAACAACTTAGCAAAGTTTTGGGATACAAAATCAATGTACAAAAATCAGTAGCATTTCTATACACCAATGACATCCAAGCTGAGAGCCAAATTGAGAATGCAATTCCATTCACAATAGCCATGAAAATATAAAATACCTAAGAATATAGCAACCAGGGAGGGAAAAAATCTCTACAATGAGAATTACAAAACATTGCTTCAAGAAATCAGAGATGACACAAACAAATAGAAAAGCATTTGTTTGTTCATAGATAGGAAAAATCAATATTGTTAAAGGACCCATACTGCCCAAAGCAATTTTACAGATTCAGTGTTATTCCTATCAAACTACTAATGACATTCTTCACAGGATTAGAAAAAGCTAATGGTGATTTATTTTAAAATTCACATGGAACTAAAAACGAACCCAAATAGCCAAGGTAATCCTAAGCAAAAAGAACAAAGCTAGAGGCATCATATTACCCAACTTCAAACTATAGTACAAGACTGCAATAACCAAAACAGCATGATATTGGTACAAAAACAGACACATTGACCAACAGAACAGAATGGAGAGCCCAGAAATGATGCCGCACACCTATAAGCATCTGATGATCAACAAAGCCGACAAAAACAAGCAATGGTGAAAGAACTCCCTATACTTATTACCTGGCTGGAAAAATAATCTGTATACAAAACCCCTGTGACATGCAATTTACCTATAAAACAAATATGCACATGTACCCCTGAACCTAAACTAAAAGTAAAAAAAAAAAAAAAAAGAAAAAGAAAAAGAATATCTAAAGAGAAAAAAGCACTTAAGAAGTACATTTTAAAATTTGTCACTTTAAAAATTTTAAATTTAATTAAAAAGAAAATAGTATCAGAACAGTGTTTTAACCCATAAACCATTGCCAAAAACACCAAAAAACTTATATTAGCTAAACATATTTCTTTGAACTGTATTGGAAAGTTCTGTAGAAAGAAATAAGGAATTGACTGACTCTTTTTATTTATGTAGCAATTATATAGCATTTAAAATTCATAAATTTATAATTTACATATAAATAATATATAATGTATTGTTTATACATAATTATACATTATATTTTATATTACATTTATATAACATACAATTATATATTATATATTATAATATATAATATATAAATAACATCAATATAAAATTTATACATAATGCTATCTAAATCATGTAATTTAGATAGCATTATATATAAATATATAGCATATAATTTTTATTCTAAATACTTTATGTCAAATCATTTAATACTCACAACAACCCTATGAGTTAGACACTACTATTATTCACGTTTTTTAAGTGTGTTCAAGGTGAAATGGTCAAGTCAAGATTTGAAAATGGGCATCATCTCTGAAGTCTTTACTTTTAACCTCCGTGTCATGCTGCTTCTGAACGCAGTAAATAAATAAACCTCCACGTTCCTGATATACTTTTATTGTTTCTCATATGTCTGCAGAACATTTGTAGAGACGGATCAGGTAGCTGACTCTAAAGAAAACTTGAGCAAATTCAGAGAAATGATTTTATAGTTAACATATCTGATTATAACTCAATAAATGAGAAAAAATTATCAAAAGATCACAAAAAGTTGACTACTTGAAAATTTAAAAATACTTAGAACATAATTGGTTCCCAAAGTTGAAAGGGAAATTATTGACTATCTCAAAAGCCATGAAAGGGCGAACTTTATAACGTACCCTAGGACTCTGGGAAAACTGTATCTGAAACATTTTGTAGCCAAATGCTTTTCGTGTGAAAAAAATTAGCATTAGAAATAAAGAAACCAAAGCTTCATTCTAAGAAATTAGAATAAGAATAGAGAGATTAATAAAGGTAAAAGCTTAAATTACTGAAATAGAAAGCAAAATAATAGGACATATAAATAAATTTAAACTTGTTATATAAAACATCTAAACTCTGTATATGTCTATAAAAACTTTGATTTTTAAAAAGGAGGAAATGCAAAATTATAAAAGATCAAAAAGCAGAAAGAAGATTAAAGTGACTGAAAGTATTACAAGAGAATATGATGTGAAATTTGATGGTAGCAAATTTGAAAACTAGAATAAACTGAAAATTAGGAAAAAACAGATAAAACTATTTTTGCAAATAATATGATTATAAACCTAGAAACCCCAAAGAAATCTAATAAGTCTTCCAGAATTAAGAATAGAATTTGGTAAGATAGGTGGATCCAAAAATATACACAAATATCATTAGCTTTTTTCTACTCTAAAAATAAGAATAGGAATTTAAAAAAAGTCTAAAATAGCAAAAAAACCAACCCCTATGTAATACGTAGGATAACAAAAAAAGAAAATACAAAACAAAGTTATACTAAAATATGTAAAAGAAGAAATAAAGAAATGGAAAAATGCTCCATTTTCTAAGATGGGAAAACTCAATGCCATAAGGATGTTAAATTCTACCAACTGATTGTGCGTTGTGTGTGTGTTACTAAAAATCACAAGAAAGTGGGTATTTTGGGTTTGTTTATTGTTTTTGTTTATTGGATAAAGTGATCTTAAAGTTTCTAAAGAAAAATAAATATCAAAGGAAAGACAAGTAACTTAGGAAAAATAAGTAGAGATGGGGTAAGAGACATCCTCACTAGTTACTAGAATCCTCTATAAAGCCATTGTATTAGGTTGGGGCAAAAGTAATTGCGGTTTTTGCCACTCAAATTGCAAAACAGCAATTACTTTTGCACCAACCTAATATTCAAATCAGTGTGCTATTGAATCCCAATTTTATTGTACATTCAAGGATACACTAGAAATATATGAGTGCAAAAATATAAAACATAAAGTAAAGCAAAGCGTCTACCAAAAATCTAGTGGATTATATGTACTGTTATATAACTGGGGCAGGAAAAACCCTCCCAATAAAAACTGAGAAGCCAAAAGCGCTGAGAGAAAAGATAGATGTATTTGACTGAAAACATTATAACTTCCTAGGCAAAGATATAAAAATAAAATAGACCATGGTAGATTTGAAGAAATCAATATAATGTAGATACTAGCTATAATTTTCATAATATACAAAGATTTGTTGTGATTTCTCAAGAGAAACCTGAATGAACAGGAAAATGGACAAAAGATATGAATGGGTAATATACAGAAAAGCACATCCAAAGGGTCGAGAAACTTGGAAACATCCTCAAATTCACCAAAAGTGAGGGCAGTACAAATTGGACAAACAACAAGGTATGACTTTATACCCACCAGATTGTCTAAAATTTAAGAGTTGTAACACTTATTGCTGGATTGCTGGCAGGATGATATGCAAGGGAGAACTATCCCTTCCTTCTTTCCTTCCTTCCTTCCTTCCTTCCTTCCTTCCTTCCTTCCTTCCTTCCTTCCTCCCTCCCTCCCTCCCTCCCTCCCTCTCTCCCTCACTCACATTCTCTGTTTTTCTCTCTCTCTCTCTTTCTTTTCTTTCTTGAGGGAGGCTTGCTCTTGTTTCTCTCCTCTCTCTCTCTCTCTCCCTCTCTCTCTCTTTCTTTCTTTCTTTCTTTTTTTTTTTTTTGAGACGGAGTTTCGCTCTTGTTACCCAGGCTGGAGTGCAATGGCCCGATCTCAGCTCACCACAACCTCCGCCTTCTGGGTTCAGGCAATTCTCCTGCCTCAACCGCCTGAGTAGCTGGGATTACAGGCACGCGCCACCATGCCCAGCTAATGTTTTGTATTTTTAGTAGAGACAGGGTTTCACCATGTTGACCAGGATGGTCTCGAACTCTTGACCTCGTGATCCACCCGCCTCGGCCTCCCAAAGTGCTGGGATTACAGGCTTGAGCCACCGCGCCCGGCCTCTTTCTTTCTTTCTTGAGGGAGGCTTGCTCTTGTCGCCCATGCTGGAGTCCAATGGTGCAATCTTGGCTCACTACAACCTCCGCCTCAAGGGTTCAAGCTGTTCTCCTGCCTCAGCCTCCCAAGTAGCTGGGATTACAGGTGCCTGCCACCATGCCAGGCTAATGTTTTGTGTTTTTAGTAGAGACAGGGTTTCACTATGTTGGCCAGGCTGATCTTGAACTCCTGACACCATGATCCACCTGCCTCTGCCTCCCAAAGCACTGGGATTACAGGTGTGAGCCACCATGTCTGGCAGGAGAACTTTCATAGAGCATAGGTGGAATGGGAAATGCTGTGGCCTCTTGCAGGAGCAGTAAGGCACCATCTATTACAATTGAAAATACAGATACTCTTCAGGCCAGCAATCCCCTTCCTCCGACTCTGTCTAATAGAAGCAAAGCCACCAGAATATAAGGATTCATATACAAGGTTGATTTTGCTTGCTTGTTTTATTTTGTTTTGTTTTTGCAAATTATAAAAGCTAAGTGTATTCTATAATAGGGCGATGGCTGAATAAATTACAGCATATCCATATGATGGAAAAATAGTCATTAACAATAAATTAACGCTTGTAAGCCCAGCACTTTGGGAGGCTGAAGCGGGAGGAGTGCTTGAGCCTAGGAGTTTGAAACTGGCTTGGGCAATATAGTGAGACCCCATCACTACAAAAACATACTAAAATTAGCTGGGTATGGTTCGCCGGCTAATTTTTGTATTGTTTTTGTGGACCCAGGGTTTGCTATATTGGATATGACAGTGCTAGCCTTAGTCCCAGCTACTCAGGAGACTGAGGTGGGAGGATTGCCTGAGTCCAGGAGTTTGTGGCTGCAGTGACCTGTGGTGGCATCACTGCACTCCAGCCTGGTTGACAGAATGAGACCCCATTTCAAAAAAATGAAAAAGAAGAAATTAGTTGTGCTAGTTGACAGGAAGAATTTTAAAGGATACTGTTGAGTGAGTAAAGTGCACTGCAGTGAAAAGTGTACGCTATGGTCCTATTTTTGTAAAACAATTATCAAAAAGCACCTATGTGTGTATGTGCCTGTGTGTGTCTGCCTATGATTACATAGCCATGAGTGAATATGGGAAAGACACATACTAGATTATTAATATGGGCTTTCTGGGTAAGTGGGTAGGCTGAGAACTTATATGTGTAGAAGAGAAGAGGAGGCCAAAAAAGAAAAATGAATAAAAACACCACCTGCACATAACTGCACACGTGGACATATGTTTAAATTGATCCCACACATGCACTTATGAAAATGTATAAATGTGTGCTTCCATACATGAAGAAATCATCTGGCCAGTTTGAGGGACTCTGCTTCAAAGTAACTTCCTGCTTTCCAGGATTTTTTAAAAAAAGTTTTACATTCACAGGTACCTGTGTAGGATGTGCAGGTTTGTTACATAGGTAATCATGTGTCATGGGGTGTGTTGTACAGATTATTTCATCCCCCAGGTATTAAGCCTAGTATCCATATTTGTTATTTTTCCTGATCCTCTCCCTCCTCCACCCCCCACACTCCAGTAAGCCCCAGTGTGCGTTGTTCCCCTGTATGTATCCATATGTTCTCATCATTTAGCTCCCACTTATAAGTGAGAAAATGCCATATTTTGTTTTCTGTTCCTGTGTTACTTTGCTAAGGATTATGGCCTCCAGCTCCATCCATATTCCTACAAAGAACATGATCTCATTCTTTTTTTATGGCTGCATAGTATTCCATGGTGTATATGTGCCACATTTTCTTTATCCAGTCTGTCATTGATGGGTATTTAGGTTAATTCCATGTCTTTGCTATTGTGAATAGTGCTGCACTGAACATATGGGTATATGTATCTTTATAATAGAATAATTTATACTCCTTCGGGAATATACCCAGTAATGGGATTTCTGGATTGAATGGTATTTTTGTCTCTAGGTCTTTGAAGAATTGCCACAGTCTTCCACAATGGCTGAACTAATTTACATTGCCACCAATGGGGTGCAAAACCATTCCTCTTTTTCCACAACCTCGCCAGCGTCTGTTATTTTTTGACTTTTTCATAATAGCCATTCTGACTGGTGTGAGATGATATCTTATTGTGGTTTTGATTTGCATTTCCCTAATGATCAGTGATACTGAACTTCTTTTTACATGATTATTAGCTGCATGCAGGTCTTCTTTTGAGAAGTGTCTGTTCATGTCCTTTGCCCACTTTTTAATGGGGTTTTTTTTTGTTTGCTGATAAGTTCCTTATAGATGCTTTTTCAGGGAAGTTTGCTGTTCCATTTGCAACCCTGTCCCTACAAATTCTCCAGGAAAGAATTAGTGACTTTGGGGCTTCCAGATTTCCTTCCAGAATTACTGACTCTGGGGCTTTTTCTAAGACTTCCCCTCCCATGATACATCGTTTCATCTCACAAACAGCACTCAGAAAGGCTCCGGGATCCTTCTGGAAACGGATATCCCTTTGGGATTTCTACCTCTATCCCTTCTCGTCCATACTTCCTTTTGTAAAGTGACTCTCACACTAACCTTTCTAGGCAAAGCAAATCAGCCCTGTTAGGCAGATTTTCTAGGGGTGTCAGGTTCTTTTGCACTCACACAAGAAAAACCAGAAGGTGAAGAGTTCCATCACAGGTACCCAGGAAAATGACCAATTGCTCTTAAGGTCATAGGTTTTAGAATTTTAGAGTTGCCCAAGTTGTGAAATTCTTTAGGGTCTAATAAAAGAAATAAGCAGCCAAGAATGTTAATTTGAGATATCTTTGGTCAGCCTACGCTGTTTATGGCTCACAAGTTCATCTCCTCCTTGATATCCACCGAATGTTTGCTAGTTTTACATTCCATGCTCACATCTGTCTGCCTCCTTCAGCCTCCTTGTGGTGGAGCAATTTCCTTCACTTCAAAGGAGGCTCCAGGTGCAGGGAAGACTCTGGGGGTGTGGCCTGACCTCAAAATCTGGCTCCCTTTTCTTTTACTAAAACATGTCTTCTCTTCATCTTAACCCAAGTTGACTTTTGGAGCTATTCTGAAATTTATTCATCCATCTTTGAACTCCGAAAGTGAGAATAAAATATATTTATCTTTTTCCCTCAAATCATTGACCCTAGTTTTGTCACGACACTTCAAACGAATTAACTGCTGAAAGAAACAGGAGAGATAATTACACATGCCCTAAAGGAGAAAAATGCCAGGCTGGAGAGGGTAGGGAAGAGGCTGTTGGAGCTTTAGTATCATAATGGCCTCTGATAAATCATGGAGTAACAAAAAGTCACTGCTGTAAGCCATTCACTCTTAGGGTGGTTTGTTATGCAGCAGCAGTTAGTGAACGCTGTGTGTAACTCCTTCGGCAAGGTGAGGCTGCTTCTCCCAACAACGGGCAGGGAGTATTTCTTACTCCCGTGAATCTACCTAGGCTGGCTTTGGGGCACTGTGGGAGTTCAGATCCTAGGCATTCAAGAGGCTTTGCAGCCTCCACCTTTGCCCTCTTGGAAGCTTGAGACTGCTATGCTATAGAGAAGCTTAGCCTAGCTTCCTCATGTATTAGAGGCTTAAGAAAGAGGACTGAGGCTCTAGCCAATGGCCAGAGCAAACTCACAGACATGAGTGAGGCCATCTTGCACCTTCCAGCTAAAGGCAGCTAAAGGAAACTCACAGAGGAAGAGCCCAGCCAACCCACAGAATTGTGAACAATAATAAAGGTTGTTGTTTAAGCCATTGAGTTTTGGCGTGGTTTGTAATACAGCAATCCCTGATTAATACAGAGGCTTGGATTTTTTTTACTACCTTAACATAAAATTATTTATTCATTTATTTTTAGATTTAAACAATTTTTAGTGGGGATATAGTAGGTTCATATATTTATGGGGTACATGACATGTTTTGATACAGGCATGTAATGTGTAATAATGATATCATGGAGAATGGGGTATACATTCCCTCAAGCATTTATCCTTCGCATGATAAACAATCTAATTATACTATTTTAGTTATATTAAAAAGTACAATTATTATTGACTACAGTCACCCGGTTGTGCTATCAAGTAGTAGGTCTTACTAATTCTTTCCAGCTCTTTTTGAACCCATTAACCCTCCCCTTCCTCACCATCCCTATCCTTCCCAGTCCCTTGTAGCCATCCTTCTGTTCTCTGTGTCCATGATTTCAATTTTTGTTCATTTTTGGATCCCACAGATAAGTGAGAACAAGTGATGTTTGCCTTTCTGTGGGCTTGGATATTTTAATTCAATATCTATCATTTTTCTAGTTTCCTACATATAATGAGACATCTTTTTTACTTTTTTTCTCAGAAATGTAGGAAGGTACCTTCCCTACATAGATACAAATAACTCCTATATACCATACACTTAAAAGCTCATAGGAGACAGAAGTGCAAAGGGAGGGACTACATCTTATTTCTACTCTTCAGTGTCCTGCAGCTGGGCAGCAGCATACGATGGGTGGGAGGTCAGCATGTGTTGACCTAATTATCTCACATGACACCTGCTGCTGCTTTTACCTCACTTTCTTAGTATTTGGATTTGTCAGAGAATGAATGGTCTCATTCATTTGGCCTACCTGGCCAGCTCTGCGTGTGTCCCCTTGTTCTCCCTTTTCCATGTAGATAGTTCTCAAGGGTCCCAGCCTGGAGGAAGAGAATGTGTTTCCAGTTGGGGGTGGACAGAGCTTCATGGTCAAGAGTATTGTAGTTGTAGTAATAATAGCAGTAATCGCAGCAGCAGTGGCAGCTCGCATTGGTTGAAACCTTATCTATATGCCAGTCATTCACTTCAATGAATTAATTTAGTTAATTATTTATTATTTCTATAAAGGAAATGGAGGCAAAGACGGGTTACTTGATTCTCCCAAGCTAACACATTTAGGTAAATGGCAGAGTCTTATCTTTTAGCAAACACCCTGGCTCAAAATGTGGCTAGCCGTGTGGTTACTGAGGTTAAAACTAAGAAGTATGAAGCACAGTCATTTATTAAAGTTCCCTGACTACAAATCACCCATAAGCTACAATCGCCAAAGCTTCTAAATCTCATTTGTATCTCTCATTAGCCAAGAAACAAGTATTACTGAGAGCATCATACAGGCCTGGGCTTGTGCCAGTTACTGTAGAAAGTTATGAAACTATAAACTATAATGCAAAAGCATCATGTAAGAATCTTGGCTCTAAAAGGGCTTATACGATTTTGAAGAGGCTAGGCTTATACAATAAAATGACCAAAAAAATAAGACCCAGTCTAATAATAATAATTTTAAAAGAGAGCAAAGGAGATCTGAGACCTCGCCTTTTGCAAGGTGGAACCTGAGTCATATTTCAAATCTCCTTTTCTCCTTCTCCGGGCAAAGCCACAACTTTCATTTTTTAACGTCACAGAACTAAAAGATGGTCCAGTAGGCCAGACTAACCTGTGTTAGCAACTAGAATAATCACCAGAAAAGAAAATTTACTTTGGGATTTAAGATGATCAAAACTGATTACTTCTCAAGAGGCTTAGAAACCCAAAGCTGTAAACACAGCTGGGGAAACACTTGAATGCGGTGCCATAAAACCTCCAGTGAATAATCCCTCCTTTTGCCTCATGACACGCACACTACACCACATACATGAATCCATAGGAAAGCAGTAAATACTTTTATACAACCTTGTTGGTGAAGAGGAAAGAAAAATGTGTAGAGACATGCCCACCCACGTCATCTATGTGTGCGATTTATATGCCTCTCTTGTTTTGCTGAAGTTGAGATAAAGGATTGCATTCAGTCCAGCCACTAAATTGTAACACAGAGATGTTATATGACTAGACCTATAAAAGCTGAATTTGTCTTCTCAAAATTTAGAGAGGCAATAGAATTATTTCTGATTGGATGATAAGTAAATGCTCTATGATTTGTTGACCAATAGTCAGCAACAGAAATTGAGCCAGTTTTCTCCACACTGACAATTTTTGACTTATCAAGACCTCGTTTTTCCCCAGGAAAGATAGATATCTTTATGTTAACAATTATTTTCTCTATTAATGTGGTTAGGAGTTTGATTATTTGTTTTTCTTATTGGTGTTTTTGAAACTTTTCAAAATAACCTCTTGTTTTTATAATCAAAAGATATTGTGATTTTTAAAAGCAATCAGCCTACTATCTTACTGATAGACATTCTGATACCATTTAAACAAATTGCCCTTAACTACTTTGCCTACCAAATAAATCCCTGTCTTTGGTTTATTTTAAAGCAGTTTTTCCTTTCAGCAGAGTTCTTATGATCAGTTTTCACTGAAATCTAGAAATAAATGTCAAGGTTAAAAATGTTATGATGTAGGACTGGAGCCTTGAGAAAAAAATTATCCTAAAGAGGAAAAATATAATGCCTTAAAAATTCCTTTTTCAGATGACTTGCTGTGTGGTTCATTAGGCAGAGACACAAAAAGTACTTTCTAAAATAATAATGGCCCAGAACCTTGCTCTTTGAGATAACAAGGCTCTGTTTTTGCAGGTGGCTTTCTACTCAAAGAACAAAAACTGGAAACATCCATTGAATTGCGCTGTTTACATGTGCTGAGTCTTGCTAATAGAACAGAGCTAATCAAGCCCCTGGGTACAGAGCCCTCTATGTAAAGGAAAACACCCATCTCACTAACCCTCAGATGTGCACACTTTTCATGTTCTTTACAAAGACACTCAACCTACGGGGGAGGGCGCTGAGGGCAGTGCTGGCCAATGGGATGACAATGCAAGCCATATACTGAGTTTTAAATTTTCCAGTGGCCACATTTGAAAAGTAAAGATCACTTTACTTTACTTTGAAAAGTAAAGATCAACAAATCAGTTCATTTTAATGCTATATTTTAGTTAACTAAACATATAAAACACTGTCATTGCACTATTAAACATGTATTCACATATTTATGTCCCTTTTTTAAAAAAAAAACAACAAAAAAACTAAGCCTTTGAATTCCAGGATATGTTTTATATGCACAGCACAGCTCCCTTTGTTTTTTTCACATGTATATGTATTTTTAACTTTTATAGATACAGGGTCTCATTATGTTACCTAGGATGGTCTCAAACTTCTGGGCTCAAACCATCCTCCTGCCTCGGCCTTCCAAAGTGCTGGGATTACAGGCATGAGCCATGGCATTCGACGTCACTTTGGACTAGACACATTCAAGAGCTCAAGAGCCACATGTGGCTAGTGGCTACCTTATTAGACAGTGTTAACTCTAAAATGAAAATGTTATCACCACCAAATAGGATTAGAGGGCCTTAATTTTTTTTTTTATGTTGAGATATAATTTATGTACTGTAAAATTCATGCTTTAAAATATACACTTCAGTCGTTCTTAGTTTATTCACAAGACCACACTAAAGTAGATATAATACTATCTAATTTCAGAACATTTTCATTATTCACCCCAAAAAATCCCATACCTTTATCAGTCATTCATTCCATTCCCCCATTCCCTTCTTTCCTCAGCCTTGGCAATCACTAATCTGCTTTCTGTTTTGTGAATTTGCCTATTCTGGACATTTTATGTAAATGGAGTCATGCAATTTGTGGTCTTTGTGTCAGATTTCTTTCGCTTAGCATCATGTTTTCAAGTTTCACCCATGATGGAGCATGTTTATGGAGAAAAAAGTACTGCCTTCCTTTTTATGGTTGAGTGATATTCCATTGTAAGGATATACGACACATGTTGTTTAGCTATTTACCATTTGTTGGGCTTTTAGATTCTTTCCACCTTTTTGGCTACTATGAACATGCTTCTGATACGCATGTGAACGTTTTCACAAGAACCAGTGTTTTCAATTCTATTGGACATAAACCTAGGAGTGACTTGGCTAGGTTACAAGTTAATTCTATGTTTAACTTTTCTATACTTGCACCATTTTACACACCCACCACCAATGCACGAAGGTTCCGTTTTCTCCATGTCCTTGCCAATGCTTGTTATTATCCCTCTTTTTAATTATAATCATCCCAGTGGGTATGACAGATCAGAAGTCAGCTGGTATTCTCACCAATTAAGAACAAATAAAAACTGTGATTACAAAATGCAACAGGAGTTATAATATTCTTATAGATTTACAAGATTAAAGGTGAAACTCACATTTGCCCAGTCCGTTTGTAAAGAAACACACTGTGGCTTTGTTAAACAACTGTTTTATTCTGTCTGTGCCATTAGCAAGTGAGGCAAAGTTCCTTTACCACAAATAATTAATATTTATTTGCAGTTACTGGGTGTTTTATCTATCTGTCATCTATCTATCTACCTATCTATCTAATCAATCTATTCTCAAAATGTGGTCCCTACACCTGCAGAGTCTGCGTTTCTAATATGTTCACAGGTTGTAATTTTGCATTATATAATTTTGCGTTATAACCTGTGAACATATTAGAAATGCAAGTGCTCAAGCCCCAACCCAGATGTCGTGAATTACAAACTGTCTGAGTGGGATCCAGCCATCTGTATTTTAGCAAGCCCTGCAGGTGATTCTGCTGCAGGCTAGCATTTGAGAACCACTTATCTAGAGCAAACATAGAATGTGACCAAAGTTTATGGAAAAAACTATGGGTCAGACACAGTGTTAGGTGTTGGGTGCATTTGCATGGAGGATTCAAACTGTAAAAGACATGACTGAAGAGTGTGGATGATAGGCAGTTGCTTGGTGGGTACCACGTGCGTTGCTCCACTGATGGATACACTGAAGTCCCAGATTTCATCATAAGGCAATACATCAATGTAGCAGAATTGCACTTGTACCCCATAAATATATACACATAAAAATAATAAGGGAAGAAAAATTAGATTAAATGTATGAAGGAAAAAAAAGACATAACTTTTCTCCCAGTGCTTAGAGTCCAGTGGATTTGGTGAGTGGGTGACTCATTCTTAACTTACAGTGCAGCACGCTCTAAATCAAGGTATGCACATGTTCGCCACTCAGGGAAGGCTGAGAAAGCTGCCCTGCAAAAATGACTTCTGGGCTTCTGATAAACTTAGAGAGCCAACATCAGTCTAAAGAAATTCAATTATATTTGTTACTCCTGTTACTTTCAAAGAGAATCCCCATTCCATAGCATGGCCTTCAAAACACTTTATTAACTGGCTCTTCCTGATGTCTTCACCTTCACCTCCCAGGGAGTTTGTTACTCAGTGTGGTACACAGGGCATGGTGACATCACCTGGGAGCTTGCTAGTGCAGCAGAATTTCAGAGCTCACTCCTGATCTATGGCATCCACATTTCACCAAGATCCCCAGGTGACTTGTGTACATATGCAAGTTTCAGAAAACCTGCCCTCGCTGCTGTGAGAGAATTGCATTTCTCCAAATCAGACAAATTATATTCTGTGTGCAGCACCCTCTGCCTGGGATGCCCTCTCCTGACATCCGTTTACGTCCCTTTACGGTATCATACTCACTGTGGGTTTCTATTTGCCTGTGCATCTTCAGTACTAGATGGAGAGCATCTCCAGGATAGGGAGACTTTTGTTTTTCTCTGTAATTTGCAAGATTCAAAACCTACTTGCTGCCTTGCGTATAATGGATGCTCAGTCAGTGTTCATTTAATGAAACAATGGATGGATGAAACAATAGATGGATGAATGTCTACCTAATGTAGACACTGCCTCTGCAGTAAATTGTACCTAAAGATTTACAATCCACTCTGTCACACTCTATAAGTCTAGTCAGTTGTCTGGTTTGCTAGAGTTAGAATCAGACAGAAAGTTAAGGTAGGAGGAGACTGGGCAGTGGCTAGGGGTCAAAATCTAGTTTCTACTTTTGAAATGTTTACATTATGGTTTCTCATTACGTTTTGGCTTCCCAGACACCACCTCAGATGACAGGGACAGCGACATGAACCAGGCGCTGATTTGAGAGTTGGATTCAAAATGTGGTGCCAGCCAGTGGTAAATTGCTTTGGGCCTTTGATTCCACCCCTACCGGATTTGTTGCCTCATTAATAAATGAAGAAGTTGTAATACGCAATCCTGGAGGTCTCCCCCACTACCCACCCCGCCACCTACCAATAGGTCTTTTGAAGCACAAAACATTCTCATATATTGGTACAGAGGCCCCTTTGAAAATGAAGGTTTTATTTAAAAAGGACTCTGAAGGTTAATCATCAATTTTCTTAACCTTCTTTTATAGGCAAGTTACGCTAAGTTATATGCTTCTCTTATTTCTAGATAAGAGGCATGATCTACATATTTTTAAAGGTGTGATCTATCGTATATTTAGTGTTTCCTAAGAAGGAAACTGTTGAATCTGCTTTGGAAAGATGTAGGTATATCATATGCCAGGAAGAGTGGATTTTGATTAAGACATTTGGCATTTGCAATAAATCCAACTTTGTTCTGAGTGATTAAGTTCTTAAGAAAACCTATTGACTTTTCAAAGTGCGTGGACTAGAAATACTGACAATTTTCAAACCACTAGCCTTGCATTTTAATGCCCCGGTGTCGCAGGAGTGAACAGTAAACCTCTGTTGACACACACTGGGCCACTCAGCACACATGAAGTGTGTCGACCTGATTGACGTGGCGAGACCACAGCTCCCCTTGTTCCCTCCCTTACTCTCTTACCCCAGGGCTAGCAATGGACCATTATCTCCAATTTTGACATCTGAAGAGAGAATCTGGATGCCAGGAAGGAAGTTTTTCCAAATTGGTATAAAAAACATCCCAAATCCTCTTATTACAACAGGATACAGTACATACAACAAAGGAGGAAGTTCATGAGAGTGAAAAGGTTTAAAAGTGTAAATGAAAAATACTTCTAAAAAAAACAAGATAGCCTTAACACAGTGCAGTTGCTTGTGTTTATTGGGAAAACACTCACTGCTGGAGAGATGAGAATTAGAGAGAGAGGCTGACCCATGTGCTACCAGAGAGATGGTACGTCATTGTCTGCCACAGGACTTGGAAATTCGATCCGTGTAACTGGAAGTCAATAGCATTTTCTTTCGCAATTTTATTTCTCTTAGAAGTAAAATATTATTCTTTTGGAGGAGAGTTTAAAAGAGTGAATACAGTTGCACAAGAAAGGTGGAAACAGTTTGTCCTTTACATTAGACAGAGATTAGGGAAAATGTTATAGATGATAATGAGTCATAAAGAGCTTTAATAGCTTAACCTAGCTTGGTGCTGGAAGAGATTTCAAAATGGTGGGCTGATATCATCACTCAGGATTCATAATCCTAGAATGATCACTTGCATAATTGTTTGGCTGGACTATGTGTGGGCTAACATCTTCTTGGTTATACCTGAGGATGGGCACATTTGACTCCATAAATGAAAATGAGTTGAGAGTAATTCTTTTTTTTTTTTCCAAGATGGAGTCTCACTCTGTCACCCAGGCTGGAATGCAGTGGCATGTGATCTCAACTCACTGCAGCCTCTCCTCCCAGGCTCAAGTGATCCTCCCACCTCATCTTCCCAAGTAGCTGTGACCACAGGTGTGTGCCACCATGCCTGGCTAATTTTTTGTATTTTTTGGTAGAGATGATATTTCACCATGTTGCCCAGGCTGGCCTCGAATGTCTGAGCTCAGGCGATCCACCTGTCTTGGCCTCCCAAAGTGTTGGGATTACAGATGTGAGCCACCACGCCCAGGCTCAAGAGCAGTTCTCATACAGACCATAAGTTCTTCCCAGATTTTTGTCAAGAGCATTGTGACTCAGTGTTACAAAGAGGGTTATGATGGCGTGAAATGTAATTTTAGCCAATCAAATTCTCAGTCTGAAGTTATATGGCTAGGTTTTGTTTTTGTTAAAACCGCTGAGAATTTATAACTATCGAGAGATTTATATGTAGTCCTCATATAATCCTCATACTAACAACCTGATGAGGTAGGTCTATCATTGCTGCTATTTTATAGAAAAGGAAATTGAAGCCTAGAGCAATTAAATAGCTTGCTCAAGGCTGCACAGCAAACAAGTAGCAAAGCTAGAATTTAAGCCCAGGTCTGTCTGCACCTGAGCTCAAGTTCTAGGTTTTGAACCTTTTTTAGCTTAAAATACAAACTTGCATTGAAAGATCTGTATATAGGTAGCTATTCCTCAAAGGAATACAGGTTTTTGTGACGTGGGGTTCTTCGTGGAACCTGCTCTTAACTCCATCCTTTTGCTTGCCTCTGAAAGCTGAGCCATCAGCAGTGCCTTTTCTTGAGTTCTTTCTGGCTGTCCTCCTTACTTGCTTCCTCTTCTCACCACCCACATGCATAGGTTTTCTTTGTTTAGAGTAACTCTTTACATGACTCTTTTGTACCTTTCCAATCATTAGTCTATTTCTCTCTGATGTGATTTGGCTGTGTCCCCAACCAAATCTCACCTTGAATTGTAGCTCCCATAATTCCCACATGTTGTGGGAGGGACCCAGTGGGAGATAATTGGATCATGGGGCAATTTCCCTCATACTGTTCTTGTGGTAGTAAAAAAGTCTCATGAGATCTGATGGTTTTCTAAGGGGAAACCCCTTTTGCTTGGTTCTTACTCTCTCTCTTGCCTGCCACCATGTAAGACATGTCTTTCGCCATCCAGTATGATTGTGAGTCCTCCCCAGCCATGTGGGAGTGTGAGTCCATTAAACCTCTTTTTCTTTATTAATTACCCAGTCTCAGGTATGTCTTTATCAGCAGTATGAAAATGGACTAATACGTCTCCTTTTCACAAAATAATCATCTCTTTGGTGCAACTTCATGGCCCTAACTGCCCACCCTCCCACCGTGCTGAAATGATGCCCTCCCAGGGCTCTCAGGATCTACAACTGCCAAACCCAAGGCCTTTTTCTGGGGTCTTTCACCTTGACCTTTCTGCAGCACTTGGCCCTGCAGACCATCTACCTCCTAGAGCACTGCATGTGCACAGCAGGCACATAAAAATTTATTCAATGATTTATTAAATAAAATATCCAAACATTTTCTGGATTTTTCAGTGCAATGTATTGTATTTAAGATCACAGAAATTTTTTTTTACATATAAACATCCTCATAATTTTAAAAGAATTCATTAGAAAATGATTTCAGTTAAGGAAATGCTCAACATTGCAATAATAGTCCTCTTTTGGAGAGTAAAGAATAGATTCAATTGTTCTTAAGAGATTGATATATTTTTAAGGTAGATATTCTTAAAACTTGTAGGCACATCGTACATACAAATTAACTCGAAAGGGATCATTGGCCTAACTGTAAGACAAAAAGCTATGAAACTCTTGGGGAAAAAAATAAGAGTAAATCTTCATGAGCTCGGGCTAGGCAATGGTTTCTCAGCTATGATGCCAAAAGCACAAACAAAATAAAAAAATAAATTATTTTTCATCACAACTAAATTTTTTTGAGCTTCAAAGGACACCATCAATAAATTAAAATGACAACCCATGGAATGTGAGAACACATTTGCAAATCAGTATCAGATGAGGGACTTATGTTAACAATGTATACACAATTCTTGTGATTCAATAATAAAAAGACAAGCCAATTAAAAAATAAGCAAAGGGTTTGAATAGACATTTATCCAAAGAAAGTGTACGAAGTGTCAATAAGCACATGAAAAGATGTTCAACCTCATTAGTAGTTTGGGAAATACAGATTAAAACCAAAGTGAGGCCAGGCATGGTGGCTCGTGCCTATAATCTCAGCACTTTGGGAGGCCAAAGCAGAAGGATTGCTTGGGCCCAGGAGTTTAATATCAATCTGGGCAACATAGTGACACTCTGTATCTACAAAATAAAAAATAAAAATAGCTGGGTGCGATGGCATGCACTTGTGGTCCCGGCAACTTGGGAGGCTGAGGCTGGAGGATTGCTGGAGCAGGAGAGGTCGAAGCTGTATAAGCCATGACTGTATCACTGCACTCCAGCCTAGGTGACAGAGCAAGGCCCTGTCTCAAAATGTTAAAGAGTTACCATATGACCCAGCAATTCCACGTGCGTGTGTGGTGTGTGTGTGTATCCAAGAAAACTGAAAATATGTGCCTATACAAAATGTGTACACAAACCTTCACAACGACATTCTTCACAATAGCCAAAACATGGAAACAGCCCAAATTTCTGCCAACTGGTAAATGAATAAATAAAACGTTGTATATCCGTGTAATAAAATGTTATTCACCAATAAAAAGGAATGAATATTGATATATGTTGCAGCATGGATGGGCCTTGAGAACATTGTGCTAAGTAAAAGAAGTCTGACACAAAAGGCCACATGCCACATGATTCCATTTAAAAGAAATGTCCAGAATAGGAAAATCAATGGAGATAGAAAATATGTTAGTTTTCAAGGACTGAACAGAGGTGGGGTAGGAATAGAAAAAGATTGCAATGGGTCCAGAGTTTTTTTGGGGGGTCATGAAAATGTTCTAAAACTTGATGGTGGTGATGGTTGCATAACCCTTGTATAATAAATATACTAGAAAACAATGGATTGTACACTTTAAAGTGTAAATTTTATGGTATGTGAATTATAACTTGATGAAGCTCTTTAAAAAGAAAAAGAATCGAAATTAGCTACCTGCAAACTAGTGTTCATTTCCTCATTTGTTCATTTAGCAAGTCTTTGTTGAGCATGCCTTGAGCCAAGGACTGTGCTAGTGTTAGGCATAACAGCATTTTGAAAAGATCACCTGGCTTCAGTGTAGAGACCAACTTAGCAGGGCATCAGAAGCCTTACAAACGCTGACAAAATTGGGAGCTAGCCAATACAGAGAGTCCTATCCTCATTCAAAAGTTATTTCTTTACGTAGTTCTTTTTGCCATAAATAGGCAAACCAAAGGAAAAAAAAGGAAATGAGCTCTTCTTCAGCTCTTTTATGATCCAAGGGAAGCTCCAGAGTTTCTTGGGGGTTTCAGAAAAGAGCTTTATAATAAAAAAAAACCAAAGACTTGAGTTTAAGTTTACTTTTGAAATCTAATAAAAACCATACCATGCATCCATCTGTGCCAAGAGTCTGAAATGAAAATTGAAGCTAGAAGCACAGCAAGTAGCCTGGAAAGACTGAAACTTTACTCGTCATATGTCTTCAACAAAAAGCATTATTATAAAGATTGGCCAAGGATCCCAGGTCGGTTTGGTTGGGCAGGAGTCGGGTGTGGGAGCACCGCATGCTTCTGCAGGAGGCCCTCTTGTCCTCTGCAGCTTCCTGAAAACCCTAGGTACACTTACTGGGTTTTCAGAGGACATTTCAGGCTTTGTACCCAGCCTTTGTCTCACAGGATAAAGGTGGCTCCAGGGAGAAGGAAAGCGTGGCTGACTTAAGGACTCTTCCCTAGATTATGCGATGGGGACAGAGTTTAGAGTTTTTGATGACCTTGGAGGTTCCCTAACCACTTAATCTCTTTTCATGGCCTCTGAAGATACAGGGTGGTCCTCAGTATGTGTTTATCATTCTTCCCAATGTAAACTACTCATTAACATTTATAAGAAAAGCCCAGTCAAGTGTAGGTAAACTGATTCTAACAGGGTTGAGCAATCTTGAAAGTTTAATTCCCTTCCAAACAACTTGGGTTGACTCTCACATTATTTCCATGAGAATTCCTACTAATGGTGAGCTCTTATGTTGAAAGAAACTCAACTACAGATCAACAAAACAAGATTTTCTACTCTGAATTGATGCCCCCTAACTTCAATAAAGTGAGATAATCCCAAGCTGAATGCTGTCAAATGAAAGCAAAGAAAATTCAAATTAGAAAAATAATTGTTAAATAAATGCACAGAAAAAAAACTTTTTTTTTCTCCTTTACATGTGCTTAGAGGTATGCCAGTCTTGAGTCAGCGTATCTCTGAGGATGGACGTGCTATCTGTTCGGATTTAACTAACACAGTGCATTGAATCAGCACCTGCTAAGCCTATGTTGGCTTTTCTACTCCTCAAAGAAGGCCTAGAAGTGCTTGGGGTGGAGCAGAAAGCCTCCTTCTTAGCCAGTTCTCCTTCTGCATGCCTCTCCTGGAAATTTCAATGAGATGAATGCTCGGCTCTGGGTTAAGTGAACCCCGAATTTACGTCATTCTGATTTCACAAGTCTCTGAGGAAAAATGCATTTAGGAAAGAACCAAAGGAGGAAATCATGGCTATCAGTTTACAACACTCCAACTTGAAGGCATTTTTCTTTGGTGCCTCTTCAAATTTTCAAGAAATTTAAATTCACCGAACACCACATCATCTGGAGAGTTTCTACTGGGCAGAGTTTGGCAGTAGACAGTTGATTGGAAGAGTAGAGGCAGATTAAGACTCTTCTTGAAAATAAATCAGGAGAAACAGACAACCCACAGAATAGGAGAAAATATTTGCAAACTGTGCCTCCAACAAAGTATTAGTATTCAGAATCTACGAGGAACTTAATCAAATTAGTAAGAAAAACATCCCATCAAAAAGTGGGCAAATGACATGAATAGACATTTCTCAAAAGAAGATATACAAACAGCCAACAAACATGGAAAAATATTCAGCACCACTAATCATCAGAGACATGCAAATTAAAACCACGATGAGATACCACATGACTCCTGCAAGAATGGCCATTATTAAAAAGTCAAAAAAGCAGTAGAAGCTGGTGTGGATGCAGCAAAAGGGAAATGCTGGTGGGAATGCAAAGCACAACCTCTCTGGAAAACAGTGTGGAGATTCCTGAAATAACTCTAAGTAGATCTACCATTTGATCCAGCAGTCCCACGACTGGGTATCTACCCAAAGGAAAAGGAGTCATTATGTGAAAAAGACACATGCACATGTATGTTTAGAGCAGCACAATTCACAATTGTGAAGATATAGAACCAACCTAAGTACCCATTGATCAATGTGTGGGTTAAAAAACTGCAGCACATGTACACCCTGGAATACTACTCAACCATGAAAAGAAATGAAACCACGTCTTTTAAGATGACTTGGATGGAGCAGGAGGCCGTTATTCTAAGTGAAGTAACTCAGGAATGGAAAACCAGATACTGATGTTCTCACTTAAAAGTTGGAGCTAAACTATGGATATGCAAGGGCATACAGAGTGAGATAATGAACTATGGAGGCTCAGATGGGAAAGTGGGGGGGGGATATGAGATTAAAAACTACACATTAGGTACAGCATACACTACTTGGGTGATGGATGCACTAAAATCTCAGAATTCAGCGCTATATATTTCCTCCATGTAACCATAAACCACTCGAACTCCCAAAGCTATTGAAATAAATATTAAAAACAGACAACCAACAAACAAAAAGACTCCTCTTGAGATACTATCTGCAGCAAATATACAAGTTTACAATGTTTGTCTGGGTTGATTAGGGGGCTACTGAAATAGAGGGGTGGCTAAAGGTTCCTCCTCCCTGTCTCCAGCCATCCCTGGGTGAATCCAGGAACTGGAAACAGGACTGGAGACCATCCCCAGCAAAAGCCAGAACAATAGCTGCAAGGCCCCGACAGCCAAGAAACAGAGCAGGTTTAGGCCGACTCCAGCAAACAGGCAGACTTGCGGTGCGAAGAGCTCACTCTGGATCTTTCTGTCCTTGCTTTGGACCATTCTTTTCAAAAGGTCCCAGGCCCTGCCCAAACTTGGCTTCACCCCAAGCCCTGGGGAGAAAGTGCGTTGTGCCTTCTCTGCACCACAAACTGCAGCCCTGCCCAAAGCAGCTAGAAACCAGCGGCAAAGCCATTTGCGCCGTGGATGAGGCAACAGAGCTGAACGGGAGGTAAGGGACAGGCTCAGACCTGGAGGATGGGAAAAAGACACTCCTGCTTTGTGTTTGTTCAATTTTTAGGGTAATTAGAGGGGGAGGGTGGATGGCCTGCAACCCTTCCCAGCTGATGTCACCTGGAAAACGCAGAGACTAACACCCCTGACGTGGATAGAGCCCTTCAGTTTGGTTTTATTTTTTAAAAATACTGTGGGTACACCTTGTTTTGATTTTAAAAATGAGTGATGCTGCTTTATCTTGTATACGGATGTACAATAACGACCACAATACATCGATTTTCTCATTCCTCCAAGATACTGTTCCATTGAAAAGCCAAAATCTCTATCTTGTACCTAAACTAATATTTTCTGCTATGTTTTACTGGTCCAGGAAAAAAGAAGACACTTAATCATCGTGAAAACATGAGTATTTTTCCATGAAAATAGTTTCTTGGTTAAAAATGAGGGTGGGAATAACAGCCACATAGGTTTTCCCTTTACCCTGTGCTAGAGGGTGTTCCAGGAGCTCCTGCTTAAAACAAGACTTTCAAATTAACAGCAAGCCATTAAAATGTTTTGTTACTCAGAATTGGGTATTTATACAGGCGAGCCTCATTATTTGTGGATTTCATAGTTATGAATTTACCTACTCGCTAAAATTTTTTTGTAACCCCCAGATCAGAACTCGCAATGTTTTCACAGTCATTTGTGGACATACTCAGAGCAGCAAAAATTGGAGTCAAAGGACACACACATTCTCAGCAGAGGTCAGACAAGGTGACTTTCTGGTTTCAGCTCTCATGCTGGAAGTAAGCATCCTTTTTGTGATCTACTAGTGCCTCTTTTTTCTATATTCTTGAGCTTTTCCTGGGTGATTCTGCTGTTTCAAATGGCCCCAAGCATGGTGTTGAAGTGCCATCTGGATGGGTGCAAGAAGGCTGTGATGTAACTTCCAGAGAAAATACATGCATTACAGAAACTTCCTTCAGGCCCACGCCACAGTGCTATTGGCTATGAGTTTCGTGTTAGTGAATCAACAACATATATTAGATAAGGTGTGTTTACATAGGAACACATATAAAACAAGCATATGTATTGACTGGCTGATAAAAATGTTGTCACCAGAGGCCCGCAGGAAGCTAACCTGGTAGTTCCCCGAGGAGCAATGATTTACAACTTGCTAATTCAGTGTTTGAAGTGACTTCAAATAACTGAATTACCTCAACTATCATGAAATGATTGCATCAGCGTTTAGAATTTTAAAAAAGGGAACCAGGATAGGGTATGGGAACCATCCGCCAGGGTGGATCAGGGCTTACCCGATTGCAGAGGTCAACCTGGGCAAGCTGGTCAGGTAAACCAACAGGAGAAATGAGCCAGAACTTTGTAATAAGTGCCCTTGGGTCAGAAGTGCAGTTCTGTGGACCACTGGGTGAATACAGAGAAGCGTGTGTGTGAGGGGTGGGGGAGGAGGCAGTGATCCATGGAGTTATGGGATGCAGCTACTTGGAGACAATTTTAGTACCCAGTGATTTGTCTTCCCCGGTAAGACATTTGTGGACATACAAATGTCCTCAAATGACTTGGTGTAATTCCATAGCTGTTACATGTTTGAAAATTTTAAATAAAATCTACTGGAGAAAAGCAAAGAAAGGAGAGTGGAGAAAGAGTTGGGGATTAATATATGAATGTGGAGAAGGAGAGGCCAAGGCTCCTGGGTCCTCTGGTTCTAATCCATTGAACCTTGACCTGGAGTGGAGGATCATTGAGGGGAGCAGAGTGGTACCAAGGGCAGATCTAGGGCTGCATTATCAGGAGACCTGGCCCAGCATGAGGTCTGCTGCCTGAGGATGGCCATTCCAAAGGCCATGGCCAGGCCTTTGGAACTGACAACCACACTTAGAGTGGGGTTTTCAGGGACCCCCCTGGACAGTCGTTCTTTCTCTTCTGGGCTCCTATCCTCTCTTTTCTCTCACAGTGGGAAGCTGGCAGCAGAATGTGTAGAGGCTGCTGTTGCCTTGCCCAGACTCCCTTCTCCTAGCTTCTGTGAGTGTGGCTGCTGATGGTTTATGGCTGCCTTCCTTCTCGGACACCTGCCTTCTGCTAAACAGCTGCTCCCTTGAGATGTTACCCACTACACTCACTTCAGCCAAGATGGTCAGCCCACAGACTGATCAATTGAGTGGGGTACAAAAGTCCAGCTCCTTTGCCTCACGGCAGGATGAATTCATGCTCCCTGTCAGATCAGGCTAAAGCTAGGTAGTTGAGGCTGTATATTTGCTTAGAATTTTCCCTGCTCTATCTTGCTGCCCTCACGCTCCTCCTCCTGAGAACACTTCCTCAAGATATATCCTATGTGCAAGAATCCTTTCGTAGGTTCTACTTTTAGACAAGCTGTCTTAAGACAAGCAGTCATTAGATAGTGTGTGAGTGGTGGGGAGTTCAGGGTGGAAAGAACATAGACTTTGGAATCAGATATTTCTGGGTTCAGCCTCAACTTCATCACTTCTTAGCTGCATGAATCCATCACATTATATGGACTCTATGATCCTCTACTGCCTTCTCTATATAATGCAGGATAGCCACACATCCCTTGCAAAGATGTTGTGATGATCACATTAAATTTGATGAGAAAATGGATGTGAAAACCTATAGCACGTAACAGGGATTCAGTAGGGGCAGCTTCCCTTGCCTGCTGGAACTTGGCCACCACCCCCATCCGCGCATGGTTCAGCACTATTCTCTTTGGTTCCCCTTGCACAATAATTTTCTTAGCCCCTATTCTCTTTCTCTTCTCCCTTTTCTATCTTTCTCTTATTATCTCTTCGTTCCAGAATTTCTTCACCTCATTTTTTTTTTAGTGTTTTTCACTTCTTCTGGCCATGATAAACTAAACAGTATGCATGGCAATTCTCAGAAATACTGATCCTCGTGCTGTGGGCTACGGACAGGGAAGCTGCCATGAGGTTATCAGTTGTTGCCAGCTCGGCAGAATTAGGTTGGCTTCATTTTTGTAAACAGGACTTGGGGGCTGGTTTGTGGTTTTCCCTGAACTAGTGTTTAGCTGGGGAAGGCTATGCTATTTTTCTCATGAGATGAAAATAAAGGCCATTAAAAATGGATTAGGCTAGTGCTTGATGTGAGTGCCCTCATCCATCTTCCTCCACTGGGCCAAGTGGTGGCTCAGAAGAGAGCTGATCGCCGCAGTCAGGCCTAAAGACGAAAGTTTACAGGTTCAGCCACAAACTGTCTGTGGGACTTTGGGGATACTGCATATCCTCCTTAGGGTCCTGCTTCTCCATCACCAGAAAAGCCTGACAGTGAAATGTGTGCCAGCTACTTCACCAGGGGCCTCCTGGAGTTCCTAAAATATGATCTGGAAAGCACTGGAGCCCAGTGCAGAAACTGATGGAAAACACTGTATTTTGTTACTAATATTCTTGGTAATAACACTCTGAAACCATTGCAAATCAACTCACTAGGGCAGGAAGTATGCGATACATCACCTACTCCATACAACATTCTATAAGGAAGGCAAGAAATCTGAAAGTCACCCATGAGCCTTGAGTACCCCATACTGCCTGCTCAACTGGATTTGTATTGTAATTATGATTTTCACAAGCCCAGTGGAATGGGCTGAGATAATTAAGTTTTTTTTTTTTTTTTTTTCTGTCCAGCTCAGTTTTCTATTCTTCTTGCTGCATGGGTGCTCCCTTTCCTCTGGGAGAACCATTTCTACTGGTGGGGCTGTAATCATAGTGTGGCATCGGCCAACCGACTCACCACCTCCCATGAATGAAGCGTGGGCACACGACTCAGCCTCATTTCTCTCTGATCACAGGGACTGCTCCAAGGGGCGGTGGTTTATCAAGTCAATCAGGGTTCTTCCCTGGTGTGTTTGCCATAGGAAGTAGAAGGGTAGCCCTCTTCTGCTTTTTTGTTTTTTTTCTTTTAAGAGAGGGACAGGGTCTTACTCTGTCACCCAGGCTGGAGTGCAGTTGTGTGCTCATAGCTCACTGCATAGGCATAAGTGATCCTCCTGCCTGTAGCTGGGACTACAGGTGCATACTACCCCATACGGCTAATTTTTAGTTTTATTTTTTGTATAGATGAAGTCTCACTATGTCACCCAGGCTAGCCTCAAACTTCTGGCCTCAAGCGATCCTCTTGCCTCAGTCTTCCAAAGTGCCAGAACAGCAGGCGTGAGCCATGGTGCCCAGCCCCTCTCTGCCTTTTTGAAAACAAGCAGTTCAGATGAGCCTCTCCCCACCACGCCTCTTATCTTTCTCGTCACATAGGGTGAGGATGGGCAGAATGATACCATTAGACTCTAAAGCTGAATAGTGTGCAGAGGCCAGATGTGGAGAGAGAAGGAAAGCACCGACATTGTTTGAACCAGATCCCCGCTTCCAGACTTCCCTGTTTTGTGAGCCAACAAATTTCTGTTTCTTTAATTCATTTGAATTGGGGTTGTATCACATAGCTGGCTACAAAGTCTAAAAGGATCACATTTTAAAAAATATACATTTCCATTTAGATTGATATTCTTCTTCCCCGAGTATTTTATACTAATGAATATTTATGATTAGAATAGAATATATTAATTGCAATTAATATATTCTATTACAGTTAACATATTGCAATTATTTCAATATTATTATAAAGAAGAATAGGACTACTCTAACAGAGTCCTATTTTATGCTTTAATGTAAAAAAAAGTCTATTGGGAAGTAGGGGTATGACTTGATCAATTAAATCTGTTTAATGATTCTATGCAACTCATGAAAAAAACAAGCCATCTTATATACAAAACAGGAAAAAAACAACCAAGAGATTGAGAAGGACAGAATATCAGCCTGTCATCTTGGCTCTCCCAGGCTTTAACCCGGTGCCTTTAATATCAGCCCAGTAATTCAAGCTTGTTTTCTCACATGTGCTTTACAAATTCATACAAATATATGAGAGTACTTCTTGTCCTGGCTGCAGCTGGGAAGATATATAAAGCTGTAAATATTTACTAAGTGTGCATGACATGGCAGTGTGGGCCGATACGGCCAATGACGGGGAACGAAAAGCATTAGACGCCACTTCTGGCCCATTTGCTCATTCCTGTGTGACCTTGGGCAGGTGAGCTAAAATCTCTGTGTTGCAGCACTACATTTACATAAAGGAGATGCTGATCTTTATCAGTCGGCACTCCAAAAATAATAACTCCTGAGGACAATGCCTGCTATTCAGAGTGGAAACCAAAGAAGGATCTCATAGAGACCGCACATCTATTACCCTTTCTTTCTTTTGGAGGGGGAGAAGGAGTGGTGGAGAAAGAGGGATGCATGCTTGCCTGGCTCAAGGGAAAACAAAACTTCTTTGTCCCTCTAAAATTAGCATGCACCTGCTTCCACACGCCACTGTGGCAAGAAAAACACAATGAGGATAGAGTGGGCAGGTTTGCAATGCCCTTCAGAGATCACAGGAGAAATGCCGGCAGAGGAATTGTGAGGCATCTTTGGGACTCTGGTTAGACTGTCTTACCCCTTAGAGTAGAAAAAGCAGTGCTCTGAGGCAGAAGGGATTGAGTGACCTTAAGCAAATCATTTCACCTTCAAGCGTCAGGTCCTGGAACCATAAAATGGAGATGATAATGCCCATATCGAGGCGCCAAAACAATTATACGAAGTGACCAGCACACAGAAGCAGCCTGGTAGACCCTGGGTTTCTACTAGCTTCCATATATTCACTAACTTTGATAGTAATTTGGCAGTAGGACAGCAGATAAAGCAGCCTCTGCATTTTCCCGTCCGGGAGCAAACCCTCAGCTGCCTTTGCATTTTACGTGCCCAATTAGCCTATTCCATCCCATGTCCTTATTTAGACTCCAGTGAAATTTCTTGGATTCATATTTTCCCTTTACATCAAAAAGCAAACAAATGTGAACAAGGAGGCAGGGTCATGTCCTGTAGTTTAAAATATCTGTTTGGAGTGAAGGTGTTATAAACTTACACACAGAACCCAGGTTCCCTTCCTCACTCCCCGAGAAAGCAAAAACGGTAACCAAGACGGTGATCTGGATGACACAGATGGAAGAACCTTGTGTTCTATTAGCCCAGTTTAGGATTGAATGACTGCCTCTGCTGTTTCACTCTCCTGTTACTGCCAAGAGGGTAGAGCATAGGCAGAAGCAGCTCTCTGAGAGGAAACCCAATTTGCACTGGTCAAAAATCTCATAATGTAAGTGTAAGCAGATCCCAGCAATCGGACCACAACACACCCTCACGACTGCAGCATCATGGACATGAAAAAGAACTGCCTTGGCCCGTAAGAAACTTGTGTTTTGCTTTCTTCACAGCTGTGGTTCTCAAACGCTTACCTCTTTCCAATGACACAAGATTTTATGACCCACTAAAGGAATCTCTTTATACCAACCATTGCTTGAAAAAAATCTAATTAGAATAGTAGAGGTGCAGCTCTTATCATATTTCCTAGTAATGCCAAAAGTGAAAGATTCACTGATTCTAGGAGTAAGAAAATAAAGTCATGATAATAATTCCTTAATTCCAAACGCTTTGCACTACACCTGTCATTTCTCGTTATTTACTTTTTCACAATAACCCTATGAAGTTGTGGCATTGCTTAATCCTCGCAACACTGTAAGGTAGGTTTGTTTCATTACTACTGAATTTCATCACTTATAAGATGCCAGAGGGTAGAATGTGCACCCTTATTTTGTGTACCCACCCAGAAAGAAAACAGAATGCTGCCAATTAATCCACAACACACCATCAATTGCAGAAAACAAAACAAAGCCAGTTTCTGAGATAGTAAAACGTGAAAGAAGGAGTATCTTAGAATTGATGAAATATGGACTTTCCCTGTTTCAGATCAGGAAACTTCTGCTGTGTTAAAGTCCAGGCTGCTGATGGAGATTGGGCCACCACTCGAAGTCACCTTCTAACTTCAACCCAGTGGACTTCACCCAACCAGACCTAGTGATTTCCAAGTTGATCTTGGAAGTAAGAGAGAAGGCTCACACTGTGTATTCCTGAAACTCCCACTTTAGAAGAAATAATTTATCATTGATAGATGGCAGCCATGGTGGTGGCATTTTAACAAGAAACTATAAACTAGTTTCAGAGGGAAATATGAATAATCACTTGCTCCCTGCCATCATGATATACTGTATTAATACAATATAGGTTCAGATCTTGTCATTGGGCATACTTTGTGTCTAATTAATATGTTTACATACATATAATTCTTGATTATTTCTCTGACTTGGCTTCTCTGCTGGGTTTGCAGTCATGAGACGTGACTGGCTGGTAAGTTGACAGCAGAAGAAATAGACCTTTTTAACAGTGCAAAATAGTCCATTGTAGTTAGTAGGACTGTACCATATAGGTATAGTCAATTGGCCAGTCCTCATTATTTGCAGATTCCACAGTTGCGAATTTGCCTGATAAATTGAATTATTACCCCAAGTCAATGCTCATGGTGCTTTTGTGGTTATCTGTGTACATGCTCAAAGCAGCGAAACTTTAAGTCACGGGATGCACACGTTCCCAGGTGAGGTCCAACGTGACACTGGCTCCTTGTGTCAGCTTTCATACTATCAGCTAGGGTTCTCCTTGCAGTCTACTTAGCGCCTCATTTTTCCTCATTTTTGCGCTCTTCATTGGTGATTTTGCTGTATAAAATGGCCCCAAGCATAATGCTGAAGTGCTGTCTAATGTTCCTAAGTTCCAGGAAGCTGTGATGTACCTTACAGAGAAAATACCTATGTTAGAGAAGCTTCATTCAGGCATGAGTTATCGTGCTATTGACAATGAGCTCAAAATTGATGTCTTAAATAAGGTGTCCCAGTCAGATGGCTATTATTAAAAAGCCAAAAAAGAACAGATGTTGGCAAGGTTGTAGAGAAAAGGGAACACTTATACACCATTGGTGGGAATGCAAATTAGTTCAGCCACGGTGGAAAGCAGTTTGGAGATTTCTCAGAGAACTTGAAACAGACCTACCATTTGATCCAGCAATCCCATTCCAGGTATATATCCAAAAGGAAACAAACGGTTCTACCCAAAAGACACGTACTTGCATGTTCACTGCAGCACTATTCACAATAACAAAGACATGGAACCAACCAAGGTGTCCCTCAATGGTGATTGGATAAAGAAAATGTGGTACATATACATCATGAAATACTATGCAGCCACGAAAAAGAACAAAATCATGTCCTTTGCAGCAACACGGATGCAGCTGGAGGCCATTCTAAGCGAATTAACACAGGAACAGAAAACCAAATACTGCGTGTTCTCACTTGTAAGTGGGAGCTAACCGTTGGATACTCATGGACATAAAGAAGGCAACAGTAGACACTGGGGGCTGCTACAGCAGGATGGAGTGGTGGGTGGGGGGAGGGATTGAAAAACTATTGGGTACTATGTTCAGCACCTGGGTGACAGGATCATTTGTACCCCAAACCTAAAACAAAATTCTTCCTTATATTTATTTAAAATCCACTTCCTAATAAATTTTCTTTAATTAAAAAGGTTAAAATCCCAGACAAAATAAGGTGTCTTTAAACAGGAACATACATAAAACAAGATTATTTATTGATTGGCTGATAAAAATGGTGCAAACAGAGGCTCGCAGGAACCAACCTCATTCTTGCTAAGTAGAACAGACTGCTTTGGGGTCCTAAAGTATCAAAAGGGCTGTTTCTTCTGTTGCCCACTTACCAGCAATTCATATCTCATGACTGCAAATCCAGTGGAGAAGCCACGTCAGAGGCATAATCAAGAGTTATTTAGGTCAGGTGTGGTGGCTCAACGCCTGTAATTCCAGCACTTTGGGAGGCTGAGGCAGGCGGATCACCTGAGGTTAGGGGTCTGAAACCAGCCTGGGCAACATGGTAAAACCCTGTCTCTACTAAAAATACAAAAATTAGCCAGCGGTTGTGGTGCATGCCTGTAATCTCAGCTACTTGGGAGGCTGAGGCACAAGAATTGCTTGAGCCCAGAAGGCAGAGGTTGCAGTGAGCCGAGATTGTACAACTGCACTGCACTCTAGCCGGGGCAAGAGAGTGAGACTCTGTCTCAAAAAAAAAAAAAAAAAAAAAAAAGACTTATTTATTTACATATACTAAGTAGACACCAAGTATGCCCAATGATCTGGAAGGAAACAGAAAATTAGAATGACAGTCGTGTTGGAAATATAGGTTTTAAACATTCTTTTGTTCACATTTTCAACTGTTGGCATTTCTTTGTAGATTTGGGTATTAAAAACAAGAGCATAGCTGGGCGTGGTGGTGCGTGCCTGTAGTCCCAGCTACTCGGGAGGCTGAGGCAGGGGATTCTCTTGATCCTGGGAGGTGGAGGTTGCGGTGATCTGAGTTTTCACCACTGCACTCCAGCCTAGTGACAGAGTGAGACTCTGTCTCAAAAAATAAAATAGAAAATAAATAAATAAAAAGAAAACAAGAGCGACTGTCAGGAAGGCAAGGAAGCACTTCCTAACAGAGCATGGTTGTGGTAGGGAAGCGGAGCAGGGAGCCCACAAGGAGAAAGGATAGAGAAGTTTTGTTTAGGAGCACTTCCTTAGCTGTGGAACAGGCTGACATGCTTACAGAGGAAGCAGGGACCTCTGTATAAGCTCTGTAGCCTTCCCTGCAAAAAGTAAACAGAAAAAAATGGGAGGTGAGAAGGAACGAAGACAGTGAGTGTACGGCCCTAGTGCTTTTCTGCTGAGAATAGAGCACTGGCAAGCACATGAAAACACGCACATCTCATTGCTAAAAGTAAAGAATCAAAAGTGCTTTTGTTTAAGCCTGGATGTGATATTAAAAATAAAGAGCCACCAGTTGCGGGAGAGCCACAATGTATCCACAACCTCCCAAAATACATCAGTTTAGGGGAATTGTGGTCAACGGTAGAAACAACTAAGACTGCGTTGTTATAGAAATACTGTGCCTCACTGGTTTGCAAAAGAAAACTCCCTATGATGACTTATGGAGGGTCTGCAGGGCCTTGGAAGGCAGTTTGTTTCCTGTGGCCAGTAACTGATTTTTCACAAAATTGTGCATTGACTAATTCTCACAAGAGGTTTTGAAAATGAAGCTGGGTTTCAGGTTCGACTCACATGAGCTACTTTTATTTGGACAGTCTTTGTTTTTCTCAGTCTAGTCGGCAATCCTTCCGGGGCCTTCCTCAATCCCTGGCTGGGGCTGAGGCCTGGCCGTTGTTTGGGATGAAAAGGTATTGGAAGGCCGGCTGCTAATTGGAGCTTGCACCTGCAGACCCCAGCCTTGGAGGCAGCTCGGCACAGGGTACTGTTCTATGTGTGTGTGCTTGTGTGTGTGCATTTTATTTACTCAATGAACACTGGGATGCGGCACAGTTTTTTGGCCTGGGTGTGCTGGAGGAGAACCAAGCTGCTTGGCCACTTTCTCTGTTCTGCGGAAGGGCGGGGTGGGGCGGGCACCCTCTTTATTCCCTAAGAAGGAGGGATTTCTAGCCATGCAAATATATCCAGTGTATTCTGATCTAATCTCTTCTGGCCCAAGAGGGGACTTACCCAGATAAGAAGTGCTCTTCAGAGGCAGTGAGAGGGTGCCACAGCAGGGTTTTCACCCACCAATGAGCTGATGAATTTTTTGAGTTTCTTGTACTTCACTCTAGTAACATTGTCCAGGCAGTGCTGAGGAGGGATAGCTACAACCTCTGTGCTCAGCCAGAGAAAAGAGAAATGGACAAACTACCTAAGTGGACCTAGCAACCATGCCCCTGTTTCCCCCACCCCACAGTATCCAGGGCTTCATCCTAATGCACATATTTCATTTTGTGCATCCGATCAATTTTGGCCACAGATATGCCCATGAAATCATCACCACAATCAGGGAACAAATTCATCACCCCCCAAAATTTCCTTCTGTCTCTTTGTAATCTCTCCCTCTCCCGCCCCATTCACCAGGCCCCAAGGCAGGTATTGATCTGCTTTCTAGAACTATAGACTGCTTGCACATTCCAGAATTCCATATAAATGAAATCAAACAGTGTGTATTCTTTTTGGTGTGTGGCTTATTTCACTCACTTTTTTCCTGCTTAGTATTGCATTGTGTGGACATAGCACAGTCTGTTATTCATTCATCTGTTGATGGGCATTTCGGTTGTTTCCAGTTTGATGCTATTACCAACAAACCTGCCATGAAACTAAGACAGGAGGATTACTTGAGGCGAAGAGTTGGAGACCAGAGACCTCGTCTCTACAAAAAATAAAAACATCAACTGGGTTTGCTGCTATACACCTGTGATGCTAGCTACTTGGGAGGCTAAGATGGGAGGATTGCTTGGGTTCAGAGGATGGGGCTGCAGTGAGCCATGATCACAGTACTGTACTCCAGCAATGCAGAGTGAAATCCTTTCTAAAAGAAAAAGTTAAGACAGGCTTGGGCCACTTCCACTTTTTGAAGCTCTTTGGATATTAAAAATGAAAAAACAAATCACAAAATAGACCCATAAATATGCTATATTTAAAATGCATATATATGGAACATATATATATGCTTTTGAACATAGTAAAAATTCAACGTGTAAATAACATCGGGAAATGATATCAAGATTCTGAACTTGAAACTCAACGTGGGGCCTAGGACAAAGAGCTCTCCTGGCCACTGACCACTTTGTGATGGGTCATGAGGGGCCAGCGCCAGCTAGGGGCCCTTCCCACATACCCTGTATACCCTGAAGTCATATCTGGCATGGTTATCTTTTATATGGCCGGGGTCAAATGAATGCTACAGAGATGGCTCTGGAAAGAAAGAGCATTTCCTAGGTGTACACAGATTTTCTGCCAGAACTGGGAAGGCCAATCACAACCACTGGCCTTTTAGAGAGACCCCTTGCTCTACTCACCAGCACCAGCAAGCCTGTGGGGCCTGAGGCTTCCTTTGGGTTGACTATAGTCTTGGATGTTTCTGTTTACTTTGAGGTCAGGATGCTGCCATGACCATGAGAGGGTCGCTCCACTTGAAGAATCTCCAGATCCCTGCCAGCCATGGCATGGAAGCTCCCACCCTCTGGGGCCTGTTCCCATCACCTCTGTGGAACTTTAGTCTCCCTTTGCCTCTGGGTGTGTCTACTGTAATGGATCTATGTGTGGGATGATTTTGCTTTCCAGAGGCCACTTAACATTGACTAGAGACATTTTTGGTTGTCACAACTTGGGGAATGCTATGGGCATCCAGTAGGTTGAGTCTAGGGGTGTTACTGAACATTCTACAATGCACAAGACAGCTGCCCACAGCAAAGAATTATTCAGTCTCAAATGCCAGTAATGTTGAATCAAGAAACCTTGGTCTTTTTTTTTTTTTTTTTAAGACAGGATCTTGCTCTGCTGTCCAGGCTGGAGTGCAATGGCATAATCATGGCTCACTGAAGCCTCCAACTCCCAGATTCAAGCAGTCTTCCCACCTGAGCCTCCTGGGCAGCTGGGACCACAGGCACATGCCACTGTGCTAGCTCATTTTTAAGTTTTTTATAGAGACAGAGTCTCCCCCTGTTGCCCAGGCTGGTCTCAAACTCCTGGGCTTAAGTGATCCTCCCACCTCGGCCTTCCAAAGTGCTGGGATTACAGAGGTGAGCCACCACTCCTGATCAATAAATCTTGGTCTTTATGATCTAATCAGGTGTCAAGTAGTATGGACAGAGGGTGGCTGATGTAGAGTCTAAGAAAAGGGCTCTTTGTTCATTAATCCAAGAAGGCCACAGTATAGACATACAGATCGGGTAACAAAGTTCAGAGGACTGAAGAACTGGCTGCTCAAGACCTCTCGCTCTCTCTCTTCCCTTTCTCCTCATTTTCCTTCTCCCTCCTGTTACAAGCTTTGGAGTGTAACAGATCTGGTTTCAAACCCAGGTCCTGCTGTCTGGTAACCTTGGGCAACTTGCTAAAGCTCTTTGAACCTCAGCTTCTTCACCTGAAACATGGAAATAACAATAGGACTTTTCAGAATTATGAAAATTAAACAAGAGAAGCCAGTAAAAAGTTTGTGGGGGCCTCACACATGGGAAGAATTCAGTCAGGACAGTGATTAGTATTATTCCATGAATGGAGCATGACCTAACACAAAGCACCTCGCCAGCTGCATTCTCTAGCCAGTCAGCAAGAGTTGGTGGCAAATTTTTATTAGTTTACAAAATCATTCATTCTAAAATTTGTAATAACAATAACCCCTACCCCTCAAAAGCAAAACCCAGTGGGTAGGTTGCACTTATTATGTTTTGTGCTTCATTTTAGTGATTAAAAAAAGCAAATGGAGGCCAGGCATGGTGGCTCACATCTGCAATCCCAGCACTTTAGGATGGGGAGAGGGGTGGATCACTTGAGGCCAGGAGTTCGAGACCAGGCTGGCCAGCACGGTGAAACCCTACCTCTACAAAGAATACAAAAACTAGATGGGTGTGGTGGCATGCATCTGTAGCCCTAGCTACTTGGGAAGGTGAGGCATGAGAATCACTTGAACCCGGGAGGTGGAGGGTGGCAGTAAGCCGAGATTGTGCCACTGCACTCCAGCCTGGGCAACAGAGTGAGAACTCCACAACAACAAAAAAACAAAAAACAAAAAGCAAAAGCCCCCCAAAACAAGAAATAAATGGAAAGTGACTTAAGCTAGACTGATGTATTATATATTGAAGTATTTTTGTACCTGTGTTGATATATGCCTATTTGTTAGTTTATGGTCCATGATAAGAAATTTACACAATGAAGTTTATCAGAAAACACACCACTAGCTGGGACTCTCTTAGCAAATACCTGGGAACTCATTGGCTGCCCCATTCCCGGACAGAGTGGGATTCCATGTCAAGTGACTTGGATAGTGTCCCAGGTTGGGCAGGTTACCCCAGGCATCAGCGGGGCCTTCTTGCCAGATGGCCAGGCAGAGTCTGGGAGGTTCCTGCAAGAGGGAGCTTAGAGTATTTCTGGAAGGTCATTGTTACCAACTCAGAGAACCAGTTCTGTGAGTTTGGCTCAAAGGGCATATTTAGTCAGAGTAAGAGAGAGGTGTGGTAACAGGGAGGAGGAAGTCTGGGTAAGGATTACAAGCAGCACAGTCAAAGTGCGCCTCTCAGTTTTCAACAGAGTGAGGGGCAGTAATGCCTTGGCCCCAGCCTTGAGATCTAACTCCTCGATTCTTGCCAATAGCAGGAGAGTAAACCCAGGAAATCTCCAGGGAGCCAAAAGACGACCCAGGTGATAAGGGCTCAGCCAGGCAGCATCCAAGCCGAAAAAGACCAGAAAGTTTGGCTTAACTCTGTTTTTGCCTGTGTTTTTCTCCTGGGGCAGGAGTGTACCTGAAAACACTCTGGGATAAACAGCGGCACTGACACAAATTAAGAATCCAGGGAAGGGCTCCTGTGGCAAGGGAATTCTTGGGAGGCTTAGGAGTCTGGAGCCATGACAGAGTTCCCCAGGAACATTCTAGGAGACAGGCGAGATTTCCTGGCCTTTTGTCACCGGCCTGGAGTGTGGCAGAGCCCTCTTACACAGAGACCGAATGAAGAGATTCGGTCATTTCTTTCCCTCCGGTGGGCTGTTCTCAGCGTTAAGATGTCAGTGTGCACTACCACTGGGGTTTCCCCATGGAGGCTATTACAGAAAAGGGAAGGAGGATTTGCCTACTCTAGCCCAAAGGGCAAGCAAGGGCCACTGAAATTGCCTTTTGAGTGATAGGAGTGGCAGACACTGAGGCATGTTGCAAAGAACTGTTCATTATAATCTTTACTCTCTCTAACCCAGCTCAGAAAAGAGCTTTATGGGAGAAATATAGTTTGAATGAGAGGGATTCTGTTCATTCTCCTAAATACTCTGGATTGAGATCAGCAGGAACAAGGGGTCTACACTGCATGATCTTGGCCTCTCACATGATCATGTTTCCTGAATTTAGTTTAGATGAAGTATGCCACTAGAACAAAAATCAGGCATGTTTGCCTCTCTAGAACTTGTGTCTCAATAAAGATGTTTTGAATGAATACCTGAAACCATGTGAAATACGAGATTCCTGGGCATGTGTTGGTGAGGATATTGATTACTGTTTCATGCTTTCATGAAATAGAATCAGGAACAAGGGAAATATGAAAATAGGATAAGACCAATGGAAATATAAACCAGGTATGGATGTCATACGAGCCTTCATGATTGGTATAGCTGGGCATCAGATTCCTCTGAGCTTCCTGGCAACCAAAGCAAAAGGCAAATATCCCCAATTACATCATTGTCATTTGCAGAAAGGAAGAAATGAAGCAATTCCTTTGTAAGTACCATACTAATGTTTAGTTTGAATGAATACCAAAAAGTATGAAAGCATTTAGTATGAATGAATATTCATTATTGTTTCACTCAGTGTTCCCTTATAAAGGCTGATATACTCAATTTCTACTCCAAGTCAGATGAGGAAAGCTTGGTACTTACAAAAGAATTGCTTTATTTCTTCCTTCCTGAATATGACAATGATGTAATTGCAGATATTTCCCTTTGGCTTTGGTTGCCAGGAAGCTCAGTAGAACCTGATGCCCAACTATACCAATCATGAAGGCCCTTATGATGTCCATACAGTTTCATATTTCCATGTGTCTTATCATCCTATTCTCAAGTTTCCCTTATTCCTGATTTAAATTCTTGTTTATATTTCCCATGATTGTATGGCAGAGCTCCAACCCTTAGATGCCTCTAATTGCCAGGCAGGTATTGGTAAATGACAGGAGTGGAATAATAGGGCCTGGTGGGGACTGTGGCAAATGGAGAGAGATCTTCTCTGGCCACTCCGCTAAACTAACATGGCTCCCCTGCCCCATTCTCAGTCTCTATCCTCTAACCCTGCTGTATTCATAGCACTTAGAATTTCCCATAATTATCTTACTTAGCTGTCTACTTGGTTATTATCTGTCTCACCTCTGCTATATTCCCAGCGCCCAGAACAGTGCCTGGCAATCTACATTTGTTTGCGGAGTGAATGAACAAATATAGGGCCAACGTGGCCAGAGTTTCTTCTGTTTTAAAAGAACTTGAAATTTGAATTTTTATATGAAATCTTCTGATTGTTAGAGGTTTAGTAGCTAATATAAAAAATTAAAAACACTATGGTGGCCAGAAATGAGCTATGCTAACATGAGGCCATTGTTCCACTTTCTGTTCTCCAGTTGTAGCAACCAGTTTCTTTGTAGAATAAAGTGGTATATAAATAAATAAAAACACACATCTGTTTCACATTTTACAAAGCATTGCCACCCACTGTTAATTTTTCACTATTATTTCATTATTGTTCCAATTTAACATGAATAATAAACCACTCCTACCCTCTTGCCCGGGAGTTGAAATGAACCTGCACGTTTAGAAGATGAGGAAGCTGTAAAAGCCAGGAAGCGTCCCGGCAGCCAGAGCTGGCCTCTTGATCAGGCGTTCAGGAAAGAGGAAGGAAAGGTTCTCCGTGCTCCATTTTTTCTCTTTTTCCTGTCCCAGCACCAGAGGTTAGGCGGATGCTTCATCTGACACAGGCTGTGACCTTGAATTCATATGCAGCCTGACGCTGGGTCTGTTTTTATATGTTGTGTGCAGAACTAGACTATCAGTGTGCATGTTTCTGACAATCCTTTCACATACAACCTTTGGCTCACCTGCCACCTGTTAAGAACTTTAATCCTAAAATGTTTTAGTAATGTGCACACACGAACACATACACACTGAATAATTAAGCATAATGCAGAGTGTCTCTTTCATTTCTGCACAATGTGATATTGATCTTATTTGTTTTAGGAAACAATCTCTCTTGCTCTTCCTCTCTTTCTCTGTAATTGGTAGAGTTGTCAGTTCTTTGTGATTTAACAATGTCTCAGCCAATGATGGAGAATATGACCAATTCTAGCCAAGAGATGTTTTTCTGTATATATATTTTTTTTTCCCAGAGAAGAAGTCTGCTATTTTCCCAAGAATCATTGGTTCACCTTGCTACGAAAATAAAGCCAGCATTCATTGGCATTTTTTACTTATGGTAAAATACACATAACATGAAACTTGACATCTTAATAATTTTTAAGAGTAGAGTTCAGTAGTGTCAAGCACTTTCACACTGCTGCGTAACCATCACCACCATCCATCTCTAGAACTCTTTTCATCTTGCAAAACTCAAACTCTGCACCTATTAAACAGTAACTCCCCATTCTCCCTTACCCTCAGCCCCCGGCAACTGCCATTCAACTTACTGTCTCTGTGAATTTGACTACTGTAGGTACCTCATATAATACTGGAATTCTACAATATTTGTCCTTCTGAAATTGACTTTATTTCACTTAATATAACGTCCTTCAGTTTCAACCATGTTGTGGCATGTGTCAGAATTTCCTTTTTCTAAAAGGCTGAATTTATCCCATTGTATGTGTTTACTACATTTTGTTACCCATTCATTGGCCACTTGGGTTGCTTGTACTTTGGGCTATTGTGAATAATGCTGCCATAAATATGGGGGTACGAATATCTGTTTGAGTCCCTACTTTCAATTCTTTTGGGTATATACCTAGAAATGGAATCGTTGGGTCATTGACAATTCTATTTTTCAATTTTTGGTGAACCACCATACCATGTTACACAATAGCTGTACCATTCTACATTTCCATCAACGGTGCACAAGCCTTCCAGTTTCTCCATGGCTTCACAACGTTTGTTATTTTGTAACTTTTTTTGACTCGATAGTAGCCATGCTAAAGGGTGGGAAGTGGTATCTCATTTTTCAGTTTTTGATTTTCAAATCTCAGTTTTCAATTTTCATTTTCCTAACCATTAGTGATGAGGATCTTTTCCTGTGCTTCTTAGCCATTTATATATCTTCTTTGGAGAAATGTCTGTTCAAGTCATTTGCCCATTTTTGAATTGGGTTTTTTTTTTTTGTTTTTGTTGTTGAACTGTAGGGGTTCTTTACATATTCTGGATATTAACGCTTTCTCAGAATGATGATTTGCAGATGTTTTCTCTCATTCTGTGACCTGTCTTTTCACTTTGTTGTTTGTGTCCTTTGGTGCCCAGACATTTTTTATTCTGATGAATCATTGGCATTTTTGTGCTTCCACTTTGATCTCCTCTGGCTCTAAGGGAGGCGTACTATGGAGGAAGGAGGACTGCCTTACAGCTCCAACAACAGGGCTGAAAGGCCACTGGAGAAAGTCCACTAAGTCCTACTGCAAATAGACTTTCAGAACAGTTTCAAAAACTCCCTCACTTTTGTTCTTCCATCCTCCTGAAGACATTCAGGCTGCAGAATTGATTTAGTGATGATTGAATTTTAAGATGGTTTCCTTCCAGTTTTGAGGTTGTCAGGACAATCATGACAATTACTATTGGCCTGAAACCCACTGAGTGTGTAATGGCCATTCCTAACAGATCATGGTGAATGGAAAACGAATAGAAGAGAGGAGGTCTCCTTAGCATGCAGGGCAAGGCTGAAACCTTTGGAGGCTGAAACGATAGAAAAATTATGGTGCCTCTAACCCAAGATGTGTCAAAAGATAAGCAACAGTAGGCTATAAAATGAATCCAAAATGAATACCTGATTTTGCTCAAGGTAAGAACTTTGAGTTTCTTTTAAAATGCCAACATCTATTCTTTTAAATTTCTGTCTTTTAATTAATTCATTATATTTTGGGGTGCTTCTGCTTCACCAGTGCCCTAAACCCCTTTTTGATCCACCTATTGGAAAATAACATCTTTGTTGTTATTGTTTTTCTTATGCTATGCATTTTTGTGTATGCTATGTAAAAGAATAATTTAATCATGTCAATCCCATGAGGTGACTACTATTGCAATCTCTAGTTTTACAGTGAAGGAAACCGAGGTAGAGAATAGTAACTTGCCAAAGATTCAACACAGAACCAGGATTTGAGCTTGGGAAGTCTGGCTCCAGAGCTCTTGTCCTAAAGTCTAAAATCCAACACCACCAGTTCACCTCCACAGCCTGCACCTGCCTGGACAGTTCCTCCTCTTGCCTCTGGCACTGCACCAGCCATCCTAAGGTAGCTTCTGAAATTTTCCACCCATTATACTCTTTCACCCTTCACGCACACCATTCCTTTTACCCCCGCTTCCAGCCGGTCTTTACCTTGTTAATCTCTGCCCATTTAGGATTCCCTTTGGGCATCTCTTCCGTGCCCACCCCGTCTGGGCTAGGTGCCCTCCCCTGGCAGGCTGTGTAGGCTCTCATTGCACTTGGCCACATGGAATTGAAATTTACTGCTTGTCTGCTTCCCACAGTGGACTGGAAGTTCCCTGAGGGTAGCAATCAAGATTTTAAATCTCTATGTCCCACCCTAGCCAAGCACCTCATACCTGGTAAGAGCTTCCTATCTGTTGTTGAGTAAATGAATAATGGAGAAACTAGACATGGACTTGGCGGAGAAGAAAAAGATGTAACTGCCCCACTAGTGGTTTTCACCCTGGAAATGTTGTTACTACCCTGAGCAGATACTGAGCAGCTCACATCCACATAGATGAGCAGACCGAGTGGAATAGAATGAATGGCATAAGCCTGACTTCTTTAGGCCTGGTGCTGAGGACATGTGCCCTACCTATACAGAGGAGACAGCTCTGTTCCCCATCAAAGACAGTGACAACACAGGTACATACACAAATGCATAGCGTGGGTCACAGTCTTTAAAAACATTACATGTGGCCGAGCAAAGTAGGCACCTGTGCAGGGTGTGGAGGACATATCGTAGCTCCGGAATTCCAGGAGCCAGCTCAGTGAGGCCCAGAACAAAGCGTCAGGGCCTAAGCAGGGTGTGGAAGGCATCTGCATGGGGCAGGGGACACTGGTCATGATGGCAGTTGGTGACATTTGGGGGACTGAGCAAATAAGCAAGTAATATATTGAGGATAATGGGAGCCAGCCTCTGATCAATGTTAATGAAGGCAGTTACAAATGCAGAAAGGGAGTCTGTGGTGTTGGATTGGAATTGGAAGTGTGAATTTATGGTTTTCAATAAATATAGATTAATATAGAAATAAATAGATACATAAATAGAGGAGGAAGCTGGGATTCAAAATTAGAACTGTCTAGCTCTTTTCACCGTTCTTTACTATGGCCCTACACATTGGCCCTCTGCTGTGAAACCTCTGCCCCCTTCCCTGTCCCCCCAGAACCCCAACTCTAATTCACACAGACTTACAAGATTCCACCCCCATAGTCTCAGAGCATCCATCACACCACATGGCATTAGTTGCACACAACTAACTCATGAGGTTTTGATTACACTGAGGGTAGGCCTCCTCTTATCTGTATTCTCTGCATCTCCCTTGGAACCAGGCACATGGCCACCACAATAGTTAGTATTAATATTTACTGTGCACTTATGCATCAGCAAAGACTTCACATGCATAATCTCATTTACAGCTGAAGACAACCCTATGAGGGACATGTTACCATCATTCCCATTTCACATATTGGCAAGGTGAGGTTAGAGGGGTTATCCGAGGTACGCCAAGATGCAGAGCTAGTAAGGTAGAACCAAGCGTCAAGGCCAGATGGTCTAATTCCTCAGACTGTGCTCCTCGCCCCTCGGCTCTGCCGCCATGGACTAGGTGTCAGTAAATGTTCACTCAATAGATTCCTCCTGGGGACTTGTGTTTCTAAATGCTCTCCCTCAATCCAAGTCCATACTTTATGCTGAGCTCGTTTGAAGCTCACCTCTTTAGGGGGGCTCCCTGTCCTGCTCTGAACTGCTGCCTCAGTACTCCTTGGACACAGGGCTTGCATCGCACCCTGACATATGACCCAGTCAGTGTTGGAGCAGGGAACATAGTTTGTCGACATTTGTTGAACTGAATTCAAAGCCCAGGAATGGAAGTAAACAGGGATACATGACAAAGTGGTACATTGTACAGGATACTGTGGTTATCTATTTCTGGATTTTCCAGGAGAGTTCAATTTCTAAAATTCCATCCTCTCATCAGACTGTTTGTCAGAATACATGGCCAAGAATGTAGTCTGGAATTTTGTTTAAAGAGTAAGGTCGCCATTCTACCGAAGAGAGGCGGGAGTGAGCACAGGATGTGCTGCCGGTCACCCCAGCCCGACACACCCGTGGGCAGGTCACAGCTCTCTGAACCTCTTTATCCAAGGGGTAAAACTGCAGTGCAACACCTACTCCTACTGCGGAGTGAAACGAAGTCTGTGTGTGATGTGTTTTAAATACTGATGATGAATAATGTTACGTAAATCCAGTTACTGCTAGTGGGATTCCTCATGGTTTCACTGACCTATCTGGCAAGTCATTTTCATCTGTGAAAGTAAAGAAGCTTTTAATGAAGACCACTGCAGAAAGATAGGGTATAAAGAGAGCAAATGTCCTGAGGCCTTTCTAGTGTTTTGAAAAAGACACCCCTAGATATTTCCATCTTTTAGACTCTCCTCAATTTGATGCGTGTGTGTGTGTGTGTGTGTGTGTGTGTGTGAGAGAGAGAGAGAGAGAGAGAGAGAGAGAGAGAGAGAGAGAGAGAAAGGCAAGAGTTGGAGACCGAGTGGGCAGAGGTGAAGTTGTTTTAAAAAATTGCATGAGATTCTACCTGGTGGAGGGACAAGGCTATCTTACCTTTGCTGTATTGTGGATCAGTTCCCAGCTGTGTGAGGTCTCAGGAGATAGTCCTTTTGAGAGCTGAGCTTTTCTGGCTTAGCAGTAGCTCAGGAAATATTTCTTTCTCTTTCCAGTGTTCTGTGTCCCAGTATGTATAAAAACTGCCCCACCTTTTTACATGCAGGGGTTAACCAGGGCATCCCCTGCCCCTTCTGCAAGGCTTTGGGTAGAACAGATCCATAAATCTGACAGCCGCTATGGGGAGATTCAAGGGCGAGCGGTCTCCTGCAGAGCAGCAGGCATTAGCATCAGTGACAAATCTGTTCTGGTTTGGATGGGGCTGAGACACCCCTGAACTTCCTTCTGCTCTTGCCAAAAGTCAAGATCCTTTTGTTCACCTTTAGGGTTGCCAAGTCAGGCCTACCTCGCCCTTAGATGTTGTTTCCTGCGGGCAATGGGAAAATGATCTCGGAGCCAGAGAAGGGAAATCAACAAGGAAATAAACACAGGGTCACCACACCTTCAGGCCATCAGTAGGTCTGGAACATTATCATGCTGGGATCAACTCCTCAAGAGGCAGGGGCTGCTGACTGGACAGTCCCTAGAATCCTGGGCAGCTTTTATTTTTCAATATGTAAAGGGGCATGCACTAAAATCAGTATCAGGCAAATAAGTAGTTCTGAACTTGCTCTAATACCTTGCCAAAACTTTCAAAGGTTTTCCATAGGCAGTGTTGCTCATAACTGAACATTGCCTAATGTTTGTAGACAAAAAAAAAAAAAAAAAAAAAAAAAAAGAATGGGCATGTTTGTGGCTGATACTATTTAAGACTTTTAACTCCAAAGATATAGAATTATTGTTTAAATAAATATTTCTTCTGCTCATTCTTCAGCATCATCACCATCATCATCATCGTCAGCGGCTGCAGCATCTTTGCTAACATTTATTAAGTGCTTACTGTCTACCAGGTTCTATAGTAATTACCTGACCTGCATTATTTCATTTAATTCTCAACAGAATCCTATAATCATCACTCGCATTATATAGATAAAGAAACTGAGGATTAGAGAGATTAAGTCGTTCCTGCAGAGTGACTGAGCTAATTAAAAATGTAAACGTTGTGATCCTGGAAGTGTGCTTTTCCGAGCTTTGCTTTTCCCACTGGTTGGCTTAAGTACTACTGCGGGCTGACAGCTCCAGTGATGACCAAAATTTTTGCTTAAATAAGCGATTAGCTCTGGGCATCAGATTCTAAATAGAAACATAAATAATTAGTGAGTTAAGTAGTCTCTTTCCAGAGATGTGAGTCGAGTCCTTGGTGTTATCTTATGTATATGCATCACGCAAGAAGGACACAGAGAGTTCAGGTACTTGTGGCTCCATAGTCACAGGTGGTGCTACTGGCTGCAGTGCCTTCAGCTCTCCACTGTGACTCTGGTTTACAAACAAGGAAGTGCTCTGCAAATCCCTTGACCTGTGTGCATTTTGGTCATAGCCTGATTGCTACTTTGTCCTTTTCACTTTGAGAGCCAAACTGCTACAAGTTTCTTTTAATCAATAATCCAGAGAGCGAATGAGGCAAAATAACCAGCCTAGAAACTTCTGCCTGGTGAGATGAAGTCGGCACATGTATTTTTGGTCCTAAGGTCACACTTCTGACTCTTTTTGACTCTACCCCTAATCTTTACTTTCAATTTGGCTCTACTCCTAATCTTTACTTTGAAAGAGGGCTAGCAGTTAGCTCTCTCATGTCATGGCAGTTACCCAGGGCAGCTGGCATCTGGTTCAAGGATGGTAAAACAGTTAGGAGACAAAAGGATGCCCTCCAGTGGGGCCCAAGTTGTCTGCTTTTATAAACATAAGAGTTGTGACATCAGGGCAGCTGCACATACTTGTCACCCTTGGATTTGTTTGGTGACTCTTTGGGGGTATTTTGCCCTAAGGCTGCATGAGCCTTTATACTTGAGGTTGGTCAGTTTTTTATTCTTAACAGAGACTAAAGACTTATTCACTGGAGTTATGGTATCAAAGGAAAAAAAGTCTTGGCATTTAGTTATCATTTCATTTTTTCTCCCAGTGATTTATAGCGAAGCGCAGTCTACAGATAACGTTTATGGACTCTGGTCTTGGAGTTCTTTGATGGGGAAGGGTAATTTCTAATAGTCAAATGAGCCTTTCAACCGTATCACATGAAATGAAAGATCAAAGTGTTGGAAAGGAGCTGATGTAATAGAGGCTTCAAGCTCCTCATCTGCTTCGTGGCTTTTCACCAACAGGAAAAAATGACAGCAGATTTGGGGACTGTTGTAAGCTTTGGGGTTTTCCGTTCAGAAAGGTAAGGTAAAGGGATTTTATTTCTCCTTTCTCATCTGTGAGCCTCTGGATTAGCACTGATTATTCGGTTCCAAGAATTGAGTCCATTCCGAGACTGACAACACACATGCATACCTCCCAAACCTGTTTTTTTGCATGGTCATGTAACCAAGGCAGCTGACAGTTTAAAACTGGCAAAACAGAGAGAAGTCATGAATGAAGAGCAGGGTGTACAATGTGCCCATTCCAAAGCCAGGATTACTCATTGCCTGGCGGCCTGCAGCATTGGAGGCCTGAATCTGCTCATACTCCATGGCTTTAGAGAGTCACTTCCATTTGGTGTGGGATTTCCAGGTGAGAGACAGGCTCCAACTCAGCAGAAATTGTCCAGCTGTAATTAAAATCCTTGTCGTTATGAAGCAAACACAGCTTCACCATAGAGGGGAAGATGGCTTATTTTTAGTGTCCCAGAAAAGACGCAAGTATCGTACCCAGTTACATGCAGAAAAAGCTTCCTCATTGTTGGTGCATTTTGAGAAAGCATTAAAGGGACATTAAATCTGGGAAATGTGAAATGACAGTGGAGACATTTTTGCTTTCTAATTGTGATAAAGAAATCAGAACCTGAGCTAGCCTTCTCTCAGGTCCATTTTCACCTTTATGAGATGCTCAGGGTTAATATGAATTTATTTAACAGGAGGGAGAAAGCGGTTTCTTTGAACCATTATAAACTAGTTGCTTTCCTTTCTCTCCTCTAACGGTAAACCTTAGTGTGTGCACTGATACCTACAAGTGAGGGAGGCAGTGAGGAATCCAAAGCCCCACCCCAAGGCTTCAGATATCATTCGTCTGCCAACGATCCTCATATTTGTGTCTCTGGCCCAGACTCTCTTCTGGGTTTCCAATGGCATTCTCAGTGTCCCACAGCTACTCATCATCTTTTCTTCCTGCCTCGCCCTGTGTTTCCCCATCTCACCCATCCAAACGTGGCAGCCTGGGAGTCACCTCTACAGGGCCCATCCCTCGAGTCCCACATCCAGCCCATGAAGTACATTCCATCATTTCCATCTTCAAAATTTATATCCATTTCAAACACTGCCCTCTGTTTCCCCTCCCACAATGGTCTGAGCCTCTGTTACTCTCACCTGAATTTCTGCAGTGCTCTCTTCATGAGTCTCCCTGCTTCCCTTCTTGTCCCTGGTCCCTCTAGCAAATCTGCACTCCACATTCCAGCCAGAATTTAAGAGACTAGGTCGGATCATGCCATTAACCTGTCTAGAGGCCTCAAGGTTCTCCACTGCACTCAGGACGAAACACAAAACCCCTGGCACGGCCACTAGGTTTGGCTGAACATGCTTCCTGCTCCCTTCTCCAGCATTATCTCAGCGCTCTCCCTCTCAGTGTACTTGGACCGCAGCATGCACCACTTCTGGCAGGGTCTTTAACACACCCAGCCTTTCTCCATCTCACAGGCTTTCCTGTTCCTGGACTGGTCTGTTCCAACCTCTACGCTTTCTCTCTCATACACAGACTCTCTATCTCTTCCTGCCTAACTCTTTCTCATCTTTCAGGTCACAGCTCAAAAGTCATTTCCGAGGGACAACCCCCAACCCTGCCCCTTCCCCTCATTTCCTTTGTAGCACTTGATACTCCTTGTAAGTCTATTATTTATTTGCCTATTTTGCCTGGTATTTATTTAACTTATAATTTACTCACTTCTATAGGCCCCTCCCTCCATAACAAGGTTTCTTTCCATGCAGTCAGGAGCTAGGTCTATTTTGTCCACAACTATATGTCCAAGGCCAGCGTGCTACATAATACATTCTAAAAAAAACCAAAATGCTGAATGAAGAGAGGAGTAATTGAATGAGATAATCTTTTTTCTCTCAATTCAGGTCACTTAAGGACCCTGAGTTTCTTAAATAGTTGTTGAGAAGTACTCACATGTTCTTATTTAGACACAGATCAGTTTTCCCTAGGCAGATGTAGAGAATTAGCAAATAATGGTGGTCTAGAGAATCTATGAGAGTCCTCTCAGAGGAATCACTTTCTGTTTCCTCTGGGAGCGCTGTTCCACAGCTCAGAGAAGAGAAGGGGTGAGAACCAGAAAATAGAGGCTTCTGGCTTTCCATGTTAGATTTTGTAATGCATTTTCCATGAAAACAATAGGGCCAAGTGGAAATTGTACTGTTATAAAAACTTCTGGTGGCCAGCTCTGGGAAACCAAACATCATTTAGATTTAGAACATCAGTTTATGGGAAGAAATGTGTTCCAAATTCTAACAACCAACATACCCTTCAAAAATGACTCGGAACAAAAACTCTAAGTGAGGAGTTTGCCTGTTTTGTGTTTAGATGAATTTGCAAAAAATACTGTGACTCATCACCAGCCACACCCTCCCCGGCTATCATCTTAATTTGAGTTCTGGTTAGCATGGGTTGGACAACATTGGGAATGCCTCCAAGATAATTTATTCACACAGGGATTGTATTTATTTGCATTGAGGCAGAGCCAGGAAACACTTATTTTCTTGTCCATATTAGGAAGTAGCTTCCGATCCACCATAAAATTGCACTATTGGACCATTCTCATGGCCTCCCCCAAGTTCCTGAGTTAATCTTCCTGTTAAGAGTAATGACCAATCAGATTGGCGAGGTCAGAACTTCCTGACTAATCTTATTGGTGAGATCAGGAGTCCCTGACCAATCAGATTGGTGAGACAGGGTGGAGGATGTCCTTTCCCGAGCCCCTCACCTGGGCACTGGGGGATTGCTTTGAAAAAGCAAGGGCCTCCTTTTCTCCCCTGCTGGATTCTGTGTGCTGAGACTTGGAGGACATGAAGCAGGTGGCTGTTCAGCTGCTAGTCACCCTGTTTTCTTTCTTTCTCTTTCTTTCTTTCTTTCTTTCTTTCTTTCTTTCTTTCTTTCTTTCTTTCTTTCTTTCTTTCTTTCTTTCTTTGTCTTTCTTTCTTTTCTTTCTTTCTTTCTTTTCTTTTCTCTTTCTTTCTTTCTTTCTTTCTTTCTTTCTTTCCTTTCTTTCTTTCTTTCTTTCTCTATCAATGAGATGGAGTTTTGCCCTTGTTGCCCAGGCTGGAGTGCAATGGCACAATCTCAGCTCACTGCAACCTCTGCCTCCGGGATTCAAAGGATTCTCCTGCCTCAGCCTCTCGAGTAGCTAGGATTACAGGCACCTGCTACCACACCCAGCTAATTTTTGTGTTTTTAGTAGAGATGGGGTTTCACCATGTTGGTC
>NW_022436945.1:39838647-39995816 GCF_009761245.1 Sapajus apella
TTTCTTCCTTCCTTCCTTCCTTCCTTCCTTCCTTCCTTCCTTCCTTCCTTCCTTCCTTCCTTCCTTCCTTTCCTTTCCTTTCCTTTCTTTCCTTTCTTTCCTTTCTTTCTTTCTTTCTTTCTCTATCAATGAGATGGAGTTTTGCCCTTGTTGCCCAGGCTGGAGTGCAATGGCACAATCTCAGCTCACTGCAACCTCTGCCTCCGGGATTCAAAGGATTCTCCTGCCTCAGCCTCTCGAGTAGCTAGGATTACAGGCACCTGCTACCACACCCAGCTAATTTTTGTGTTTTTAGTAGAGATGGGGTTTCACCATGTTGGTCAACCTGGTCTTGAACTCCTGACCTAGTGATCCACCCACCTCGGCCTCCTGAATTGCTGGGATTACAGGCATGAGCCACCGTGCCCCACTGTCACCCTGTTTTAAACAGGCTGAGTATTCGTAGGGGTGCCAGGCCAGCTGAGACATGTCTCTGCTCTCTTGCTTCCCTCTTCTTCCCTGTCACTCTTTGATTGGTTTAGTTGGATTCTTGCCTACCTTAGTTCAGGGAGGATGGGCTAAACCTCTGAGTCATTTTTAATCCAGCTCCTCAGAAAGCTGATAAAATATCCTCTATTGGCTCTTTATTTCTCTCCATAGCCAGAATGGAACTCTCCATCCTCAATCTCCAATTTTCAGTCATTTAGATTGTATTTTAAATTGTTTCTTCCATAAACAACTTTGCTATACCTATGTATAAAATGCTTGTGAAAATAAATCTAGTGCTCGTATTAGAAAGTGTATAGATCAAGTGTTTGCCTAGTCTGCAAAACCAATGTTAAAATCTTCCCGCATTCTAGATTTTTCAGGGAAACAGGCAAACTCCCTAGGAATTTCTTATTGAGGGGCTTTGCCATGGAGTCAACTCAAGCAAAGGCATGCCCATGCATCTTGTCTCTGTAGCTAGCATTTCTGCTCTATACTTTCGTCATCACTTAGTTTTGCAATGCTTTGCTGACATAGAATTATTCTATCATGTCATTGAAGAGAACCAGGCCTAGAAAGATGCAGTTGCTTGCCCAAAATCACAGTGAATCTTGGAGCTGGGCACACAAATCCAACATCCAGCTCTCAAATCTGCCCTCTACAAATCCAAATTGCTTGCAGAGGCTAGAGTTTCCTTCTAAAAACAGTTCTCAGGAAAATCCAGCTTGCAGTTTCTGGGGAGTGCCATCTTTTTCCTATCTTTATGCTTTCCTCTCACTTGATCTTGTCTTGAAGAGATTTTTGGGCAGAGGTTGGGCTAAAAGCCACGAGGATAAATGAAATGAGTTGTTGCATCGAGAAAATCAGATTTTCTTTGCAATGCCTCTAAGTTTTTAATCAGGGTAGGAAGAACATATAGATTTGAACTCTGCATTAAGTTACAAATTTTAGCCATTTTGAGCAATCTGGTTCCTAGGGGTCAGGAAGATGTCATCTTTCTGATACATTTCTTTATTTCATGCCTTTTTAAAAGAGTTAAAGACGTTTCCCTTTGAAGTGAAACTACCTCCTCCAAGGCTCTGGGCAGTGCAGAGTGTTGTACATTCTGGGACAGTCATGGCGAAGAGAACCAAGCTGTCATTTATTAGGCAAAGGCTGTAGCCTAGGATTTTGTTTCCAGCCCTGAGGACACTGTCAACACTTAATAAATGAGGAAACGCAGCAATAATAAATATCATGAATGGAAAGAACAATATGAAAGGCACACTCCAGACTTCTTTTCTCCAGGAAGAAATTTTTGAAGTTCTCTTAGACTTTGGGGAAAAAATTCCAAGATACTATTAACATAGGGGCACTTACCTCTATTTTCAGGGGACAAAAACCTTTAGACTTCTTATTTGGAGAAAGCCTGGTTAATTGCACTGATTAATTAATTGGGTTGGTTGATTTTCAAAACCTCGTCACCACGGAAAAGCAACTTGAAAACATTTTCTTTTTAAATGCGGAGTTCTCTAAACTGGTTCAGACAGCTGGACCCCATTTTGTGTTTGTTTTTTCAAACAGATTCTTCGTGCGCTAAACCAGATCCAGCTGTATGTACTAATTGCATTTCGGTGACTAGGTTGAATGTTGTCTTTTTGAGAAAATTTCATTTAAAAGGAAAACGGATGCTTCAGCCTCACTGCAGTTGCATTATTGCCTTCGTCCCAATGTTACACTTTGCCCGAGAGCATTCGTCTTGGTAAACCAAGCCTGAGCTGGTGTTTTCAGCATGTCGTACTGTTACAGGCAGACAATTATGCCGATGGCCTCCGAAGGCTCTCAGATGGCTTTGTACCTCCTTGCGCACACTTCCTCATATACATTGTGCGCACACAAATCCTTTCAAATATCAAGAGAAATTAGTTTTTAATTTAAAAATTATACAAGTAAAACATTCTCAGTGAAAAAGCTAAAAGTATGAAGAAAAAAGATCTCAAGTGAATAGCGTATTTTACCTGCTCCTTTAGCCCCCAATAACAACACACACATAGACATTCACACAGGCACACATACACACCCTTATCCCCAGTCTCATCTGTATCTGTCTATGCCACAAATTATTTGCAGTTTGTATTTGTCATCTAAGGTTGCATAACAAATCACTCTAAAACTCAGTGGCTTAAAATAACACTAATTGTTTATTATCTCTCACAGTGTTCTGTGGATCAGGAGTTAGGGAGTGGCTTTACTAAGTGGTTCTGGCCTGGGGGACTTTCATGAGGTTGTAGCCAGATGTGGGCTCAGGATGCAGTCATTTGAAGACATGACTGAGGCTGGAGGACCCACTTCCAACATGGTTCACTCCTATGGCTGGCATGTTGGTGCTGGCTATTAGCAGAGGCTTCGGTTTTCCTTCATGTAGGTTTACATAGCCTGCTTGAATGTCCTCCTGGAATGGTGTCTGACTTCCCGTAAAGAGTGATCCAAGAGAACAGGTGGAGGGTGCAATCCCTGTTACGACCTACCCTGGGATGTCACACATCATCATGTCTACTATATTCCATTGGTAAGTCAGGCTAGACCTGGTTCAGTGTGGGAGGTGACTACAGAGAAGTGCACATTCCAGAAAATAAGCATAATTTTTAGATGACAGCTACCAGAGAGCTCCCAATAAGAGGTGGGGTCTACTTCTCCACTCCCTGAATCTAGGCAAGCCTGGCAACGTGCTTTGTTCATAGAAGTTGGTAGAGATGACATGGAATACTATGTGGTCACAAAAAGGAATGAAATGATGTCCTTTGCAGCAACATAGATGAGGCCGGAGGCCATTATCCTGAGGGAATTATCGCAGGAACAGAAAACCAAATACTCCATGTTCTCACTTACAAGTGGGAGCTAAGCTTTGGGTACCTGTGGGCCTAAAGATGGGAACAATAGACCATGGAGACTACTAGAGGGCTGTAGAAGGGAAGGAGGGGGCAAGAGCTGAAAACCTGTTTGGTCCTATGCTCACTACATGGGTGATGGGATCATTTGTACCCCAAACCTCAGCCTCAGGCAATGTACCCATGTAACAAACTTGCTCATGTACCCCCTCAATCTAAAATAAAAGTTGAATTTTTTTTAATAAAAAGAATGGAAATGTACCAGAAAAAAATAAATAAAAAAGAAATTGGTAGAAATAAAATTGTGGCAATCCCAAGCCACGGCTCAAGATTTGCCTTTTCTGCTTTTCTCCTTGAGGATGAGAGAAAGGCTAGGTAGAAAGATTGTCCCAGCTGTCCTTGCTTTAGGGACATATATTAGTAAGCCCAGTCAACACCATGTCTAGCAGAGATGAGTTGTCTTAGTTGAGCTTAACCCAAATTGCCAACCCACAAAATCATAAACAAATAAATGATTGTTGTTTTAAATCACTATAGTTTTTGGGATGGTTTGTTACACAGCAATAGATACAATACGATAAACAATGGTCTATATCTTGTTGTTTTCATATCCAACAATATACTGTGGGTATCCTTTCATGTTGGTATGTACAGCTTTCCCTCATATTTAAAAAAATTCCAATATGAACATTTTATAATATGGAAATGTCCTAATTTTTAACATATTTACCTTTCGTGGACATTTAGGTTGTCCACAAAATTTTTGCTACTGCAAGGAATGCTTTCGTAACATTACCTGTTCTGTTACTTGTGCCTACATATGCAGAAGTGAAGTTGCAAGGGAAAAGGGATTAGAGATGTCATCAAATATTCGAAGTGTCAAAAATAGCTGTGCCAATTTCCACCCCACTAACAATGTATCAAATTTTAAAGGAAAATCCTAAAAGCTCGTTGATGCCCTCTTCCTGAAAATTCAAAGCCAGGCCTTTGTTCAAAGCCAGGAGATTGGGAAACAGAGCTGAGAGCAGTAGAAGGCTGTGTGGGACTACTGTTTTCTCTGAAGATGCAGTGAGAACAGACCAAGAACTCAGGGTAAAAATACAAAAGGTAGGTATATGAGAGAGGAGTAGATGGAGGTGTGGAGTAGGCTGGCTTTTCTCATAGAATCCAGACATTTTTCTATCTCCAAGAGCTTTTTCAGAAATAAATGTAATACAAAGGCTGCCAACTAAAAGCTTTTTTAAAAACAGTATTACAATAATCAGCAGTAAGTCTGAAGTATTAAAGATAAAAGTAGTGGTTAGAGTCTCACACAAATTCAACATTAAGGCCTTCAATCTAAGTTGTCAGTCAATTATTTTAGCCAGAGCATTTGGATGGATCCCAGGCCCCTGGAGGTCCTCTGTGACTTTAGAGGTTCAAATAATGATGCCTAACACCATGTGGCAGATAGGATCAAAAGGAATTTGCATGTATTCCTACATGCATTTAATTCACACAGCAGATGAAGAAACTAAGGCATGGTAGAGTAGCTAGGTACTTTACTGAAGTTTAAGGTGGTAATAAGTAGAGGAGCAGAATTTTAAACACTTTGCTCCCAGAGGCTCTGATCATATGAACTTCTGTGTGGCAGATCGGTTGGCTGCCTGCTTCCACCATTCTTCCTTTCTGGAAGAGGCTGGGGATGCAGTCACTTCCCAGCCTCCCTTGCAGCTAGGACGTGCATATATGTGACCCAGTATTGGCCAATGGGACCTTAGGGGGAGTCAGCTGGGGGACTTCTGGGGAAGACTTTTCTTCCTAATAGAAGAAGATTCCTGCAAAGAAGATTTTTCTCTTCCAAATACTGTGGGAGTCTAAATGTGTCACTTAGAATGTGGCAGTACTTTTGCACCTATGCTGTGAAGCTTGCAGAGTGGAGAGATGGAAAGAAGCTCTGTTCTTCATGATGCTATTGATCTGCTGATCCAATCTCAGCCTTGCCTGCCTATCTCTCGACTTCTTGTTTTGTAAGATTATTAAGTTTCATTTTTGTTTAAAACCAGTTTTAGTGGAAGTGTTCTGTTACTTGTAGCTGAAAGCAACCTAACACATTATTACTTTATGCTGCCTCCCAGAACATGTAATTAATTGTAATCTCAGTATTTTGAGATTGATCTGAGCTTGCTGGGCTCTGGGGTGGTGGGATCCACTTAGCAAGACCACTTGGCTCCCTGGCTTTAGCCCCTTTTCCAGAGGAGTGAAGGGTCCTGTCTCACTGGTGTTCCAGGCACCACTGGGTATGAAAAAAAACTCCTGCAGCCAGCTCGGTGTCTGCCCAAACAGCCGCCCAGTTTTGTGCTTGAAACCCAGGGCCCTGGTGGCATAGGTACGGGAGGGAATCTCCTGTTTTGCGGGTTGTGAAGACCGTGGGAAAAGTGTAGTGTCTGGGCCACAGTGTTCCTCATGGCACAGTCCCTCACAGCCTCCCTTGGCTAGGGGATGGAGTTCCCCAACTTCCTGGGTGAGGCGTTGCCCCACCCTGCTTCGGCTTGCCCTCTGTGGGCTGAACCCACTGTCTAAGCAGTACCAATGACGTGAGCCGGGTACCTCAGTTGGAAATGCAGAAATCACATGCCTTCCACATTGGTCTTGCTGGGAGCTACAGACACTATTCCTATTTGGCCATCTTGCCAGCCACTGGGTGTTGCCATTACTTTTATTGGCAAAAGCCACAATTGCTTTTGCACCAACCTAATAGAATAACGTCTCCTTTCACCTTTTCCAGCTCCCTCCTCCTTTATCCTTCACAGGAAATATATACAAATATAGTTAGAGACATACATGCACTATCAAAAATATTTTAAATTGGTAAATAGGTGTTCCGGCTAGTGTGTACCAGGAATTGGCTCACACAATTATAGAACATTAATAGTATGAAACATTATAATTCATCAAAAGCCAAATGCAAATAAAACTTGATGCATAGTTGAGAAAAAATATTTCAGAATATCATTTTCTGAGCTACACAACTCCACGGATTCCATTTAAGTAAGAAAAAAAACACGGACAACTTGACGAAGGGAATGATAAAACCTACTGGCACATTGCTAGAAGTTAGGGTTAAGTTCTTATAGGCCACAGAAAGGACCAGCTAAACTTATCTTAGAACATTTCAATTTCTACTTGACTATATTTATAAAGAGCAAACTCAGTACCTCAGTGAATTTGACTTCTAAATAAGACCAAAAGTTAGTCCTTGAAAGCCACAAAGATTGCCAGGCCACAGCAAATCTCTGCTCTTCCAGTGTTGAAGGTGAAGGAGGGAAAAGTTCCCAGCTAGCTGTGTGCTAATTTTAGAATTGCAGAGCCCAATACAAGAAGCCAACCTAAGTCACACAGGCATGGGTAAATAATGCCATGCCAGCTGCTTTGGAAAGACCAAACATATAGGAGGTGAAAGTAGACAAGATTTCCTCTGAAACATTCACTTATATTCTTTATCATCCTTGTTATCAGTGGGGGAAAAAAAGGAGATTGACCAGAATTTTGGAGTAATATGTTTATCTGTTTATTTATTTTTAAATCTCTTCATATTTGTTTTCTCACATTAAAAATGAAAGCACCCTCATAAAAGACAATATTTCAGGAATCCCCAAGTGGATACCATCTCTCCTGCTTGTTCCCCTCCTGTTCTGTGACTTTCTTGTCCCCCCTCAGAAGTAAGCACTGCTAGTCATTTTGTGTATGTCTAAACATTTTTCTACATACACAAAAAGAGAATAGGCTATTTTAAAAGAAAAATCCCTTATGTGTCCTTGAGGCAATTGATACTTTTTGTTACCACCTCCAACATGGCTGAAAGATGCGATGAGGCAGACGGTCTGTGCTCAGGCCTCCCTGTTTGTGTTCTCGTTTCTCTAAGACTTCTGTACCCAATTGTAATTAATTTAAATTTACATAGTTACACATGGCTAGTAGCTACTGTATCGGACAGCGCAAGTCTAGGAAAAGTAATCTTTCTCCAGAGAAGACCCTATGGAAGGATTTCGAGGAGGAGAGCATCATCCCCACACTCCTTCCACTTGGGATTCCTTTTCAGTCTCTGTACCACTGGATAACTTGGACTCTGCAGCCTGCAGCCTTTAGACACAGTCAGGAAATATAAAACATAGCACATTCACTGGAAGTAAGAGTAGAGGGGAAGAATTGGGTTGGTCATCAGTTGCTATTTCCTCTTGGAATAAGGTAAAATATAAACTCTCTGTAACCACAAATTGGAAATCAATTGAGTCTGTTTCTTTGTGTTTATGAGGATAATCACATAAACAAATCCTGCTCGATAGTCACGTATTTGTTGCTAAGAGGCCTCCAGAGAAGGAAATTCCCAGTCTGCCTCCACACCCCAGGTCAACATTTAATTGGCCTCACTCTGCATTACTCAGAGGGCATTTTGGTTCTTGTCTACTTCCTGGTACTCACTATGAAGCAGCTGGTCATCATCTCTTCTTGGATTGTGATTTTTAAAAACCTCATTCCGTTTCCATATTTGCTCTGTGAGCTTCTCATACTAGATCCTGGGTAATCATAATCAGTCATAAATAGCTCCTTTTGCCCTACGGGGCAGTGAGCAAATAGCTTGAAATGTTGAAGATGATACTGCCTGGAGACACGAGCTATCAGACAGCCTGTTCTTGGCACCTGAAAGGGTATGATCTGTAACTTGTATGACACAGACACACCTTCAGATTCAAAACTGAGTGTACAGCTTATTTTCTTCCATTTCTTCTTAACTTGCTTTGTGTGGCCAGAGGATATTATTTTGTATACAGGGCCATGTTAAGACTTCCAAGCATTCTGGAGGCAGGAATCATATCTGAAGCTAGTAGATACATGTGGTGGGTTTTTGTTTCCCAAATGAAAATGAAAAATGAAACACAAATCCCATATTTTATGATTAAAAAATAATTCCAGTTCACTATTAAAAAAAAAAAAACCCACAAAAAAAGAAGAAAGAAGAGAGTAATAATCACCAAAACCTTCTAGCCAAAAATGACAACTCGTTACATTTTTTTGTGAATATTATTTCAAACGTTTTTTTCTCTGCATGAACATATAAATATGTACCTCCACCCTTAGGTCAGCAACATCTGGAAGGATGTGAAGCCAAAACCCATTTTCAGAAAGAAAGTATGGAGGACAGCTCATTTACTTGAGTCAGTAAGATGGTACAGAACATTGCCTTTTCCTTGGAATTACATTTCAGGGCAAACACAATCACCTCAGGTGGGCATCTGGCTCTGAGCCTCTTCTCTGGTCTATCATTCTCTTCTACTCTTCCTCCTATAATTCTTACATGCATTGGTGAGATCTTGGCTCACTGCAACCTCCATCTCCTGGGTTCAAGCAGTTCTCCCGCCTCAGCCTCCTGAGTAGCTGGGATACAGGTGCACACCACCATGCCCAACTAATTTTTTGTATTTTTTGTAGAGATGAGGTTTCACCATGTTGGCCAGGCTGGTCTTAAGCTCCTGACCTCAGGTGATCCACCAGCCTCAGCCTACCAAAGTGCTGAGATTACAGGTGTGAGCCATTGTGCCCAGCTGATAATTCATACAGTTTCTTCTACTCCTGCCCACTCCCTAGAGGATCTAGTTCCATTCTAGATGTTCAGGGCCCTATGCTGTGCCATCCCAAAAGGACTCCTCTCCTTACTAAGCAAGGTAGAAGGGGCCTCAGTGTTGCACAGAGAAATTGGCTGTGAGGACCAGCACTCACCATCAATTTCATGTCGAGGGCCAGATCTGTATACCTAAGTGCCTCTGCACCACACACTTCCACCACTGAAAAGCTGTACAAAATGAGGAGAACGTGACTTATTCTAATGCTTTGAGGATAGGAAGAGGCATTGATAAAACCTGAATTCCATCACAAATTTTTGGCAATCAGGCCAGACTCTCCCAAGACATTCCCTTTAAGCCATGATGTTTTATCTGTAAAGTGAGAAGAGTGATATCTTCTTCACAGGGGGGTTGGTGGGAAAATAAACGGAGATACGTGTAGCAGTTTGAAGAAGGCTAAGCGTAAGGTAGACCCCTAGGCAGCTGCTCTCCAAGAGGTCTCTAAAAGCATCAGTGCCTGATGTTCCAAGATAAGACTCTTAGATTTGTAAGTTCAGAATTTGGATTATTGGTTCAATTAGATAAGGCCTTACAGTGAGTATTGGTGTTGCAGAATACACTCACATTACTACAGCTCACTAGACTGAACTATAAACTAGAATGCAATTTAATAAACAATAAAAATTATAACTTATCTTTCTGTTCAATAAATCTGCAGAAAAAGTAAGTTGTAAGCAGAATATTCCTGGGTGAACTGGAAACAGTTGGATTTGTTTGGGCAATCCCAGTGATTAATGTCTTCTAACCATGATAGCCTGGGGGCAACCATCATCCCAATGGGGATAGTACTGCTGCACGGACTGAATGCTGGAATGTGGAGATTAAGGCAGCCTCTCCTCTGCACAGTGCCTGGATGAACCAACCTTGTCTTTTTAGCTCCCACCGCCCCACCTCCCACCTTCTTCCTGCTACAACAGTGCCCAGACTTGGATAGTTAATATTTTTCATTAGGATGCAACAATGCTTCTACTTAAATTATCTTAGGAAGAGCACATCATTCTATCGGAAGTTAATAGGCATTACTATAAAACAGGGTGCCATCATCAAAAAAGTTCAGAAAACACTGAATTAAACAAGCTAAATACTTAAAAACAAAACAAAACAAAAAACAAACAAAAAAAACTCTGTGTGATTTCTCAGAGGCTGAATGTGAACTGTGTTGACATTGTTCACCATTCCATTCTGCCTCATGAAAAAGAGAACTTACTAAACAAGTCTCTGTTGAGTGAATGAAAGAAACTCCTGGATGATTTTCCTTTTTTTTTTTTTTCGAGACGGAGTTTCGCTCTTGTTACCCAGGCTGGAGTGCGATGGCGCGATCTCGACTTACCGCAACCTCCTCCTCCTGGCTTTAAGCAATTCTCCTGCTTCAGCCTCCCGAGTAGCTGGGATTACAGGCACGCACCACCATGCCCAGCTAATTTTTGTATTTTTAGTAGAGACGGGGTTTCACCATGTTGACCAGGATGGTCTCGATCTCTTGAACTCGTGATCCACCCGCCTTGGCCTCCCAAAGCGCTGGGATTATAGGCGTGAGCCACCACGCCCGGCCCCCAGGATGATCTTTCTATGTGACTTTGGGCAAGTTACTTCACCTCTCTGTTGATACTAAATAAGGATAAAGTATCTACTTTACACGGTTGTTATGATGAACAAATGAGTTAATGTATGTACAGTGTTTAAAACAGTACCTGGAATATATTGAGCATGATGTGTTTCGTATCCATTACTTCTCACTTTCATGTATTGTACCACACATGTTGACGGATGTACACATAAGTACTTTCACTACCTATGTGGGCATCCATCAACATGTGTAGTATAATTTTGTGTTTTACAAGTTTGAATAAATTGAACCATACTAGATCCATCAATTTGCAGCTTATGTTGTTTGTGAGATTCATCCATATTATGTATTTTTTATTCATTTTTATTGCTGTGTAATACTCCATTATATCAATAACTGCAACTTAACTGTCTCCTTTTCTTGGGCATTTAGGTTGTTTCTAGTCTCTGCTATTATGAATAATTACATTGTAAATATTTTTATACATGTTGCCTTGTAAACTTTGTATATAACTGCCTAGATAAATTTTGTTTTTGTTTTTGTTTTGGTCTCATTCTCACAAAGTAATTGTATTATTAAGTTCTTAGGAGGAATAATACCAATTACATAACATATGGAAAAGCTGATGCCTGGCTTAGAAAGGCTGCCCTAGTATTCTATATGCTTTCATCTTCCTAAAGCATAAACTCTAAAGAGAACAGGAGATGGGAGAACACAGCAGGTTATTCTTCAAAATAGCCTCATGACCCTGGGGCAGATTGTTTGTTCTTTGGACCTCAGTTTCTTCACTTGGAAAATGAGTGGTTATCTCTTAAGTCCTTTCACACCTCTGAGTTTTTAATGTCTGTATTCTACATGATCTAGAACACCACTGAAGCAAAGAAAGCACTCAATAAATGCTTGTTGATTGAAATGGGGCCAAGGTGACAAGTTGCACTTTGAAAAAGCTGTTCCATGAGTGCCAGAACAACATGTTCCCATAAAGGAGTGAAGAGTACAAGACTAATATAAAGCTTTTGGAAAACCTTAAGACAACTGGGGAAAGTCCCCCAAGCAGAAACTGACTAGCCTACCAAAGGAGAAAGATCAGGAAATTGCACAATTTTGTAGGAAACAGATTAAAAATGCTAAGGGAAGGAGACATTCCACTTTCAAGAGATGTGAAGCAAGAGGCAAGAGCCAGTTATTGCTCAGAGTGAAATAACGTAGGAAGTCAATAGCCTCTAAACATCCTCTCCCCCACAAAAGGTCTGCTCTTGCTGGAGATTTTTAAAAATAGAACAAAAGGTTATCACTCCCACCAGCAGACACAATGTCCTAATGTCTCCAACCAGAAGTTCTCTTCTTTGACCCTGCTTCCTTCTCTAATTACCATCATATGGCTAATGGCATCACCCTTTACCCTATTGTATCTCCTCAACCCTGGAGAGAGAAGGAGAGGGACCTTTTGATATAATAATGCGTCCAAGTCTCCTTCCATTATAAGAATGCACCATGTTCCTCCAAGAATTCTCTGAGTGGAACCAATAATCTGGAGGTAAAACAAAGGAGGACAAAAGGAAAGTCCACAGAGGAGAGAAAGGTCAAAACTGAGATGCTGACATGTGACACCAGAAAACAGAACATTCCCGGCTGTGGCTGGTGCTGCTGGTTATTTCCTGGCATGGTTTGGATCTGTGTCTCCACGCAAATTGCATGTCAAATTGTAATCTCCAGTGTTGGAGGGGCGGGTCTGGAGGGAAGTCATTGGATTATGGGCAGTTTTTTTCCTTTGGTGCTGTTCTTGTGGTAGAATTTTCCTGAGATCTGGTTGTTTACAAGTGTGTAACATCTCCTCCTCTCTTTCTCCTTCTCTGGCCATGTGAAGTGTCTAGCTCCTCCTTCACCTTCCACCATGATTGAAAGCTTCCTGAGGCCTCCCCAGGAGCTGAGCAGATGCCAGCATGATTCCTAGACAAGCTGCAGAACTGTGAGCCAATTAAACCTCTTTTCTTTGTAAATTGGCCAGTCTCAGGTACTTCTTTATAGCAGTGTGAGAATGGACTAATATATCTTCTAATATCTTTTCTCACCTTTTGATGGAAAGAGAAGTTTAAGCCAGAGATGTGGAAGTTCAGCCACAAAATCTACTTCCCAGCCTGCTTTGCAATTAGATATGGCCATGTGACTAGGATCTGGCCAATGGGATTTGAGTGAAAGAGATGTGTGTAAATTTCTCACACATTCTCTTATTGTAAGGGCATGTTAAAGGGAAGAATTGTGTCTTTCCTTTGCTTTCTGGCTAGAATGTGGATGGTAGGGATAGTGAAAGCAGGTCTCTTGGGCTGTCTTATGGACTGAATTGTGTCTCTGCCAAATTCATATATTGAAGCTCTAAGTCCCAATGTGACTGTAGCTGAAGATATGGCTTATAAGGAGATGATTAAGGTTAAATAAAGTTACAAGGTGGGGCTTGAATCTAATTAGACTAGTATCCTTTAAGAAGAGGCACCCAGGCCGGGCGTGGTGGCTCACACTTATAATCCCAGCACTTTGAGAGGCTGAGGCAGGCAGATCACAAGGTCAAGAGATCAAGAGATCAAGACCGTCCTGGCCAATATGGTGAAACCCTGTCTCTACCAAAAATACAAAAATTATCTGGGTATGGTGGCGTGCATCTGTAGTCCCAGCCACTCAGGAGGCTGAAGCAGGAGAATCACTTAAAACCAGGAGGTGGAGGTTGCAGTGAGCTGACGTCACACCACTGCACTCCAGCCTGGTGACAGAGCGAGTCTCCGTCTCAAAAAAAAAAAAAAAAAAAAGAAGAGGCACCCAGAGGAAAAGTCATGTGAGGACACAGTGAGAAGGTATCCATGTGCAAGCCAAGAAGAGAGACCTCACCAGAAATCCACCCTGCTGGCACCTTGGTCTTGGACTTCTAGTCTTCAGAACTCTGAGAAAATGAATTTCTGTTCTGTGGTGTTCTGTTACAGCAGCCTAACACAGGCATGAGAGAGAAGTCACACGTTGAGGATGACAGGACTACAAAAGAAGAAGGAACCTGTGTTCATGGTGGCTGTGAAGTTCCCACGCCAACCTTAGATTACCTTCCTGAAGTTCTACATGAGAGTGCATAAGCTTCTGCTATTTGGAGGGTCTTTATTAAAGCATCCAGGCTTGTATCCAAATTAACATGGCAACCCTCCTGGGTGAAGAAGTGAAATATTCCTATGTTGTGTGTTTATAATTAGTTATAGCATTTAACTTAACTGGATTGTAATGTTAGTTAATAATACATTCATAGTGAAATAAATCATTTTAAAACATATTTTTTGGCTTGCAACCCAATTAAGATCCCTAACTGGATATTGATTACATAAATAATTATTTGAAATAAGGTGATGGCCACTAAATATATACTCTCCAAACTAGTATCTCTACAGGGATATTTTAGGGCTTTCTTGTAGCTACGTGTTCCATCATCTTCCATTTGGTAGAAAAGGAGATGGTACTGGGGATTAAGAATGTCTACCCGGAAAAGGATGGGTATCCACTGTGTCTGTGATGCTTCCAATTTGTAATCTCACACACCCTCAAGAAACTAAGCAGAGACATGAAAATCATGATCCATAATTGTTATCCTCAGAAGCATAAAAAAAAAGAACTTATAATGATGGAGAGAATTTTTGAAGTAGCATAAATTTATTACACTAGCTGGTTATCTTTGATAAGGATTAAGTCAGTTCTCAGGCTATGCAGACACAGATGGTAAAATGTATACTTAAAATTTCATAGAAGCAACGAAGTATTATTGAAATCATTTCTGAAGTTGATAGAAGGGATATGTTGAGACAATTTATGATTTGGTGCATGGAAACCTCTTCTGTATTACAATTCTGAAGAATGGCCTGGCGGCCCGTGAGCTATTTATACAGCACGCATGTGTGTATATACAGCTCACTTACAGACTCTGCGCATGGTTTGTCTTCCACCTCTCCAAAGTCCTCTTCAGACAGGGCTCTCTGCATTTGCTTATTTCCTGTGACATTTGCTATTTCTCTACATCTGGCCCCATTTCTTCTCTCACAGTTTATAATAACCATCCCACCTGTTAAAGATATATGGACAGCCACCCCCTCTAATTGTTAATACTGCTCTTAAAATGATGGCAGGGTCTCTGCTGAGTATTTTAAGGATTCATAAAACCAAGTCTACACTTTTAATTTGTCAGTCTTGGAGTGTGGGAACCTGACCTCTGAAATACAGTCTATCTCTTATCCTTCCATCTCAATGTTTTCTTTCTTCAGTTTTCTTTTTCTAAGTAAACATACAGTTATTGGTCACCTTGTGGCAGATGTGGTGTTAGACTCTTTGGCATACATTGTCTTACTTAAAACACACGAGTAGACTCTGTTGCTATTGCCTATCCAATATCACATGCTCCCTTATTTCTTACTAACACAGCTTGAATTTTGCAGAAGAAATGGACCCAGATACATATTCGCTTTTCCCACCTTCTTTGCTGGTAGACGTAACTGTGTCACCAGCCGGCCAGTGAGTAGAAGTATACTGTTGTAGAGAGGTGGTTCTGAAACCGCGTTGGCTCTCCTGATCAAGAGAACAGAGACAGCTGGCATCACTGCATCTTCCTTCTGCCTAAAACCCAGATATGATGGCTGGAGCTGTTGCAATCATCTTGCAGTGGTGAAGATGTCAGCCCTGACATCACCGAACTGTTGAACTATGTCAGCAGCTGTCTGAGCTCACTGCTGAGTCCGACATCCTTGAACTTCTCAACCTGTGTCAGCAACTGCCAAGTTCCAAACTTCGTATTATGAATAAATAAAACTAGCAACTCCTGGTTTAAGCCCCTATAGTCAGATTTTGTTCTTTGCAGTTATCTTAATCAATACAACTTACAATGACACTGAAGTTGGATTTAATTCTGCTCAGTCTGTCTTTCTTCTTCTTTTCCTTACCTTTACCATATTCTCAGTTCATTTGTTTCTCCCCTCAGCTCTGTTTATCCTGATCCCTTTCCCATCCAGTGTTTCTACTTGATTTCATTTTGAGTTTTTCCTCCTCCCTCTGTTTCTTCCTGCAGTCTATAGAGGCCTGTCCATCTATTGTATGATGAAATCTGACTCTGTCCAGGGAAATCAGTGATGTGGCTTTGATGTCCTTGTGGCCAGTCTTTCTTATGCTACCTTAACCATGATACACCCATACCCCTAGATGGTTGTGGTCAAATAAGAACAGAGTTTTCCTTAGGTCTTTGAAAAGTATCCTGTAAAGCAATGATTTCCATGCCCTGTGTGTACCCGCACAATACTGCTGCTAGTTGCATACCTACTAGTCGTTCCTGCATCCTTCCTTCCTAGTGGAACCCTGATATTTTTCTCTGATAAAATATCCGATATTTCTCTGATATTTTTCTCTGATAAAAACAGCTGAGGCTGTTTGTACTGATAGAATGAAGGCCCCTCCTCCAGCCCACAAGAAATGACCTATAGCTATTCAAAGAATAATGCTAATCCCATTTCCCTCGACTGAAATGGTCCATTTTCCATCCATTCATGCATGCAGTCTACCTTTTCTACATATGAATCCTAGTTATTTTAAAGTCCCTTTGTGATAATCTCAGCATCTCTAAGCTGTCTCTGCTGCTTATCGATGGGCCTTCTTTCCCCCTTGCTTGTGTCTCACAATTTCTACTGAATGCCAGGCATTGTGTTTGAAGAACAGTAGGGGCTGAAGTCCATGGTATTCATGCCCAGAAATGTCCATGCCTCTTCTTCTGTCAAGCTGTGAGTGTGGGGAAGTTGAGATAGGTCTGGGTTTTGTTACTGCTGTCATTACTGGTAGTGTACCACAGACTTCGCATTCCTCTGGTGGTTTGCTGTCTTTAGCTATTGCTCAGTGGGAAGACTTGGGTATTAGAGTAAATTTTTCTGCTTTTGCTCCACCCTCAGATTCCAACTGTCCTCGCATGCTGCTTCCATGGAGGGATTCGCTTTCCCTGTTCTTGCCCCTCTTCTTGCAGTAGAATACTATCACTTTTCACTTGGTGCTAGGTTCTTGATTGGGTGGAGAGAGTCCAGCCTCAGTCTCAGGTAGGAACTGGGCACCTTGGCTTTCGACGTAAGGCTTCAGCATACTGTTCTTCCTCTCCCTTTACTGCCTATGGCCCCAAACTCTGTCTCCTATTGGTGTGTACTCTTAGGCAGGAGAGATTTTTCTGTACCCTCCCCAGAAGCAGCAGAACTCTGCCTTGTTTTGGTACAAGATTCTGGGGCTAAGAGGTTTTCTTGCTCCTTCTCTAGGGACAGACTGTTCGTTTCTATTCTTCCCCTAGAAGCAGTATATCTTTGCCTGCTTCCCGAGGCCAGGAAGAAAGCTTTTATACTCCTTACCCAGAGGCAGATGGGTTTTCCTTATACCCTTCCCCAGGAGCTGTTTGGAGAAGTCTTTGCTGCATTTCCCCCAGGGACAAGAGACTAGCTATGTATGACAGAAGGCTTAGGGGAAGTATGTAGCGCTTTTTTTTTTTTTTTTTTAGATGAGGTTTCACCCTGATGGCCAGGCTGGTCTTAAACTCCTGACCTCAGGTGATCCACCCACCTCGTCCTCCCAAAGTGCTAGGATTACAGGTGTGAGCCACCGCACTTTTTACCTCTTCTGCAGTGGCACTTGATCCCTTCCTACAAACCTGTGCCACTGAGAGGTACTGTCTCTGGTCTCCTTCCCTGTCTTTATCTCCATAAGCCCCTGGTAGAGGCCCATGAAAAGCTTGAGACAGAGCGAGCTTCCCTTGTATCTACAGCTCCTGATACACGAGCCCACACTAACTCTTTAGGAATTTGTTAACATTTTAGCTTTCTTCTTACTAACTTCCATGGAAGCCACCTTTGCTTCCTAGGTATTGCCAAAAAAATGAAACAATCTCTGTATCTCATTTCTCCTAGGAGAGTCTTGTCAATTTTTGGAGTTCAATTTCTCTGGTTGTCTTGAGACCTCAGGTCTCTGATGGGATTAAGAAAAGTTACGATTTTGTCAATTATCCAGATTTTTCTCACTGTTAGTAGGAGAGCAATGTACTCTTGCGGTTTGCTATATTCTAAGTAGAGCCAGAACTTTGAGAAATCTTAGCTGTTTTAAATCTAAAATCTGCCCACTTCTCACCATTTTTACCACCCTCATCCTGATCTCATCTGGCATCATCTCTCACTCGTTTTATTACAAAATCCTTCCAACTCAAATCCCTGCTTTTCCTCATGCTTTGAATGCAGTCTTTTCTCAACACAGCGGCCAGAGTGATCCTTTTAAAACATAAATCAGATCATGTCATGTTTTTTTTTCCCAAAACCTTCCAAGGATACCCCACCTAAAATAAAAACCAAAGTCCTTTAAGGAGGACACAGGGTATAAGGCAAGGCCCTCTCCCTCGCTCCCTGTGCCCCAGTCATGTGGCTGCTTACTGTGCTTTGCACCCATCAGGCACGTTCTAGCCTTAAGCCTTTGCAGTGGCAGTTCCCCCTCCCTGGAACTCCCTCTCCCCTGCACCATCACTCTCTTCTCACCTCCTTCACATCTATGCTCAAAAGACTCCCCTGGGCAATGCTATTTAAATTGCTGCCCACCCACTCCCCACAGCTCCAAACTTGCTTATTCTGATCTACTTTTTCTTTTTCTGCATCACATTTGTCATCTTTGACATATTATATAATTTACTTATTTTTAAGTCATTTTTGCTTATTTTCTATCTCCCTCTGCTAAACTGTCAACTCCAAAAGTAAAGGAATTCTTATCTGTTTTGTTTTATGATGCATTTTAAGTACCTAGAACCACACCTGGAACATAGGAGGTACTCTCATAAATATTTGTACAATCAATGAATAAATATTCATGGTGGTATTATTTGTGGGTTGGGTTGCCAAAGTCTATCTGTCTCCATAGTTGGGACAGTGTTGGCTAAGTGCTGAGGATGTATATCATGAGATATGCAACATGATACAATATGCAAAAGTTAAAATGCATATGCACAGAAGTACATTATTCATTTTGCAAGCACACATACATGCAAAAATATGTATTAAACATATTAGGATAGATGGTGGTAGGGAAGGACAATGTGAGTGTGGAAGGGAGATAAGAGGAAACACATAAGGAAGAAAGAAAAGTGGAAGGAAGGGAAAGAATGGAATGGACATCGCAAGGACAAATGAAAATAATACATCGTAACCACCTTAAACTTCATGTGGAACCAAAAGAGAGTCCGCATAGCCAAGTCAATTCTAAGCAAAAAGAACAAAGCTGGAAGCATCACACTACCTGACTTCAAATTATACTATAATGCTACAGTAATGAAAACAGCATGGTACTGTTACCAAAACAGAGATATAGACCAATGGAACAGAAAAGAGGCCTTGGAGGCAAGGCCACACATCTGCAACCAACTGATCTTTGACAAACCTCACGAAAACAAGCAATGGGGAAAGGATTCCCTGTTTAATAAATGGCGTTGGGAAAACTGGCTAGCCATGTGCAGAAAGCAGAAACTGGACCCCTTCCTGACACCTTACACTAAAATTAACTCCAGATGGTTTAAAGACTGAAACATAAGACCTAACACCATAAAAACCCTAGAAGAAAACCTAGGCAAAACCATTCAAGGACGTCATGACTAAAACACAAAAAGCATTGGCAACAAAAGCCAAAATAGACAAATGAGGCCTAATTAAACTCCAGAGCTTCTGCACAGCAAAAGAAACAATCATTAGAGTGAATCGGCAACCAAGAGAATGGGAAAAAAATTTTGCAATCTACCCATCAGACAAAGGGCTCATATCCAGAATCTACAAAGAGCTAAAACAGATTTACAAGAAAAAAACAACCCCATTCAAAAGTGAGTGAAATATATGAACAGACACCTTACAAAAGAAGACATATATGAGGCCAACAAACATATGAAAAAATGCTCATTGTCACTGGTCATTAAAGAAATGCAAATCAAAACCACATTTTGATACCATCTCACGCCAGTTAGAACGGGGATCATTAAAAAACCTGGAGACAACAGATGCTGGAGAGGATGTGGAGAAATAGGAACACTTTTACACTGTTGGTGGGAGTGTAAATGAGTTCAACCATTGTGGAAAACAGTGTGGCGATTCCTCAAGGACCTAGAAATAGAAATTCCATTTGACCCAGCAATCCCATTACTGGGTATATATCCAAAGGATTATAAATCATTCTACTATAAGGACACATGCACACGAATGTTCATTGCGGCACTGTTTACAATAGCAAAGACTTGGAACCAACCCAAATGCCCATCGATGATAAACTGTACAGGGAAAATGTGGCACATATACACCATGGAATACTATGCAGCCTTAAAAAGGGACATGGGTGAACCTGGAAACCATCATTCTCAGCAAACTGACACAAGAACAGAAAATCAAACACCACATGTTCTCAAAGACAGATGTTGAACAATGAGAACACCTGGACACAGGGAGGAGAGGATCACACACCGAGGTCTGTGGCAGGGAACTAGGGGAGGGACAATGGGGGCTGGGGAGTTGGGGAGGGATAACATGGGGAGAAATGCCAGATATAGGTGATGAGGAGGAAGGCAGCAAACCACATTGCTATGTATGTACTTATGCAACAATCCTGCATGGTCTTCATATGTACCCCAAAACCTAAAACACTATACATACATACATATATATACACGTGAAAGAAAATAATGCATTGTGAAATGAGGAATGAGAATTCATTCAATACAAGGCATGTGAGGTTAAAAAAAAGCATTTCATAACTTTTGCTAACTCAAATTGCTCTATCCCTCTGTGAATCAGAACAGAAGTTTACTGTGATTTAACTTCTCAGGTGGGCAATTTGTGGTTTAGGTTGAGTAAATGATGTAGGAGCTAAGACTCAGAAGACCACAGACTGCAATGCTCTGCCCCTCATGAAGGGGCACTGTGATGCCCCTTGTCTGCAAGTGATTTACAGCATTGCTACAACTGCCAGCCCTGCAATTTATTTCTTCAAACTCTTTAGCTTGTCCCAAGATTGATGAGTTTTCTGTCTCTAACCTAAGCTGTTTCTTTCCCTCCTCTTACATTTTCTACCAATAAAATGTTTTCAAGCCAAGGACAAAATTCTCATGTAACTTTCCTTTTGCTGTTTAAAATCAACTATGGGCTTTTTGAGAGTTTATTAAGTTACCTACATACAAAAAGCAATAAACAAACGGAATCAAACAAATCCCAAGTAAAGAGGCCAGTCATTAAGAGGCATTGAACGGAAGGGGCTCAGTCTCATGTGGTTCATATACTTCGAAGCTTTCCTGGAATAGAGCTTCACATTTCTGTGAACAGGAGACATGCAAGTATTTATTATGAAACTCTCTTATTCTGATCTGCACGGGACATTTTGTTCCTAATAACATGAAGCTGGTCCTTAGCCAATTTTTTACATGCTTGTGTTTTACTTTATTTTATGTATACCCCAAACACTGAAAGAAATTATTTTACTGCCTTTCATAAAGAGACACATCACGGAAGCGGGGTGTGAGAAGGGAAGCGAAGCAAAGCTGCGCTGTTTAGGAAATGAAAGCCCAGCCTGGGACTGGGTCCCTTTCACCTCGGTGTGAGCTCATTCAAAGCAGAAAGCATGTCTGAGAGCTAAGAGATGGGGTATGCCTTTAAATAGAAGCGATAAAAAAGATCCGTGGTGGGTTCTTTCAGCAGATGGGAAAACTGAGGGTAGGACTGAATGGAACGATTTTGAGGGTGAAGCTGGCAAAAGGAAACGTACTCACCGAGAAAGGACGGGTGGTGAGGTCTCCTGCATTTCTTCTCCCTCCCTCGGTGCTGACAAAGCAAGTCGTCCCAAGGTTTCCAGGATAAATGGCCCAGAAACATATGGATTATATTTTCCCAGAAACTCAAATGTCTTTCACGATGAAGTGGAAAACTGCTCTGAAAATACACACCAGAGGTTACCTTTGGGCCCCAATTCGTCCAAACAGATTTTAAGCCGTTTTGCTGATTCTTAAAAACTAACTACATTTATAGACTTGAATACACTCTTAGCACAAAGAATAAATAATAGTCACTGGTAGGTTTTCACCCTCTTAGGTGAATTTCCCTCATCCTAGCAGGCCCAGCCAAAGCCCCCGGCACGCATGGCCTGGGGAGAGTTTCTAAGACTGATGGGTTATTGCTGGCAGCTGCTTCTTTCTGCTCTCATGAACTTTTCTCCCCTCCCTCCTCCCCGGCAAGGGTGCCATGAGCGCCTCAAGAGAGGAGGTGAGGGGAGAGGTCATTCATTCATGCAAAACTGTCTGTTCATGCATTCATTTCTTCAGCCAACAAATATTTCTCCAACACTTAATACGTGCCAGGCACTTCAGGTGCTGGTCATTTCGACTTCTATTGAGGTGGGCTGCATTCGTTTACCAGGACTGCTGTAACAAGCTGGTAGCTTACACAGCAGAAGCGTATTGTCTCCCAGAGCAAATTATAATGATTTGTTGGTTAGAGCCTTGAGGCTTGAGGCCTCGTACATTCTTGAGGCTACAAGTCCAAGATCAAGGTGTCGGCAGGTTGCTTCCTTCTGAGGGATATTGAGGCAGAATCCGTTCCATGACTCTTCTCTAGCCTCTGGTACTTTGCTGGAAATCTTTGGCATTTGTTGGCTTACAGAAACATTACTTTGATCTCTGCCTTCATCTTCAAATGATGTTCTTCCTGTGTATGTGTGTGTGTTTCCAAATTTCTTTTTTATAAGGACATCAGTCACATTGTAATTAAGGTCTACCCTAATGGCTTCATTGTAACCTGATTACCTCTATAAAGATTCTATCTTCAACTGAGGTCACATTCTGGGGTATTGGGGTAGATTTTCAACATACAGGCACAAGCCACCACATAGGAGGCACCTAATCGATAATACGGACTAAGCAATATCACACTGGCTAATCATGTCTTGTGTATCCATCCCTCTGAGCTATAGGAGAATAGCCTCTCTGCACAACCATCTTCTCTAGAACTTGGGAGCCAGGAGTCCCCAGAAATGCCCCCAAGAAGTAGAAATTGTATCTTGGAGGCGTACTTGGACCTGTAGATCTCTTTAGTGGCTTCCCCAAAGGACTATGGTAAAAAAAAAAAAAAAAAAAAAAACCTAATCCCAATTTGATTAAGAAAATCAGCAAGTTGCCTGGAGTCCCCCTGCCTCTTTTTTAAGACGGGAGAGAGAAGCAGGTACCCTAATCAGCAATGTGGCTTCAAATGCCCTGGGCAACTAGCAATTTCTTTTTGGCATTAAGTAAAATATGATTTGTAGATAATTCTTCTCTCTAACCAACAAATCATTATAATTTGCTCTGGGAAAGCCGAGGTGAGTTTAACAAAATTAATATGTTGTTTATTGGAGAGAAAATGTTCTAAAATGTAATTTTCAGATTTCTTTAGCCAGTGTTAAACATTTGTATCATACAGATTCAGGGGAATTTAGAGCTAAAGGTGTCTTTAGAAATCAATTCATGAAGTCTTTACACTGAACTCAGGAAGCAGTTAGCCTGGAGAGAATTCCAGGTAACAGTCAAGCTAGCACTTGCTACGTGCCCAGGATGCTAAGCACTCTCTGAAGATCCTCTCATTCTCAGGCATGGCTGCTAAGTGGTGAGATGAGATACGAATGCAGGCACCGTAGCTCTGGAGCCTGACTCTTAACCTCCGTGCCGCAATCATTAGTGAAGCCCTAGGGTTCGCAGCCAGGCCTCCTGACCCGGGCCAGTGTTTTTCCACAATCGCACTAGCTTTCTGTCTTCTCTTACTCCAGCCCACTGTGCATACAACTGCTAGGACAATCTTAGTAAAGTACAACCCTCATCGTAATATTTTTCTGCTTACAAACCAGCAATCACTTTCTCTTGCTGACTGAGGTTAGTACAAATTCCTCACTTGGTATTGAATGTCCACGACAAAAATTTCTAGTCTTATTTCTTAGAGTTTCCTTGTACTACTAAACTCTTCAGCCAAACTTGGCTGTAAGCACTTTTCTAAAAGGAGCTTATTTCTTCTGTCTTTTCCCAAGCTGTTTCCCAGACCTGGAGAGCCCTGTTTCCCTTTCCTTTAGAATAGTCTAAAAGACCACTTTATTTCTTTTTCTTGGTCTTCTAACAGATATAATTTAATGTGCCAGAAGATGCTGATTGCCTGTCAATATCTATTTTCCCTTTCACATTTTAAAATCGAGTCTTTGAGTTTTCCAGGCATATAGCTCATTGGAATTAAGTTATTTCCCAGCTTCCATTCTACCTCAGTGTCCAAAGAGCTGTGACCAGAAGCAAGGTGTAAAACTGCGTCACACCTAAAAGAAGGGAGTACGTCTTCCCTCTCCTTCTCCCTCTTTCCACCAGATGAAACGCAGACCAAGGTGACCTGGTGGGGAGCTGTGCAGTCTTGCCATACAGATAAAGGCAACAGTGTAAGAGACAGCAGAGCTAAGAGTTAGATGGAACATGGGCCCCAACAAAATGGACCTGTCACATCAGCCCTAGACTCTCTGTGCTCAGACCACTATGTATGATAAAAAAATATTTCCATCTTGTTTAAACCTCCGTTTGGTTTTGGTAATTCTTGGCTGTCTTTGTTACAGTAGCCAGTCTGTATCCTTAGAAACACATTCTTACAATGAGTTCATGTACTTTGCAGGGACATAGATGAAGCTGGAAGCCATCGTTCTCAGCAAACTAACACAGGAACAGAAACCAAACACTGTTTTCGCTCATAAGTGGGAGTTGAACAGTGAGAACCCACGGACACAGGGACGGGAACGTCACACACCAGGGCCTGTCAGGGGCTGTGGGGGAAGGGGAGGGAGAGCATTAGGACAAATACCTAATGCATGCAGGGCTTAAAACCTAGTTGACCACTTGATAGGTGCAGCAAACCACCATGGCACGTATACCTATGTAGCAAACCTGCACGTTCTGCACATGTATCCCAGAGCTTAAAGAACTTAAAGTAATAAGAGAGAGAGAGGGAGAGAGAGAGAGAGAGAGAGAAATATGTCCTTACTTCTTTGATTATCTACAGCCCCTTGAGTTTTTCCTAAAGCATTTCTTAAATTTACCATGTAGCAGAGTAAACCTGAAGTTTTAAGCTAAACAGCCCTGACTTTGGGCCCCAGCTCCTCCACTTCTCAGCTGGGTGGCTCCAGCCTACTTGCTTAGTCTCTCTGAGCTTCAGTTTCTTTACCAGCAAGCACTGAAGACGGCAGTCTACGGAGTAACTTTCCACCATTCTGAGCTGCCTCTCCAGGGCGATTTTCATCTGGCTGTGTGGACCTCATGAGTCACTCTTCTCCACTATAGGAAAATACCAACCACAGAAACCAAAATGTTCACATCTGCTACTCAGGCACCCTCTCCCACGAAGCAAACTGGAAATGCTGACACATTCTCCAGCTCTCCCTTGGCTATAATCTGGGCACACGATCACCCCTCTGTTTGTAGATGCAGGGATATGATTCACCCTTCCTCAATCCTTACATAAAGAGATTATTATAATACCAAATTCCCAGCTTATTCTTCATACACTCATAGTTGCTTAGAGTTACAAGACACTTGAGGGTCGTGTGGTCCAATCTTCCCTATGAAATCAGTGGGGCCCTGGTGAAGAGGACTTCCTCCACAGCCTGTCTCACCAACAGCCATCTTGCCTCTGCTGAATGTCTCTACCTTGTCACATGGCAGAATGTTTTATTTTTTGACAGCACATTCATTATAAGGTTCTTCCTGATGTTTTTATTTGGTTCCATTTCCGGATGGCTCATCACTTAAAAACATTAACTCAGGATGGAATAATTCAGAGACTGTGCACTACAGAGAGCTGATTTCTTTTTTTGTTTGTTTGAAACAGAGTCTCACTCTGTCACCAGGCTGGAGTGCAATGGCGCGTTCTCTGCTCACTGCAATCTCTGCCTCCTGGGTTCAAGTGATTCTCCTGCCTCAGCCTCCCGATTAGCTGGGATTACAGGTGCGTGCCACTACACCTAGCTAATTTTTGTATTTTTAGTAGAGACGGGGTTTCACCATGTTGGCCACGGTGGTCTCCATCTCCTAACCTCATGATCCCCCTGCCTCGGCCTCCCAAAGTGCTGGGATTACAGGCATGAGACATCATGCCCGATCTTCTAATTTCTTATTTACATCTTCAATGATGTCAATTTTGGGGGACTTATTACAATTACTCATTTTCTATCTCACACATGGTTAGTGGTTTTCAAATGTTTCTAATCAAGCATCTCCATCAGTAAAGACACTTTTTGAGCATGTGTCTCCGAACATATCCATATTTATTTATATAATAATGTATGCATTACTGTGTTAGCATTTTAGAAAATTAATGAGACACATATAAACGTAGATATTAAAGATGATAAGAAAAATGTAAGTGTGAGTTCAAATAGTTCCTACCCACATTTCAAAGGATCATCTTGCACATCCTCTGGGCTACACATCTCTTTCTGGAAATGACTGAACTATTCACGATCCCCATTCTCACCAGCATGCAAGCCGTATATGAGGACAGAGATTCTGTCTTATGTTCCCTGTTGTACCCCGGTGCTTACAACAGTGTCTGGCTTAGAACAGTGGCTGGTGCACAGGATACATTCTGTAAATCATTCTGTAATTTTTTTTAACCAGTGAGTGATTCCCAGACCTTTATTTATAGCACAGATTCCTCATTTCCAGCTGTCTACCAGACAGCTCACCTGGATCTCCTCAGGAATTTCAAACCCAACACACGCCCAGCTGAGCTCTTCATCTCTAATGTCTTCCTCCACCAAAGTGTCATCATTTGATTCTCACTGCCTACTTCACACCTGCCCCCATGTGGCTAAACTGGTTGATGTTAGACACACAACTGATCTCACTGTGAATTAAAGACCATGCATCTCAGGTGGGCACCCACTATTGCTCCTCAATTCAAATACATCTCCCATCCCACTTCCTCTCCTGATCTGGCTACTTCTCCAAATCTCCTCCCCGCTTCTCAAAACTTCATCACCCTTCTGCTTCCTTACTATCACCTGAATATTTTGCTGAGAAAATAAGAATTGGATAGGACTTCTCTTGGTAGGACCAAATCTACCACACTTCAAGCACCTGAGTCCCTGCGTTCTCCGTTTCCTGCTCTTACAGTGAGCGAGGTCCTACCTATTCCTCAGACGAATCCCTCTCTACTTGCACACTGTGCCTCCTGCTCACTCAAAGCTTTGACGCCTACAATTCACTCCTCTTTGTCCTGAATTGTTCATTTCCCCCTTTCCACTGAATATTTTCCATCTACACATAAACATGCGCTTAAAAAAAAAAAAAAAAAGCAAAGTAAAATCCTTTGACTCCCCTCACCCCATCCAGCTCTCATTTCCTTTCTCTGTACTCTTCTAATGCCAACATTTTTGTGAGTTGTCTGTGGTCCTTATCTTCACTTGCCTGCTTCTCATTCTTTCTTCTTTTTGTCATTACCACTTTGCCGACACGGCTATTGTGGAGGTTGCCAGTGATCTCCGTTTTACCATGTCCAGTGGTCAATTTTCTGGCCACATTTTACTGGATCTCTCAGCAGCATTTTCCACATAAGATCACTTCTTCCTACTTGAAACAAGTTTTCAGCATTTGAGACATGACCCTCTTGAATTTCTCCTACTGGCAGCTCCTTCTTAGTCTCCTTCACGGGCTGTTCCTCCTCCTCCATTCAACTACTGTATCTTGAGTGGCCAAGGATCCGTCCTGGTCTGTGTTCACTTTCCTGTCCATATGCAGCTCCCTGGGTAACCTCATCCAACCTTGTGGTGTCCAGTATGTTCGAAAGTATATTTCAATACAAACCTTACCCATAGACTTCAGACTTGGGTACCCAGTCATCTCTCCTCTGGGGTGTTCGGAAGACTTTCCATGTGTAATATGTCTGAAACAAAACCTTTGATTTCCTCCTTCCCTTCCTTAAATCCTATTCCTCCCCAACACTTCTCAAGTGCAGTAAAGGGAACCAACACCCACCTGTCCTCAGGTGAAGCACCCAAAAGTAATTCTTGATTCCTGTTTTTCTCCACATCCAATCCATTAGCAAGTCCTAATTGTTCTATCCTTAAAAGATGAAAAGGCTACCTACTTCTCGGCATTTTCACTGTGACAATCCAAGTCTCAGCCAGCATCTTCTTTTGTCTGAACTACTGCTTTTTATGTCTCTCAAATTTGTTCTATTCCCCAGAATCAGAGTGATTTAAATGACAATAAAAACATAAGTCAAATTATGTCTCTTTCCTGCTCAAACCCATCCAATGGCTTACCATCACACTTAGATTAAAATCCACACTCATGGCTGGGTACGGTGGCTCATGCCTGTAATCTTAGCACTTTGGAAGGCCAAGGTGGGCAGATCACTTGAGATCTGGAGTTGGAGAACAGCCTGGCCAACATGGTAAAAATCCATCTCTCCTAAATATGCAAAATTAAGCCAGGTGTGGTGGTTGGCACCTGTAATCCCAGTTCATTGGGAAGCTGAGGCAGGAGAATTGCTTGAACCTGGGAGGCGGAGGTTGCAGTGAACCAAGTTCGTGCCACTGCACTCCAGCTTGGGCAACAGAGCGAGTAAATAAATAAATAAAACTAAATTAAAAAAAATAAAATCTACACTTACTATTATGGTGATCAAGGCTATAAGAATCCAGCCCCTGCCTACCAGCTTTCCTGCAATGATTTTTCTCTATACTACCTCCAGAGAGGTTTTAAAACCTAAGTCCAATTGGATCTCTCATCTGCTTCAGAGCCTGCAATAGCTCTCCATCACCTGAAGAAGGAAGCCAAAACTCCACATTATGATGTTATCTGGGGGTCTTTCTACATTTCCAACCTGGTTTCATGTCACTACTTTTTCCACATATGCCCCATGTGCATAGACTATCTGCATCCATTGAACCCAGGCTACTTGAAGTTCCCAAATGAAAACATTCTTTTGCTTACACCGTTCCCTCTAGTTGAGTGTTTTTCTCTCTTTGTAAAACCTGGCTAGGTACTACTTACTGTTTAAGCACAAAGTCACCTCTTCCCAATTTCTGAAAGCAAAGAGTATTTACTCTCTGTACTCTGAAAAAACTATACCTAGTTAGTATTTTTGTGGTGGTTGTTGTTTTACCTGAATGTCTTATTCAGTCGCTTTTTTATTTATTTTTTAAAAAAGTACATTCTTATTGAGAAACTACTATATGCTAGGCACCAGCCTAGGCACTAGGGATACAATTGGATACAAAACAGGTAAAATATTTGCTTTCAAGAAGCAAAGGGATGGCCAGGTGTGGTGGCTCACACCTGTAGTCCCAGCGCTTTGGGAGACAGAGGCAAGCAGATCATCTGAGCTCAGGAGTTCGAGACCAGCCTGGCCAACATGGCAAAACCCCATTTCTACTAAAAATACAAAAATTAGCCATACATGGTGGTGTGCACTTCTAATCCCAGCTACTTGGGATGTGGAGGCAGAGAATTGCTTGAACCTGGGAAACGGAGGTTGCAGTGAGCCAAGTTTGTGCCACTGTATTCCAGCCTGGGCAACAGAGCGAGACTCCATCTCAAAAATACACAATGGTTAGAAGACGCTAAGTAAGTGCAATGAAATAAAATAATTCAGAGACAGAGCACATAGAGGCTCCCATGTGGGTGGGAGCTATCATACTGTCTGGGGCATTGGGGAAGGCTTCACTGGAATGACATTTGAGTTAAATCCTGAGCGGGTGAGAAGCATCTGGGGATGCTTCTGGGGATGAGTATTCTCGGCCAAAAATATAGCACGTGAAGAGCCATTGAGGTAGGAGTGAGCTTGGCCTGATTTAGAAAAAAGCATGAAGGCCAGTGTGCTTGGAGCAGAGCAAGCAAGGGAGGAAGAGGAGCGTAAGACGGGATCACAGAGTAGCATTGGAAGCCTTGGGGTTGTGGCATGCGTGAGGCGAGGTGTGTTGGAGGGTACTGAGCAGAAAAGGCGTGTTTAAACAACATCCTGCGTCATAAAGGGAAGGGCGAATGCAAGGAGACCAGTGAGGAGGCTCCTGCAAGGCACAGTCCAGGCAAGGTGCTCTGGCGGCTCAGGTCAGGATGGTTGTCCTTACTAGACTTGGAGCGACTTGAGATCTGGGACTAGATCCCGTTTATGTTTTAACCTCCAGCATCCAGCACAGTGCCCCCCACACAACACAACAGGTGCTCAAAGGCACTGAATAAACAAGGCAAGTTGTCTCAGCAAGAAGCTACAGCTTCTGAAGTCAGCACTGTTTGTTTTTCTAGGGCCATGTCTCAGTCTGTTTTGTGTTGCTATGAAACAATGTCTGAGACTGGGTAACTTATAAAGAAGTTTACCTAGCCCTTGGTTCTGCAGACTGAGAAGTGCCAGGGTATGACCCTGGCTTTCTGCAAGGGGTCTCATGCTGCATTACAACCTGGCGAACAACATGAAGGACAGGCAGACACGCGGAAGAGGGGGAAACCTGAGGGATGTCCTGGCTTTGTAACAACCGACTCTTGAGGAACTAATCTATTTCTGGGAGAGCTAATCCAGTCTTAAGAGAGTGAGAACTCACTCACTAACATGAGGACAGCACCAAGCCATTCGCAAGGGATCCACCCCCATGGCCCAAATACCATCCAGTAGCCCCACCCCCACACTGCCGCACTGGGCATCGGATCTCCACAAGAGCTTTGGTGGGGACAAATGAACCATATCCAGACCATCATAGGACAGATTTTGCAACATTTTGTTTCCAGTGGGCAAGCTTCATTTTCTGTTTCCTAATTGAACGGCCCTTAGGCCACATTCTGAGGACAGCGTGGGTGTCTGCTTGGGGGCCAACACAACCGAAACTTGATTGTGAAACTGTTTTTCTTTAAATTACCTTTGGACACAGGAAACACGTGTTTTACCCGTTCTCCAAGGCGGGCTGCCTAGGTAACTGAGTGCCTCAAGACTCCAGGTGCATCCTAGAATGCAGTCCAAACCTGTTTGGAACCCAAATCAAGTCTTTGATGGTCAGTATCTGTCTTTCTGGTTCTAATCTAAAGATTAAAAATACGTGTAATCCCAGCACTTTGGGAGGCCAAGGCATGTGGATCACTTGAGGCCAGGAGTTTGAGACCAGCCTGGCCAACATGGCAAAACCCCATCTCTACTAAAAATACAAAGAAACTAGCCAGGCGTGGTGGCACATGCCTGTAATCTCAGCTACTTGGGATGCTGAAGCAGGAGAATCACTCGAACCCTAAAGGCAGAGGCTGCAGTGAGCTGAGATTGCACCACTTAACCCCAGCCTGGGAGACAGAGCAAGACTCCATCTCAAAAAAAAAAAAAAAAGATTAAAAACTGCATTAAAAAAAAACATCCAGGCCATGCGAGGTAGCTCACGCCTGTAATCCCAGCACTTTGGGAGGCTGAGATGGGCAGATCACGAGGTCAGGAAATTGGGACCATCCTGGCCAACATGGTGAAACCCTGTCTCCCCATCTCTACTAAAATACAAAAAATTAGCCGGGCGTGGCAGTGTGCCCCTGTAGTCCCAGCTGCTCGAGAAGCTAAGGCAGGGGAATCACTTGAACTGCAGAGGTTGCAGCGAACCGAGATGGTGCCACTGCGCTCCAGGCTGGTGACAGAGCAAGATTCTGTCTCAAAAAAAAAAAAAATCGAAATCAATATTTGGATAAGGTAATTTGAGAAGGATTTATTAGCATGTGAATCTATTTATTTTTAAGAAAGAGAAATGTACAGAGAGATGGGGGTGTTAGGTAGCAGTTCTTCAAACTCTCTGTAAAGCTGGATGATTGATTATATGATTTCCCAGAGTTGCTGTAGGGCTTCAATGAGGCAATATCTCTAAAATGCCTTGCACCAAGCCTACCATAGAGTGACACCAAAGAAATGTTAGTCCCAGCATTTTCCCTTAACAGTTGCCATTCCCCCTAACAATTCTCTCAGCTGTTTGCCAGGATCTGAGCGTCCTGGGTCCACCAGGCTTCTTAGTACGACAAGATCACTTTTCTCATCTGGTAACCTCAGGGCTGCCAGATGAGTTTTACGGGCCTTTCTTCCATAATGTGCTATCAATTTTTACATGATTTTTGATATAACTTTAAATTCTTCAACATTGTATTGAATTTTTATTTTAGACAAAGTCTAAATTTTCATAGACCTTGAAAATTCCGTTTTTTTCAGATGTGAGCAATAATACAATATTTTTAACTGTAAAAGTTTGTTTTATTCCCTCTTGATTTTAAAATAAATTCAAACATTTTTGTGGGTCCCTAAGAGTACCATGGACCCTAGGCACTGTGCCTAATGAGAAATGATGGAAAGAGAAACAAAAATGTGAAGAACAAAGTCCAGCAATTCAAAGCTGCTCAAGGAAGGGATATTGCTTCTATGGGAGGTTTTACTCATCCCTCAAATGGGCTTTTTTGGCTTTTTGATTCTTCAGTCCCTTCTAGAGGACAATAAAAGATTTGTGCTTTGAAACTGAAGGAAAACAAAAAACGGCCAGTAACTGGGTTGGTGAACATGAGCTAATGTGAAACAGAGCACAGGACTTGTCTAATGAGGAATTTACATATTCCCATTCACGCACACCTCGGCTTGGCGTAGGTTCTGCATGGGCCATGGGTAATGAATGCCTGCACAGCCTCTCCAGACTGTCAAGGTAACCACCTGCACCCAAATCCTAACTCAGGGGCCTCCAGGTAGATCAGGAACAGCAGGTCATTCACCACTCATGAGGGCAAAACAAATTAACTCAGCCTGCTTTTGGGGGCGGGGGATTGATTCCTGGACCATTAGGGAGTGTTTAAAAGAGATTAATTAGCCCCTGGTGGGACCACTCCAGCCACTTTCCAGGCAAGACAGGGCTACCTTCAGCATCTCTAGTGAAAGTGGTGAATTAGCACTTGAGGGGTAAGAGGGCGTCGACTGAAGCTTCTGGGAATGAGCTCACCATTGGAAGCTTCTTTCCAGCTTCCTGAAGGTCTCTGGAGGTCTCTTCTTTCCCTGGAGGATGATCCCTGGTGACTCCCTGCTAACATTCTTCAAAACTAGACTGTTTCTCCAGTGTCCTGCGGATAGAACAGTTGAGGAAATGATGAAAGTAGGTTGCTCTATTATTAACTCATCTTTTAATTTCAGTTCTTTTGTTTTACTATCAGTTTCTTGATGCTAGGCTCATGCCTAGCATGACCTCCATTCATTCATTCATCTATTCATTCAACAAATGTTTATCAATGACCTATGACATTCTAGGCACTATTCTAGACATTTGGAATACAGCAGTGAACAAATAAAGATCCCTACCAGTGTGACACAAACATTCTAGAGGGGAAAAAAGACAAGAAACAATAACACAACAGCACAGCTTATTGTCTCTCAGATGGCAGTGATATAAGACGCACCATTAGTCTATGCTCCACTGAAGAAAGATAGATTGCTGCTAATAAATTGCTGCCATTATAGAATCCATCCTGATTTTATGTATGTTAAAATGTGAAACTTAGAATCGATTACATATGGTAAATAAATCATAGTATATTAAAAGGTGGCTATGAAAAAAGTGAAGCAGGGAGGGAGTGGTGACATTGAACAAAGGCTTTAAAGAGATGGGGCTGTTATAAATTAATGGCAACTAGTTTTGCAAAACTGCTTTATTGAGATGTAATTTAGATATAATAAAACTCACCCTTTAAAGTGTATAGTCCAATACATTTTAGTAAGTTTACGGAGTTACGTAAACATGATCTAGATTACCTGATCTAGATTTATAACATTTCTTTTTATAAAGAACATGACATCTACCTGTTAACAATTTTTTAAGTGTACAATACAGTCTTGTTAACCAGAGGCACAATTTTGTATAGCAGATCTCCAGAACTTAACCATCTTGCATAACTAAGCTTTATATCCCTTGAATAGAAACTTTCCATTTACCCTGCCCCATCCCCTAGCAACCACTGTTCCACTCTGTTTCTATGCGTTTGACTTTAGATACATTTAGATCCTCATGTAAGTGAAATTATGCAGTATTTGTCCTTTCGTGACTGGCTTATTTCACTTAGCATAATGTCCTCCAGGCTCTTCCATGTTATAGCATATGGCAGAATTTTTTTCAACTGAATAATATTTTACTGCATGTACAGTATGCCACATTTTCATTATCCATTCATCCAGCAATGAGCATTTGGGTGTTTTTCACTCTTGGCTACTGTGAATAATGCCACAATTAACATGAGAGTGCAAATATCTCTTTGAGGTTCTGACTTCAAATCTTTTGGATAAATCCCCAAAATGGGGTTGTTAGATTATATAGTATTTCTGTTTCTAACTTTTTCATGAACCTCCATACTGTTTTCTATAGCAGTTGCACCATTTTACGTTCCTACCAGCAGTGGGCCAGGATTTCAATTTCTCAACAGTCTAGCCAACACTTATCTTTTTTTTTTTTTTTTAATAATGGACATCCTAACAGCTGTGAGATGATTTCTCATTGTAGTTTTGATTGTACTTCCCTGATGATTAGTGATATTGAATACCTTTACATATACCTATTGGAATGGCAACAATTTATTGAACAACTGTGAGATCCAAGAGGGCAGATATCACTTGTTTACCACTGTGTCCCCACTGTTAAAGCATCTGACACATAGTAGTTACTCAATAAACATCTGTTGATGAATGAGCTATTAATATATGCCAGGCACTTCACAGTGAATTCTTATCAAATATTTGGAGGTAGGCATTGTCATGCCTATTTTATGAACAGTGAAACTGAGGCTCAGAAAAGTAACGTGTTCCTGGTCACAAAGCCAGGTGGGGAGAATATAGTACTTGAACCCAGGTCTCTCTGATGTTAACATGTAAACTCTTCCTCTTCACCATCTCACTGGTTTCTCTGCTTCTGGCCATTTTAATATCCCTCTGGTATAGAAAAAAAAAAAAAAAAGGCAAGTTGGGACACCAGGCAAGCAGGGTCTCTGGATAAAAACCAGACTCATAGAAACCAGAATGAAACTTTTCGGAATAGAAAACCCAATTCACTGACTGGAAAATGTCACATTTTGCAGAGGTGCAAGCAGTTGGCTTGTCATCTCAAATCTCAAGTTCTAGCTACTTTCACTTTAAAATCTATTATTTGACTGAATTAATACTCCCTGCCACCAAAGAGGTGATTTTTTAAAATAAAAACTCTCCCTTGTTATACAGTTTAACTCAAACTGGCAGCGTAACTGTTAAAGATAAATTTACTTCGATACTTTGCAAAGCATAAGGCCAAATAACAATGGACATGGAAATCCACCACAGTCTTTCTAGGACTAAGTCCAACATCCTATATATAGAAAAACATCTTGGGTAAAACCTGCTAAGCCAATATTGGCTGAATTCAAAACTACAACCTAATTTGAAACAACTGCTTTTTCCTCAGCCAACTGGCTACTCTATTGTTCTTTAATAAAAATAACAGAAAGTCCAAATTCGAAGTCAAGTTCTCCCCGAAGAAAGCTATGTTTCATATTAAAAGGCTCTACTGGTGACACTTGTGATGAGCTGGGGTCTCCATTGTCTATCCTGGTAGAGTGGGAAGATTATCAGTGGTTAGGCGAAGTCCCTAAAAACTGGAAATTTCCCCTACAAACATGAGGGAATAATTAAACTTGGTTGGAACAAACTTCCAGGGCAGCCTAGGCAGAGATCAGAATTCTCAAAATCCAAAGGCCTTTGTTGTGTTTTATTCATAACCTGCTTAGAGGAAAGCCAAAAATGGATTCTATATATCAGGAGCTTATTCTTTTTTTTTTTTTTTTTCTTTTGAGACAGAGCCTCTGTCTGTCACCCAGGCTGCAATGCAGTGGTGCGATCTTGGCTCACTGCAACATCTGCCTCCTAGGCTCAAACAATTCTGTACCTCAGCTTCCCAAAGAGCTGGAACTAAAGGTATGTGCCACAAAACCCGACAATTTTTTGTATTTTTAGTAGAGACAGGGTTTTGCCATGTTGGCTAGGCTGGTCTCAAACTCCTGACCTCAGGTGATCTGCTCATCTTGGCCTCCCAAAGTGTTAGAATTACAGGTGTGAGCCATCATGCCTGGCCTCATTTTTTTCTCATTGAGGCAGCATTTCATTGTATGAGTAGGCCAAAGTTTACTTGTACATTTCTCTGTTGGTGGATATTTGAGTTGCTTCTAGAAAAATGGGTTTAATTGGACTTGTGGTTAGTTCCACATGGCTAGGGAGGCCTCAGAATCATGGCAGGTGGCAAAAGGCACTTCTTACATGGTGGCAGTAAGAGAAAAATAAGAAAGAAGTGAAAGTGGAAACCCCTGATAAACCCATCAGCTCTTGTGAGACTTATTCACTATAATGAGAACAGCACAAGAAAAACTGACCTCCATGATTCAGTTACCTCTCCCGGGTCCCTCCCATGACACGTAGGAATTCTGGGAGATACAATTCGAGTTGAGATTTGGGTGGCGACACAGCCAAACTATATCATTCCATCTCTGGTCCCTCCAAATCTCATGTCCTCACATTTCAAAACCAATTATGCCTTCCCAACCGTCCCCCAAAGCCTTAACTCATTTCAGCGTTAACTCAAAAGTCCACAGTCCAAAGTCTCATCTGAGACAAGGCAAGTCCCTTCACCTATGAGCCTGTAAAATCAAAAGCAAGCTAGTTACTTCATAGATACAATTGGTTACAGGCATTGGGTAAATACAGCCGTTCCAAATGGGAGAAATTGGCCAAAACAAAGGGGTTACAGGGCCCATGTAAGTCACAAATCTAGTGAGGCAGTCAAATTTTAAAGTTCCAAAATGATCTCCTTTGATTTCAGGTCTCACATCCAGGTTATGCGGATCCAAGAGGTGAGTTCCCATGGTCTTGGGCAGCTCTGCCCCTGTGGCTTTACACGGCACAGCCTCTCTCCCAGCTGCTTTCACAAGCTGGCATTACATGTCTGTGGCTTTTCCAGGCGCACGGTGCAAGCTGCCAGTGGATCTACCATGCTGGGGCCTGGAGGATGGTGGCCCTCTTCTCACAGCTCCACCAGGTGGTGCCCCAGTAGGGACTCTGTGTGGGGGCTTCCACCCCACATTTCCTTCTGCATTGCCCTAAGAGAGGTTCTCCATGAGGTCCTGCCCCTGCAGCAAACTTTTGCCTGGGTATCCAGTCATTTTCATACATCTTCTGAAATCTAGGTGGAGGTTCCCAAACCTCAATTCTTGATTTCTGTGCACCTGCTGACTCAACACCATGTGGAAGCTGCCAACGCTTAGGGTTAGCACCCTCTGAAGCCACAGCCCAAGCTCTGCATTGGCTCCTTTCAGCCACGGCTGGAGCAGCTGGGACATGGGGCACCAAGTCCCTAGGCTGCACACAGCACAGGGACCCTGGGCCTGGCCAATGAAACCACTTTATCCTCCTGGGCCTCCAGGCCTGTGATGGAAGGGGCTGCATGAAGGTCTCTGACATGGCCTGTAGACATTTTCCCCATGGTCTTGGGGATGAAATTAGGCTCCTGGCTACTTATGCGAATTTCTGCAGCTGGCTTGAATTTCTCCTCAAAAAATGGGTTTTTCTTTTCTACTGCATCATCAGGGTGCAAATTTTGTCAACTTTCATGCTCTGTTTTCCTTTTAAAATGGAATGCTTTTAACAGCACCCAAGTCACCTTTTGAATGTTTTGCCGCTTAAAAATTTCTTTGCCAGCTACCCTTAATCATCTCTCTCAAGCTCAAAATTCTGCAAATCTCTCGGGCAGGAGCAAAATGCTGCCAGTCATTTTGCTAGAACATAACAAGAGTCACCTTTGCTCCAGTTCCCAACAGCTTCCCCATCTCCACCTGAGACCACCTCAGTGCAGACCTTATTGTTCGAATCACCTTCAGCATTTTTGTCAAAGCCGTTCAGCAAGTCTCCAGGAAGTTCCAAGCCTTCCCACATTTCCTGTCTTCTTCTGAAGCCTCCAAACTGTTCCAAACTCTGCCTGTTATCCAGTTCCAAAGTTGCTTCCACATTTTCAGGCATCTTTTCAGCAACACCCCACTGCACTGGTACCAATTTGCTATATTCATTTTCACACTGCTGGTAAGACATACCTGAGACTGGGAAGAAAAAGAGTTTTAATGGGACTTACAGTTCCACATGGCTGGAGAGGCCTCAGAATCATGGCGGGAGGTGAAAGGCACTTCTTACATGGTGACAGCAAGAGAAAAAACGAGAAAGAAGCAAAAGTGGAAGCCCTTGATACACTCATCAGATCTCATGAGACTTACTCACTATTACGAGAATAGCACGGGAAAGATGGGCCCCCATGATTCAATTACCTCCACCTGGGTCCCTCCCATGACACATGGGAATTCTGGGAGATTTAAGTTGAGATTTGGATGGGCACACAGCCAAACCGTATCACTAGGGGAGAAAGGCATGATGGCAGTGCTATGGACTGAATCATGTCCCCTCCAGATTCATATGCTGAGACCTTGAGCCCCAATGTGAGTATATTTGGAGATCAGGGCTTTATGGAAGTAATTAAGGTTAAATGAGGTCATAAGGTTAGGGCCCTGATCTGATGGAATTTGTGTCCTTTTAAGAATAAACACCAGAGTGCTTGTTCTTTCCCTCCAACATGAGCACCCACAGAGAAAGCAGCCATCTGCAAGCCAGGAAGGGGCCCTCGCCAGCCGTTCTGGTACCCTGATCTTGGACAACCTGCCTCCAAAACTGTGAGAAATCTATTTTTGTTGTTGAAATCACCCAGTCTTTGGTATTTTGCTATGGCCACCCTGGAAGGCTAATATAAGCAGGTTATTAACCAGAAAGAGACACAACAGGCTTTTCACATAGGGGTGATGGAAATATTCTGTTTCTTGATCCAGGTAGTATTTAGCTGGGTGGATACATAGGTGAACAAGTTTTTCAAACTGTCAGTTTCAGATTTGTACATTCCTGTGCATGTAAATTTTTCTAAACTTGAAAAAGGCCTTTTTATCCCCAACTTTCCCAATGGAATCTGTGTTTCAAAACGATAACAACAAACAGGCCTGGTAGTAAGGACATTAACATACATTATTTATCTTGTGTATATTATGTTTCTGCCTGTAGTAAATAACGGGGATTGAGCAATTGGCACGAGATGAAGCAACTGCCAAATGTAGCTCTGGATTCAGACCTGTACGTGGCAGACCCGAGAGCCAGGCCCCCTTTCCTACCACACTGAAACTGACAGCGAAGCTGCTCAGCTAAGGGAATGCAGGAAGGATGCCCTGGGCTCTCCTGAGGCTCCTTAGGGAGCCCTGGGGTCAGCAGGGCAACACACCTCTCCAAGGAACCGCTCTGCCTGCACTGCTTCTTGTACTTGGCTCACTGTCCCCTAGGAAAAGAGCTGAGAAGACGATGGTAGGGAGCAGGCAGTGAGGCGGCAAATGGCTCTAAGAGGAGCCACGCAGACAGCCGGGCAGCCGTGCCAAGAACAACAGGAAGCTCGCCGCCCCACCCCTGCTCACTGCAGCCCTGGCCTGAAGACCCGGGGTTATTTGCTCCGAAGGGCCTTCTGCAGATGTTACATAAACAAAACCTCCATTGACTCCAGTTCTGAGGCTGGCCTAAAATAGCCTGCAGGCTTCCCCCTACCGCCGTGCAGTTTCTCTGCCACCCTTCTTGGTCCCCTTGTGTGCTAGCTGCTTCCCTCCCTTGACCACATGTGCAGACACCTCTCGCCAGTGTCCCCAAGGGGCCAGTTCCCTGGGGAACCAAAAGCGGGGCTCGTTTGCTTTCCCTGGCAGGTCAGACATAAGGCGTCCCTCTAAGACCTTTGATGGCTACTGGCCAAGGGACATGTCTCCCCTCCCCAGGGAGGCAGGAAGCCGGGCTCAGCACAGTGCGGTTTGGTCTGCAGCCAGCACAAGAGGGACGGTGCTCTCTCTCTCTCTCTGTGTCTCTCTCTCTCTTTCTCTGTCTCTCTCTTTTCAAAGGGCAAACTCCCCAGGTAAGGTAACGAGTTCTTCCTCAGCGTCTCTATTTTCACTTGATGTAATGACTGAACACTCTACTCTTGACTCTTCCTCCAAGCTCCTATAAAATTCCCTGACCCCATTTGCCCTTCAGCTCCCTCATTCTGCAGAAAACCATTCCTGCGCGAACATCTGGAGAGTCACAGATCCGTGCCACAGCACGGGGTCACTCTGGGCCTTGCCACTCACCATGAGCCCCTGGAAACTATTATCATCTTTTCCCTTTGACCTTCCACACTTCCCCAGGATCTTAACTCATAAAAATAACAAAAACAACACCGGCAATGAAAACATATTTATGTCAAATACGTACTATGTGCCTGATACAAGGCTAAGCATTTTATGTGTTTTATTTTCTACTGAGCAGTCTTATGAGATTGGTACAATAATTATCTCTAGCTGACAGAAGAGCAAACTGCAGTTTGGAAAAAGTATAGAACTTGTCAAAGATGTCGCAGAGGTGGAACATAGACATGAGGCAGTCACACCAGTATTTGTGTCTCAGCCAGTGCATCTCCAGGAAAAAAGACGGCAGGACTCACAGCTCCTTTCCACGGTCTTTCTTCTCTTTTAAGAACATGGTATTGTATAATGGGCAATGTCATTAAACATATCATTGATTAATTTTAATTATCCAACCAGCATTTAATGACTATGTTTTCTGGGCAAGTTGCTATTTGAGTCCATACCAGACCAAAAAAAAAAAAAAAAAAACCCAAAAAAGTATAGTGTATACTATGTGAACATTTAGCTTAGCTCCGATTGTATCAACAGTGGTATTTTGATGGTGAGAGGACTTTGTGTTTCCCTGGTCTGGAGATCCTCAAACCAGATCGCCAGCCTGAAACTAGCAGTTCTTCTTTAGTTTATTTTTCTTTAAATTTCAACTTTTATTTTAGATACCAGAGGTACACGTGCAGGTTTGTTACATGGGAATATTGTATGAGGCTGTGATTTGGAGTATGGATCCTGTTACTTACGTAGTGAACGCAGTACCCAATACATAGTTGATTGCTGTCCCCTACCCCGCTGTTTAGTAGTCCACAGTATCCATTGTTCCCATATTCATGTCCATGTGTGCTAAGTGTTTAGCTCTCACTTATAAGTGAAAACATATGGTGTTTGGTTTTCTGTTTCTACATTAATTTGCCTAAGATTATAGCCTCCAGCTGCATCCATGTTGCTGCAAAGGACATGATCTCATTCTTTCTTATGGCTGCATAGTATTCCATGGTGTGTATGTACCACACTTTCTTTATCCAGTTTGATCATTGTTGGGCACCTGGGTTGGTTCCATGTCTTTGTTATTGTGAATTGCACAGCAATGAGCATATGAGTGCATGTGTCTTTTTGGTAAAATGATTTTTCTTTGGGCATATTTTCCTTTGAGCAAGCCTAGTAATGGGCTTGCTGGGTTGAATGGAACTGTAAGTCCTACCAACTTACAGGAGGGAAGATGGGAAGAAACGGAAGCAATGTGGAGAGCTTTGAGGATCTGTGGAACAAGAGGACCCTTTGCAAGAGCCCACACTCAGGCAAGGGGCTGGAGCCAGGCTATGGTGATCCAGCAAGGGGCTAATGGAGCCTGGGAAACCCTGGCATGCTGAGGAGTTTAGCTCGGATCTGCATTCTCTTCACTCTGGGTACTTCCAGTGAGGCTGGCTGTCCAATGATGCCCTCAGGGCTGAGTTAGCTTTCCCTCTAGACCAAGTCAAAGTCTTCCTTTATTTCTAGAAAATAAGTCCTACTCCTGCAGGGTTCCCCTGGTTTTACTGTCTATTCACTTGTTTTATTCATCCATCCATCCGTTCATTCCAGAAACATTTCATGAGCATCTACTATGTGCTATTACTTGGCATGGGGTTAGAGAGATGAATTTTAAATGTAACGGAATATGGTCCCGGCTTTCCAGGAGTTCACACTGTAACATAGGGGAGAGAGAAGAAGACAGCTATGGTGCAGGATGATAAGGACAGCTATGAATGTAACTGCAGGCTTGGAGAGCCCCTGACAGGGTCGGCCTGCCAGGTGCTGAGGAAGTGTGAGTGCCCACCTGTGCCTGTGCAGAGGGATGGAGGGCGAATGTCCACAGAGGAGATTGCTGGGGGATGCTTATTTCCTTCTCTTGAGCTTCCTTCCCTGTGGCAAGATCTCCACTAGAAGAATGTGGCCACTGTTTACCTCTTTTATTCATCTCCCCAGGGGATGAGGAATGGCTTATCTGATTGGAGAGTTAGTTCAGCAGGAAGAGCTGGGACAGAACGGCTCCAGCTTTTCCCTGGTGGAGACCATTGCTTTCTAACTGCTCTGTGCTATCAACTTTACAGAGGTTGGCTGTGGCCAGAAAGGTGCTGCTTGCAGCCAGTGAATGAGTTTAGCTCAGGGGAAGATACTGAAACATCCACCTAGTTAAGATATTGAAAGCCATATTCTCCAAATTGACTTTTATCAGTATTGTCAACTTTGATCTTCATTTGCTTGATTCCTGTAACAGGGACAAAATGTACTGTTTATTGGACTCCCACGAACCCCATCATACATGATTCTTATGTGTGCGACAGGGATGGACTCACCTCTCTGCCCAGCTGGGAGCCATCTACGTCCCATGTGCTAAGCTCTGCAGAGAGAAGAGGCACATTTTCAGGGACTTCCCTGCCTTGTTCCCTGCTTGAAAGCTTCCATCTGACCCCGCTCTGCAGTAAGAGAGAAAAAAGAACATTCAGGATGAAAACAGAAAATCTGGATGGTCCTTTCTTAAGAGTCTGTGGCAGTTCTACAAAGGTCATAAGCAGCCTTTGGTCTGAGCCTGGAACGCCCACTGATGTCCCAGATAAGACTCCGCCTGGCTGCCTGCTGTCCTCTCGGGCTGTCTTTATTTTGGAAGGGCCCTTCTGTCAATGTGTTCTGGCTTGGCTTTCAGGAACACCTTTGCCCTGTTGTTTCTCATGCTTGACTTCCTGTGGCGCTGAACTTGGGACCGTATTTTTCCCTAGAAGAATATGCTGTAACCATATTATCCTGTAAGCCTTAGAAGGCAGGTCAGGATTACTGCCTCTTTTTTCTCAGAAGACAGATTACTAAGACGCTAAAAGGGACCTAAGGTAGGGGAACACCCAAAAAGGATTGGCAAAAACCCCAAGGGCCCCACGTATACATCCCTTAGTATTCTCGCATCAGATAATGCCGTTTTCATGTTCATTCTATCTGCCGGCTCCTCAATAGCTAACTGGGCTGGTTCTTTTCTCCTAAATTGGAGACCAAAAGCTTCAGAGTAATGAATAGCCCAGTAGAGGGAGCTGTGTTAAACAAGTTTTCCAAGCTGAAGGGTAAAATACAATCAGCCAAGCAGGTGGCCCTGTGTATACTTTGGAAACTTATCTGTTAATGGGGTGGTTGCCTATTCAAAGGCTCTGAGCCAGAACACAGCTTTTGCAAGGTGGTGTCTTGGGTTTTGTGGGCTGCCCAGGATCATGCATTTTGCTTCCATCAGCAGAGCATGATCTTGGCTCCACATGGCAATTCCATGGTTAGACAGGCTGGCAGATTCCACAGGTAGCCCTGGCTCTGGGAGCGGGAGGGAAGCGGGCAGTTCCGCTGACCTTGCACACACCAGGCAGCGCTCATGCTCATGGTCTCTGGAAATAGATTCTGTGTCAGAGAAATCTACAACTTAAGGGGTTTATTAGTGACAAGCTCTGAGGGCTCTGGCTGGGAAGGAGATGCAGTGGAAAGAGAACCTGGCACACGTATCTGGAGCTTGTGTTCACCTAACTCACCTTGCTGCCTGTGGGGTCTCAGACGGGGCCAAGTTCAAATCTGGAGCAGCCCTTGGTAGACTTTTATTGAATAAACCTCTGTGATCAAGACAATTATGAAATGTGGAAAACATCAAGAAAAGCAATATATACTCCGTGTGTGTGTATATGTGTGTGTGCATGTTTTCGTGTGTGTTTGAGTTTGCCTGAGAATGGGAGTTTCCAAAATTAATCATGGATAAGGAAAGAAATCTATGACAGAGATAAGAGAACTAGCAAACTAGCATCCTTAAGGACTCAGCAGATGCCTACAGGTTAAAAATTCCTGCAGACCTGTTGGGAAATAAGAGAGAAATGAGATGGTAGGTGAGGTGACTTTACTATGTGCATTCGTTTGCTGGGGCTTGCCATCACAAAATCCCACAGACTGGGAGGCTGAAAGGACAGACATTTATTTTCTCACAGTTCTGAAGGCTGAAAGTCCAGGACCGAAGAGCCTGTTGGCTCCTCCTAATGCCTCTTAGTTGGCTTGTAGATGGCTGACCACTTGCCTCTTTGAGGTCGTCCTGCTGTGCACACCAGCTCCGGGTATCTTTCTCCTCTTATAAGGACATATTGGGTTAATGGCCCACCCTAATGACCTCAGTGTAATTACTTCCTTAGACCTTTTCTCCAAGTGTGGTTACATTCTGGAGTAGGCCGGGGGTTGAGGGGGTTGGGACTTCAACACATAAATTTTGGAGGGAACAGGTTCAGCCCATAACACTGATGTCCATGGGGACAAAGAAATTGTACTGTTTATGGTAAATTATGTTAGTTGTTGTAACTGATAAATTCTGAAGTCTTAAAGCTTAATACAAAAAGAAAATCTATTTTTCACTCACATCAAAGTCCATTTCAATTAGCCGGGAGCTATGGGATGGCTGTACAAAATGCAGCCATTCAAAGACCTAGCTGCCATCTTCAACACAGGTTGTGTCCACGGATATTTCAGAAGGAGAAGTCAGAAGGAAAGTATGGACAAGGCACAAGACCCTTAATGGCTTTGACCCACAAGTGACACATCCCTTCCACTTACATTGCATCAGCAAGAACTAGTCTTATGTATACTTCTAGAGGAAAGGGGTCTGGGCAATGTAGTTTGCATTTAAGCCCAGGAAGGGAAAGTGGGTAAGGTAAGCATCTAGTCAATGTTTGCAGGAATGAAGTAAGCTTGACCAGTTAGTTACAAGTCTAAAGATGGGCCAGGTGTTCTGGGAAACTAGTCAGCAGGTACCAGAAAGTCAAGGAAACATGCATTAAAGACATCAAAGGAACCCTTCCAGGTTCCCAAAGCCATGATGAACCTTGGTCTTGAACGGTGTACCCAGCCTCTTTCATGTCACGGCACACACAGGAAAGGATCATTCTTGTACCATATATTAGATGCTCTGGATGAGGCCATTCGAGGCCAGAGGCGATTCATGAGTTAGGAGGCCCCACGCACTCCAGGTGGCCACCTGGCCACCGTGAAGGCTGAGGGTCTTACGGCATTTGCAATTTAAGACATCCAGGGTTAATGGCTGGTCACCTTTGCAACACACTGGTGGGCTGCAGCTCACATGTGGGAATGTTGAGGTCTAGAGAACAAATCAAGTAACGTGAGGATTAGATGTGCATTCTCTGAAGACCAAACCTACTGCCACCATCATAGGATAACCAGAAAGGGAAACCAGGTGCTATAAAAGCCAAGGACCGCAGAATTGTCCTGAAGGACTCTGCAAGGCATTAAAGCATGGGGACCACAGATTTTCCCTTCATCTGGAGTCTACACTCTTAAAACTAGTGAGCTTTAATTATGTTATATTTGCAGTAACTCTTCCTTCTGTCTCTGCAGTAATTAATTGGAAGGGAATTACAAAGGAAACCCAGACATAGGTATTAATATTCATCAGAGGACACAACAAAGGAAAGAAAACAGAACATAGGCTCTTGAACATTTTAACATAAGTTCAAGATTTTAACATTCACATACTCTGTCTTTGGTTTGGTTTAAATCATACCCACTTTGAACTAACAAATATTTCGCGTCATCTATAAATAACTCAGCCAATGCTTGCAAATTATAGGGCAATGTAGTTAGATCACAGTGTAGCAGAGTGGCTGACGGCCAATTAAAAAGCTCATATGCTTTTAACAAGCACCACACTGAAAGAAATCAATTTGCAGCCCGTGAGTATTGCACCATCAGAGAATCTTTGCAATGTTATTACCCTGGACATCCTAAATTACAAATGCCAGGTAACACTTAACACTGATTAACAGTATATGCTGAGATTAAATGGTATTTTTGACTTGCTAATCAGCTCTTTCACAGAAATTATTCTTCCTTTCCACAGTCATGAAAAATAAATTGGAGAAATAGTTGATTAAGATTTTAAAAGCAAACAAGTAACTTTCAGGATAATATCCAAATCCTTTGTCATTTCCTTTCTCCGTTTTCATCAAATATGGGAATGCTTAACCACACAGGAAGAAGTTGGTGGACTTGGAAAGTTGCTAAATTCTCTTATTTGAATCAATCCACATTAAACACAAGCTGTTGTTTTATTAGCAAGTGAAGGATAAACATAACTCAAACTGAGTAGATATGGAAGAGAAATTGGTTTCCTCTAGCCCATGATACTTGAACAAATGAATGATTCTCACAGAAAGCCAAGGAGAGGTTTTCCTGAGATGGGGTGGAAACAAACCATTCATGTATCGAATCCCTTGTTACCCAAAGTCTAGCCTCCCAGGTTCACTAGTTCCTTAAACCTGTGTACCACTAGGACTGCACAAAACAATGTAGATGGCATAAAGATCGGCTTAATATTAACAGCAATGTTCTTAAATTAATGTATGCTAACAAAAATACACCCAACACAATGAAACCATTATTTTATCAATAATGGTATATAAAATGAGAGTAAGTATTTATGTTACAAAAAAGGAGGCAATTAAAAATATTAAGTACAGTTGGGATGAGCGTGGTGGCTTATGCCTGTAATCCCAGCACTTTGGGATGCCGAGGTGGGCGGATCACTTGAGACCAGGAGTTTGAGACCAGCCTGGCCAACATGGTGGAACCCCATCTGTACTAAAAACACAAAAAATTAAGCCTGGTGGTGCACGTAATTGCAGCTACTAGGGAGGCTGAGGCAAGAGAATCGCTTGACCCCAGGAGGTAGAGGTTGCAGTGAGCCAAGATAACACCACTGCACTCCAGCCTGGATGTCAGAGCAAGACTCTGTCTCAAAAACTTAAGTGCAATTGATCTTCACTATTTATAGATTCTGTATTTGTGAATTTGCCTACTTGCTAAAATGTATCTGTAACGCCAAAGTCCATATGTGCAGTGGTTTTGCTGTTGTTTGCAGACATGTGTGCAGCAGCAAGCCATTTGCATTGCTGGCTGTACAAGTTTTCAGCTGAGGCCTAGCAAGGTGATGCTCTATTTTGTTCAGCTCTCATCCTATAAACAAGCGAATATAATCAAGTGATTGATGTAGTGCCATGTTTTTTGCATTTCTGTGCTTCTTGTTGATACTTTCACTGTGAAAATGACCCTCACGTGTAGAGCCACAGTGCTATCTAGCGTTCCTAAGTGTAGGAAGGCTGTGCTGTGCCTTACGGAGAACCTATGTGTATGAGATACTCTTCCATCTGGCATAGTTACAGCACGATTGGCCATGAGTTCAATGCTAACGAGTCAACAATGTGTATTGAATAAGGGATCTTTAAATGGAAACACATATAAAACGAGGCCCTGTATTGACTAATAATGAAAATGTTACTCTGGCTGGAAGCTCCTGCAGGTTCCACCTCAGCTGCAGAGAGCTACCCTGGCTGAGGCCATGTCCTTCTCTGACGGCAGAGCCTCTAATGGGGTCCCAATCCTTCCTCTGTCTCCAGACCCCCTATTCCATCTCATTACAGGCTGAGGCTTTGTCGGGCCTGCACAGCTGTTTGATTTCTCCTTCTGCTCAATCCTACTTCCTTCCCGCTTCCTCTGTAGTGCTAATACCTAATCAACATCCTCTAACCCAACCTTCATTTCGGCTTCCATTTTTGAAGAAGCTAACCTGCTATGGTGGTTCGCAGATGTGGCAAAATATAGAGAAACACTTTGCTAAGATCCTGCCTCCTTCCTCTCTTGCCCTCCACAGATATCAGCTTCCTTGCTCTCATCTTCTTGGTCCCAGACTCTTGGGTTATATCCAAACTCGGATCCCCAGCCCCAGCCCAGGGTCACTGCTGAAGGCTGTGAAGTCTGAGTCCTGCTCAAGGACCCATTTGAGGAGATGAACTGAAATCCAGTTTGTGCTCCACTCATTAGTCATGGATCCTGGTGAGAGACATGCTGTCTGAGAGAAAGCCTGCTGGTCCTAACTGGCTCCCTGCAGCCGTGTGGCTAGCGGTGGCCATGGCTGTCTCCTCTCTCCCATCCCCTGTGCATGGACCCCTGCTTCCTGCTCCTACCCTCTGGACCTCTGCTCTCCTGAGTAGTGTTGGCCTTTGCTGTTGGTGCCTCTTGTCACAGCATCTTCCATTATTTGGATGCTTCACTTGAGCCCTCTCATCTTTTCCTCCCCACAGAGGAAGAGATCTTCTGAGCTAAGCACAAAAACATTTCAATTTCTTTTCTTTTCTTTTTTTTTTTTTTTTGGAGACAGAGTCCTGTTCCATCACCCAGGCTGGAGTGCAGTGGTGTGATCTTGGCTCACTGCAATCTCTGCCTTCTGGGTTCAAGCAATTCTGCCTCAGCTTCCCAAGTAGCTGGGATCACAGGTACACGCCACCATGCCCAGGTAATTTTTGTATTTTTTTTTTTTTAGCAGAGATGAGGTTTCACCACGTTGGCCAGTCTGGTCTTGAACTCCTGACCTCAAGTGATCCATCCACCTTGGCCTCCCAAAGTGTTGGGATTACAGGCATGAGCCACCACAACCGGCCAAACATTTCAATTTCTTAGCCTTCGGAAAGGTTTTCCCTTCAGATACAATGCTTGTACCAGAAAAAATCCACTAGAGAGAGCTCACCTTTTCACTCTCTGCCTGCCTCTCTGAATCATGTGTGTCTTCTGCATGCTAAAATAAATACTGTATAACCTCTCGATGGGAAGTAAGATCTGAGAGAAATTTGTCAAAACAATGCTAACGTTTACTGGGAATTACTACACACCAAACACTCTGCTACGTGCTTTTTCTTCCAGCTATAAATATTTTTTGTTTCTATAGCATTTAAGAGAAAAAGTTGTTGTTAAACCAAATTTAAGAAAATTTTACATGGAAATTTTACTGAATCCTCATAGGACCCCTAAGAGGTTGGTACTCGCATTCCCATTTAACAAGTGAGGAAACACAGGCTTAGAGAGGTTAAGGAATTTGCCTCACACCTCGAATTCAGCAGAGTAGGGTTTCAGGTGTGCTTTCGTCTGACTCCAGCACTGAGTAAGCACTGCACTTACTTCTGTGATGGTGAAGGTCACAGAAGAGCCGGACTCAGCCTGAAACAAAGGCTCCTGCTGCCAGAAACAGCAGAAAAGACGGTGAGAGCCAGGCAGATGAACAGGCCTCCCTTTGGAGTGAGAAGAGGATGATGCTCTTTTTTCCCCCTTTTGAAGGATTCAACTCAAGTTCAAAATCACGGTGGGAGGAAGATCTGAGCATCTGAGGTTGGTTGGCTTCATTTTAACCATGTGCCTTATAATTCATCACCATTTAAAGACCATTTCCTCTGCACCTGCATCCAAAATACATCCAGGGTCCAGTGTTTTAAGGAAGAATTACTCAGATGCTCTGTTTTACTTCTTTGCAATCCATGCATTCCACTTCCAACCACGTCAAAGTTTGTGGAGATAATGGCCCCAAGGGGTTGGGAGGGTGGAAATCAGGAGAAGTGAAGCCGATTTTTCCCTGACCATGTGGTTTCTTGAAATTTCAGGATAGGTGGTAAAAGAGGTGGTTGGCTGAGATTAAAGACTGAACTGGGCATCTCAACTGTAATTTATGTCACTTCATCTGGGAGAAACATAAAAATCAACAGCTTTTGATGAATCTCCACTAGGGTGTTTTGTCACTCCTCAGAGTCCTTAGAAACACATTGAATCGGGGGACAGATCAAAGATGGCCAATTAGGAGCAGCTCAGAATTGCAGCTCCCAGCAAAAGCGCGGAGGGTGAGTGGGTGCCGCATTTCCAGACGGATTTTTATTGCCCACAGACCACGAGATTCCCAGGTGGAGGAGCCCCATGGGTCGCCAGCGTGGCTGCTTTGGCCAGCGCAGCTGTTTTGGCTGGCGAGGCTAGGGCCGCTGTTTTGGCCTGAGCGGCTGTTTGGCCAGCACCCCTGTGCGGTGGTTCTCTGTACAGAATACACGAGTCCGGGCACCATTTTAGCTGGTGATTGGAGCTTGGGAAAGACAGAGTCACCCATTCAACTGATAGAAAAGGAGACTGAAACAGGGAGCCAGACCAGGAGATTCCTGGGTAAAAAAGCACCGTGAATCTCAGTGCCATTGTTTCAGCCGGTGCAGTGGGTCGCCGCAAGGGAAATCACACAGATCCCAGTGCCTTTTCAACAGGCTACTGGAACACCTGGGAGACAAAAAAAAAAAAAAGGTTCTGAGGCAGGGAGCCAGGTGATCAGGCTCGGCTGGTCCCACTCCCACAACAAAACAGCAATCTGAAATGCTCTGGATTGAGAGTTTCACAGCAAGCACAGCTGAACCCAGGATGGTCCAGCTCTGTGGGGGAGGGGTGTCCACCATTACCAAGGCACTGCACCACTACGGAGGTAGTCAGCCATTGCTGAGGCAGCCTGCTGTTGCTGACGCAGCCCGCCATTACAGAGAGAGTCTGCCATTATAGAGGGTGGCCACCATTGCCGAGGCAGTTCTAACTACACCCGTATAAACAGGACTGCAGGGAAGTTCACACGGCAGCTGGGCAGAGCCCACAGCAGCTCAGCAAACCCTCTGCAGGCAGACAGTGACTAGGCTGCCTCCTCGCTGGGTAGGGCAGCCCTAAAAAAAGCCAGCAGCACAACAGAAACTCATAAATAAAGCCCTAACTCCCTGGGAGAGAGCACCTGGGAAAAAAAAGAAGGGGGTTATGAGCTCAGCTGCAGCAGACTTAAACATACCTGCCCAGCACTCTGAATGAACAACGGAGCTCACGGCTGATCACTTGAGCTCCTATAAAGGACAGACTGTCTCCTCAAGCAGCTACCTGACCCCTGTATATCGAAAGAGTCACCTCATAAAGGAGAACTCAGACTGACATCAGGCAGGTATACATCAGAGACAAAGATAGCAGAAAAAACTGGCAGCATCCCTTACTGTTCCGCAGCCACTGTAGGTGATCCCCAGGCAAGCAGGGCCTGGAGTGGACCTGAGCAGTCCTACAGCAGAGGGGCCTGACTGGTAGAAGGAAAACTAAGAAACATAAAGAAATAACTTCACCACTGCTATTCAATATCGTATTAGAAGTTCTAGCCAGAGCAATCAGACAAGAAAAAGAAATAAAGGGCATTCAAATAGGAAAGGAGGAAGTCAAATTGTCTCTATTTGCAGACGACATGATTGTATATCTAGAAGACCCCATCGTCTCAGCCCCAAACCTCCTGAAACTGATAAGCAAGTTCAGCAAAGTCTCAGGGTACAAAATCAATGTGCAAAAATCACATGCATTCCTATACACCAATAACAGACTTAAAGAGAGCCAAATCAAGAACAAACTTCCATTCACAATTGCCACAAAGAGAATAAAATACCTAGGAATACAACTAACAAGAAATGTAAAGGACCTCTTCAAGGAGAACTACAAGCCACTGCTCAACGAAATAAGAGAGGACACAAACAGATGGAGAAACATTCCATGTTCATGGTTAGGAAGAATCAATATTGTGAAAATGGTCATACTGCCCAAAGTAATTTACAGATTCAATGCTATCCCCATCAAGCTACCAACGACCTTCTTCGCAGAACTGGAAAAAACCACCTTAAACTTCATATGGAACCAAAGAGAGCCCGCATAGCCAAGTCAATTTTAAGCAAAAAAAAAAAAAAAAAAAAGTGGGAGGCATCACACTACTGGACTTCAAACTATACTACAAGGCTACAGTAATCAAAACAGCATGATACTGGTACCAAAACAGAGATATAGACCAATGGAACAGAACAGAGGCCTCAGAGGCAACACAACACATTTACAACCATCCGATCTTTAACAAACCTGACAAAAAAAAGCAATGGGGAAAGGAGTCCCTGTTTAATAAGTGGTGTTGGGAAAACTGGCTAGCCCTGTGCAGAAAGCAGAAACTGGACCCCTTCCTGACACCTTACACTAAAAGTAACTCCAGATGGATTAAAGACTTAACATAAGACCTAACACCATAAAAACCCTAGAAGAAAACCTAGGCAAAACCATTCAGGACATAGGCATAGGCAAGGACTTCATGACTAAAACACCAAAAGCATTGGCAACAAAATCCAAGATAGACAAATGGGACCTAATCAAACTCCAGAGCTTCTGCACAGCAAAAGAAACAGTAATTACAGTGAATCGGCAACCAACAGAATGGGAAAAAATTTTTGCAATCTACCCATCAGACAAAGGGCTCATATCCAGAATCAACAAAGAACTAAAACAGATTTACAAGAAAAAAACAAACAAGCCCACTCAAAAGTGGGCAAAGGACATGAACAGACACTTTACAAAAGAAGACATACATGAGGCCAAGAAACATATGAAAAAATGCTCATCGTCACTGGTCATTAGAGAAATGCAAATCAAAACTACATTTTGATACCACCTCACGCCAGTTAGAATGGCAGTCATTAAAAAATCTGGAGACAACAGATGCTGGAGAGGATGTGGAGAAATAGGAACACTTTTACACTGTTGGTGGGAGTGTAAATTAGTGCAACCATTGTGGAAGACAGTGTGGTGATTCCTCAAGGACCTAGACATAGAAATTCCATTCGACCCAGCAATCCCATTACTGGGTATATATCCAAAGGATTATAAATCGTTCTACTATAAGGACACATGCACATGACTGTTCCTTGCAGCACTGTTTACAATAGCAAAGACCTGGAACCAACCCAAATGCCCATCGATGATAGGCTGGACAGGGAAAATGTGGCACATATACACCATGGAATACTATGCAGCCATCAAAAACAGTGAGTTCATGTCCTTTGTAGGGACATGGATGAACCTGGAAACCATCATTCTCAGCAAACTGACACAAGAACAGAAAATCAAACACCACATGTTCTCATTCATAGATAGGTGTTGAACAATGAGAACACATGGACACAGGGAGGGGAGCACTACACACTGGGGTCTGTTGGGAAATAGGGGAGGGACGGTGGGGGGTGGGGAGCTGGGGAGAGATAGCATGGGGAGAAATGCCAGATGTAGGTGATGGGGAGGAAGGCAGCACATCACACTGCCATGTGTGTACCTATGCAACAATCTTGCATGTTCTTCACATGTACCCCAAAACCTAAAATGCAATTTAAAAAAATTGGAAAAACAAAAACAAAAAAGCATAAAACAGCTAGAAGAGAAGATTTTGAATGTTCCTTACACAATGAAATGATAAGTATGTGAGGTATAACCCAGATTGATCATTATTATACATTGTATGCTTATGTCAAAATATCATATGTACCCCATAGATATAAGTAATTAAATAATAAAGTCTATTTCAAAGAGTGCAAAAAAAGAAAACACATTGAATCCCATGTCCAGATTCTTAGGGTTGAACCTTGCTGTGGGGGGATGATGATGAACAAGATGGCTCTTAGATTTCTCCAATGCTTGTCAAGACTAGTTTCTGTGAATAAATGATTTATGAATCATTATATGAACAATCCGATACATTAGCCCATCAATGAGTGGCCAAGACAGGGATGTCGGTGGCATTCATAAGTGTCAACCAGACACCCTACGCTTTCTGTTTGCCCGTCCGGTATGCCACGTGCTGCAGCTATGGGGTCATTCTCCTCAGAAATTTTGGGATTCTTGAGGCCTTTCATTTCTAGTCGCCACTCACTGCATTTCAGCTTGCAGACACAGCCATGCTGCATTTCACTGACCCACTGCATACAAGCCCCACCCCTGGAGAATTGCCTTAACTCTCAAACATCTTAGGAATACACTTTTTCCTGTTTAAATGAAGACCCTGGAAAGGGCAGCAAAATCAAAACTCATTTCTAAGAATTCTGGCAGTGGATCCTGAAGGTTAACATCACAAGCTTTGGTGCAAACCAGGCCTGGATCAAAATCCTGCCTAATTCTCTTACTAGCTGTTTGGTCTTGGATGAGTTACTTGACTTCTTTATAAATGTCAATTCCCCGTCTGTAAAATGGATATAATTGTATATGTCTCATTCTACTGTTGTGAGGGTGAAGTGAGATTAAGCATGCAAAGCACTTCAGCATTGAGAAGCACTCCAAATATGATAACTGTTAGCACTATCAGAAAAGAAATTCAACAAACCAGCAAAACGTCCCATCTACAATCTTAAAAACACTGTTAAGTGAAGGAAGACAGACTCAAAAGGCCACATGTTGTATAATCCCTTCTATATGAATGTCAAGAGCAGGCAAATCTCTGGGGACAGAAAGTAGATTAGCATTTGCCTAAGGCTGGAGGGGTGGAGGAGAATGGGGAGTGACTGCTAGTGAGTATGGTGTTTCTTTCAGGAGTGATTAAAATGTTCCAAAAATAGGTAATAGTGATGATTGTACAAATTTGTGAATACGTACTAAAAACCACTGAGTTGTACAGTTTAAAAGAAAGTGTTTTATGTGTGTGAATTATGTCTTTTAAAAAGTTATATTTAAAAAAGAACTATGTATGATGCTAAAACCAGAGACTTTTTAAAGCTAATTTGTTTCATGGAATCTCTCTACCTCTCCAAGCCCGGAAGAAGGATTAACTGTCATCTCACTGGAAGACTGTGTCTCTTTCTAGGTAAATCATTTGTTATATGATGATTGCACAGTAAATGTCAACCCATTGCTATTTTGGCATTTGTGGGAATCAGTAACATGCCGTTGTCTTGGCATTCTATGAGAGACGCTGAACAGCCTGGATTTATGAGCATGAAGAGCCAGACTACCGTTCCTAAATCAGGAGCTTCTCTGCATCTTGGTTCAGGGAGATGTTCCAGGTGATAAGTAAGATGTTTTCTTCCATTTAGCATGAAAAAACAGAGACAGGGAACCAAAAAAATACTCTATTGGATTAACTGTGACTATTTTGATGTATCATAGCCATTTATTTCTAACTGAAGATGTGTGTGTGTGTGTGTGTGTGTGTGTGTGTGTACGTGCGCCTGTGTGCACGTGTGTTGGGGGATGAGTAGGGTGGCTTTGCTAAAAGGGAAGGGGGAAGAGAGATAGATGAGTCAGTGCCTATTGCAAAACTGGAGTGGATTAATTCTGGAATTTCATTGAGCGTATTCAATGCTTTCAAAGTATAATTTTTAAAAATGCACGATGTTTTCAGATTCACACCTCAGACAGGGCTGTCAGCACTGCTTAGAAGTGATTTCTTTCAGCGTGAGTAAGGTTACAAGATTTTGATAAAAATATTGTTTCTTCACTGTTTGGAATGTCTAAACAGATTTGTGGTTTTTCATTTTGCTTTAAAACATGATTAAATGTGCTTTAAAAAAATCAAAGCCTTTGGTCTGGGTTTTGAATCTCTTCCACATTTATAGCTGCTTAATATTATATCTGTCATGGCGATTTTCTTTTGGTTCAATCATGTCAATTGAGATTCTTTCAAAGAAAAAGAGGTTTATTAAAAAAGGAATTATTTGGCTACCACATTAAGACTTCAAGAAATGTATCAAAATATTGATCAAGAACATTTCATTTTTAAAATTCTTTGCTGGAGCTGCTAGGTAGAGTGGATGCCCAGAAAGAGAAGCTCAGGGAGAGCTCAGGGCAGACGGAGAATCACAGTGAAGGTCAATTTGAAGAAGTTCTCCTTGGGCTAGTGTGCACACACTGGACTCTTTAATTACCTTTGTTTTTATGGAGAATGTACTGTCCAGTGGAACTTAGTTGGGACTGAACGTAGTACATGCTGTGCTCTGTACTAAGACTCATTGAGAGACTAAGCAAGAGAAGAGAAAATGCTCACATATAAATGACCTGAATATTTAAAAGACAATAAATAACAACAACTACGCATATTGTCCATTTACTATGTCCTTGCACTCAGCTGGGGATTTTATTATTTTCCACAAAACCCAATGACATTAGTGTGATTGTGTCCATTTTAAAGATGAAGAAACTGTTGGTCTAGGAGGTTGAATAACTGGGCCCAAGGTCAAGCAAACAGTGCACGGTTTGCCTAAAATTTGAATCAGATCTGTTTCGTTCTTGCTTTTGACTACACCAAAAACCTGACAGATGGACTTGCAATTGGAAACTAGGTTAATATCCTATTTCTAAAATCTTCTACTGCTTAGTTTCCCTATTCTTAGAGGAGATCTTTTTTTGGAAGCCTAGTAAACGACTTCTTCTGATGCCTTTTACTCATGAGTGATGCAGCTGTCCAAGTCAGAAACCTGAGAGTTATTCCAGTGCTCCCGTTTTCTCAGCCAGCACATGGCTAAATCGAGTTCTAGAGGTTCCGCCCCTTCAATTTCCCTGCCGCCCACCTTCTCTATCTCTGCATTCATGACCGCAGTTCAGAAGCTTGCCATTTTGCAGTGCTACTTACAGCCGTCTGCTAACTGGCCTCTCTGCCTCCAGTCTTGCCCCCTCCAGTTCACTTTCCAAGGATGCTTTCATTCAAAACAGTGATTTTTCAAAGTGAAACCAATCCTGTTCATCCACTATGAAAAAATGTTCATCCACTCTTTTCATTACTTCAAGATGAAGTTCAAGTTTCTTAATATTCCTTATAATGACTTCACTGATTTGGTTTTATCTTTCCGGCCTCATTTACAATATAACACTCTCTGGATCAGGATTAGATTTGGTTACAAGTGACAGAAAAATGAAAATAACAGTGTTATAAACTATTAGAAAGTCAATGCTTTTTCTTTACATATGGCTGGTGTCATTCAGTCATCCAGAATCCAAGTTCTTTCCAGATTATTTTTCCACTTCCTTTGCCATGTAGCTTCTATGTCATTGGCTGGGGTGGCTGCTGGAGATCCAGCTCTCAGATCCCCGTGTTAACCCATGGAGAGAAGGGAGGACCAAGGAAAGTCATGCTCTTCCCTTTTTGATGGTGTCCAAGGAGTTCCACTTAGGAACTCCCATTCCCGTTTCCATGTAACTTGGTCACATGAACATGTCTGCTGCAAAAGAGATTGGGAAATGTAGCCATTGTTTTTGTCAACCATTTGTCCAACAACAAGCTGGGGATCCTATTCTCAAGGAAACAGTGGATAAATAAACTGGGGAGAACTAATAGTCTCTGATACTTCCACCGTCAGCTGTTTGCAGTGGCCTGTGCTGAAGTGGTTCTTGCTGTCCTTGCTGTGTGTGCATGTCACTCCTTTATCTCCAGAAGAGTGCTGATTCTGCACTGCACGTGTGGCTCTTCTCCTGAGCCTCCCCACTTGTCAGAGAATTTCTTGAGGACATGGATGACTGTCTGGCACCAACAGTTCCAGGTTTTTATTTTTGTTTCTCTAAATAGAGCATTCTATTTAGCTTAAATGTGGAAACGTAACTATAGGCGTCTGAGAATGTGAACACAGGTTATAATTCTTCACGAGAAACATGCATTGCAAGAGTCTCCCAAGTGCTGAGTCAGAGGTCTGTTTGAAGAGGCAAAAGTTAAGACCAGAATTAGGAGTTCGAACAAACCACATAACGATCTAGAGGAAGAGCCTTCTAGACAGAGAATTCATTAGGACAAAGGCCTGATAGACTAGTATCTTCACAGACTGGTTGTTAGATTTCAATGAATTAACGCATACAAAGCACTTAGAACAGCACCTGGGACTCGGTGAACACTCAATAGGTCCTTGGCACCCACATTCTTATTCCTTTTAATATGCGTCTAGGTTCTTGCTATGCCTGTCCTTCCAATGTTGTATACCCAAACCTGGGCTCCTATTACCTTCCTGCTCTCTGCATTTAGTTAGTTGCTTTCCCAGTTGGGGCTGGGTTTGACTACATATAACAGAAAAGTCAAAATATAGCAAGTTAAGCACAGAAGACCAATTTTTCTTTCAAGTAGAAATCTGGAGGCAGGCAGGCCGCTCAGGGCTGAAACGGTGCTCTGTGTGCCCTAGAGACCCCTAGTCCCTCCCTCTTACTTTTTTATCATCTTTGACTTTTGGCTTAAGATAAGTTTCAGCCATTGTGTCCACATCTCAGAATGATAAAAACAGAAGGGTGGAAGGACAAAAAGGCATACCCATTTTAAAATCTTTTCCCCGAAGCCCCATCCAACAATCCGTTGTCATCATATTGGACAGAACTATTTACATGCCAAACCTAACTAGAAGAAAGCCTGGCAAATCTAGTTTTTGTTTTCCAGCCTGGCTCATTGCAGTTCAGTTACTAAGAAAATAGAGGCGGCCGGTGGATGGTTCACACCTGTAATCCCAGCACTGTGAGGGCACTGCGAATCACCTGAGGTCAGGAGTTTGAGACCAGTCTGACCAACATGGCAAAACCCTGTCTCTACTAAAAACACAATAATTAGCCAGGGATGGTAGTGGACACCTGTAATCCCAGCTACCCGGGAAGCTGAGTCAGGAGAATGGTTTGAACCTGGAAGGCAGAGGTTGCAGTGAGCTAAGATCGCACCACTGCACTCCAGCCTGCGTGACAGAGTGAGACTCCATCTCAAAAAAACAATAGGAAAATATTTGTTGGAGGAGGCCCATCTCCTTTTTTGTCGCCTGAATTCTAATCCAGATTCTCATTCTGTGTCTCCTAGGCCACTTCTAGTGGGGTTTCTGCCAGAAGAGTTTTCATCTTCAACACATTTTACACATAATATGCTGTGGTTTGAATAATGGCATCCCTGAAAAATGTATACGTTGAAACCTAATCGTTAATGCGATAATATTCTAAGGCGGGGCTTTTAGGGAAATGATTAAGTCATAAGGTCAGCGCTCTCATGATGGGATTATTGCCTTATAAAAGAAAGCTGAGGGAGCTTGTTTGCCCCTTCTGCCACATGAAGACACATAGAAGGCGCTATCCATAAGGAATAGGCCCCAACCAGACAGAAATCTCCTAGCACCTTGATCTTGGACTTCTCAGCCTCCAGAACTTTGAGCAATAAGTTTATATTATATATAAGCCACTCAGTACAAGGTATTTTGTTATAGCAGCCAAATGGACTAAGACAAAGAGCCTTCAATGAGCTCATAAACTGCTGTCCTGCAAGCTGAATTCAACCCAAAGTCATAGTTTGATATTTTCATGGCATTTAAAAAAAAAAAAGAATCGAATTACTCATCAAAATTTAGCAAACCAAAGGTTGCTCTAAAAGCTTGGATTTCTTTCCTTCAGTAGCAGAGGTTCTGGATCCACATTTCCGAATGGCAGTAATTAGCTGCAGCTGGGTAATCACTCACTCCTTGAATAGGGGTTGAGATTTCTAGTTTGCCCAAATCCCCACTTTTTCTTACCTCGCACGCAGCCCACTCCCCTAATTTACATTTTCCAACTGTCCCCTCAAGGCATTGACTTTATCAGTCTTGATTTTATAAAAATCAAAAACTCCTGTTACCTGTTCAAGTCACTTTCTTGATCTGGCCTTCACTTATTTCTGCAGCAAAATGCCCCACGATTCCCTTCATGTTCTTTGGTATCCAACACACTCCCCACACTGCACCTCTCAACTGTAAGTTCTATGAGACCCATGTCTGTTTTATTCATCAATGCATTCCCAGCACCTGTAACAGTGTCTCACTCATAACAAATGCTCTATAATTAACTGTTAAATGAATTGGTGAACCAATACCTGTCTTTTATTACCTCTCTGCTTTTGTTCATGTTCTCATTTCCTAAAATGATGGGGTGTTTTGTTTTGTGTTGTTTTGAAGAGACAGGGTTTTGCTCTATCACTCCAGGCTAGAGTACAGTGGCCTTCCACCTTAAATTTCCCAAGTTGCTGAGACTACAGGTGTGTGCCACTATAACTACTATTTAAAACATTTTTTTGTAGAGATGGGTCTTGCTTGTTGCCCAGTCTGGTCTCAAGCTCCTGGTCTCAAGCAATCCTCCCACTTTGGCTTCTTCCCATAGCATTGGTATTTCACATGGCAGGTACAAACCATCCAGAGTCAAACATCCCTCTTCAGTGAAGCCTGTCCTGGCCCACTTGCTGGAAGTAACTTTCTCCTTCTATGAACTCATACAAAATATTAGTGCTCTTAGCAGGCATGGACCTTCCAAGCCACATCCCTGATGGGCTATGTCTTTCACAATTTAGAAGGGAACTAGGTTAGGGAAGACTCAACAGGTCTGGGAAGTAAAATCTCACATTACTCTGGTGGCTATGTTTGGAGGGGAGTGAGAGAAAAAGAAGACAGGAGGCTACTGAGGCAGTCCAAGCAAGAAATGGTGGTACCTTTGGCTTGGGGGTTGGCAGGGAGGGTAAAAAGAACTCCTTGGATCTGAGAGATTATTGGCATATGAGGTCACTGGGGCTTGGTGATATAACAGATGAGATGGAAGGTGAAGGAAAGGGAGATTTCAAAGGAACTCTTTGATTGCTGGTTCATGCAAGAGATGAACTATCATCCCCTGAATGATAAAACACTTAATGAGAATCAGGCTTCGGAGTTTAGGTTTGTTCAGTTGACTTTGAAGGTCTTTGAGACATGCATGTTGAGATGTCAAGTAGAAGGTTAAATGTATAGGTTTAGAGCTCAGAATGACATTCTGCGCTGAGGACAGAAATCTGAAAACTATCAATTGTCAGATGTCAAAATCCTGAATATTGATATCCTGGTAATAATAATTCCTGAATGTCGAGGGAGAAAGTATTAGAATAGATGAAGAGAAGGGACTTATGACCAAGTCTTAGGAATCTAACATTTCATAGTCAGGAGAAAGAAATTGAACCTGCAAAGGAGATAGAAAGGGAAGGTGCAAAGCCATAGGAGGAACCAGATAAGGATGGTGTATTCACCTGTTCTCATGCTGCTGATAAAGACATACCCGAGACTGGGCAATTTACAAAAGAAAGAGATTGGATTTACAGTTCCACGTGGCTGAGGAGACCTCACTATCATGGCAGAAGGTGTCTCACATGGCAACAGACAAGAGAAGAGGGTTTGTGCAGAAAAACTCCCGTTTTTAAAACCATCCAATCTCGTGAAACTCATTCACTATCACAAGAACAGTCCAGGAAAGACCCACCCCCATGATTCAATCACCTCCCACTGGGTTCCTCCCACAAAATGTAGGAATTGTGGGAGTTATAATTCAAGATGAGATTTGGGTGGGGACACAGCCAAACCATATCAGATGGCTTTAGAAAGCCAAGGAAGAGAGTGTTTGAAGATGTGAGGAGTGGTGTGTTGCTGAGAGGTTAGTAAAGATGAGAACTGAACAATATCTATGATGAGGCAGTATGTATGCCTTGAGTGCCTCTGAATGAGCCATTTCTGAAGGCTGCGAGGCCAGGCAGGAGGAAGCCTGTTGCAAGGTGTGGGTAGGAAGGAGAGGAAAGGGGACAGTGCCCACGGCTATGGTACACCATTGCTGTGGTCAGCACTGGATTAAGGGATCCAGATGTTAAGGGTCATTCCTGTGATGTGACTAAAAAACACTTATTGGATTTACAGCCTGGAGGTCATGGTGTACTTAGGAAGAGGCAGCCATTTGCGAGGAGTGTTAGGGTTGGAACCCAGGTGAGAGGTTTGGGGATTGGAAGAGAAGGAAGCAGAAACTGTGACGATGATGTGGTGTTGTAATGAATGCTGGCTGCACCCTCCTTTGCCTCTCTGCCTCCACCTGCACAAGTGCTTATTGGGAACCCCAGTCACCCCTCTCCCTCCCCAGCAAACTGGCCCACAGACCATGGCAAGAAAGAGAAACTATGGTGTGTGAAGAAATGCTTCAGCTTTTTTCTGTATCTAGAAGCCAGTGAGTGCATTGGACTTTTTTGAGAGAGACCATACCCCACCACCGCTCACCCCCCAGCCCGCCCTGTGCTGGGTTTCTGCATGCGCCTATGTGTATTTAAATGGTTTTAATGTCAAACCCAGATCTACCGGTGGTTTAAAGTATTTGAAAGAAACTCCTCTGCAGCCCAAGGACATCCCTGTGTGGTTTCTGAGAAGGATGAGGAGTTCAAGAAGTGAAGGCTCTGTCATACATAAAGAGAAAACAATTTCACTGTGCAATCCAGGAGAGACAGGCAGTGTAGCATGTGGCTTCAGGATCCTGGCCAGCAGAAATGAGTTAGAGAGACAGCTCTTAACCTTCACACTTGTGTGTAACATTAGAGGACAAGGTATTCAGCTGGTGGTGAAAATGCAGCCACAGTAAACGTTGACAACTGCATTTTTTCCCCCGTCAAAGTTCATTTAACCTAATTCCCACTGACGAAACGCCTCATCCTACTTCCAAATTCCATTGAATTTTAGGCGACTAGATCTTTATAGCAAAAATTGAAAAAATATAAATATTTTATTGGTCACCTGGGCTTTAGAGAGGCCTTGAAATTTCATTCCACCTTTCCTTTACAAGTAGCAATTGTCCAATATCTACATAATGCAACCCACAAATGAATTTTAAATTTTCTAGTAGCCATGTTAAAATGAAAAAGAAACAAGCAAGATTATTTTAAGAATATGTTTTATTTAACCCAATATATCCAAATTAATACCATGTCAATGGGCCATTAATGTAAAAATTTATTAATGGGATATTTTACATTCTTTAGTTCATCCTACGTCTTTGAAACCTGCTATATATTTTATACATACAGCACATTCTAATTCAGATTAGGCACATTTCAAGTGCTCAATAGCTGCACGTGGCTAGTGGCTATCCATCATATCGAACATCACAACTCTAAACAATCGTTGAAAAATCAGGTACAAAATAAGTCTCATCTAACTGGAAAATAGGGAACTCGTATTTACTGAATACCTATTAGGTGACAGCCACTGGGCTCTCCTATCATTTACTCCTCACTGCAGTTCTGCCACATAGATACTATTATCTACCCTTTTCTTTTCTTTTTGAGACAGGATCTCACTCTGTCGCCCAGGATGGAGCACAGTTGCATGATCACAGCTCACTGCAGCCTCAACCTCCCAGGTTTAAGTGATCCTCCCATCTCAGCCTCCCGAGTAGCTGGGACCAGAGGCATGTGCAACCACTCCTGGGTAATTTTTAAATTCTTTGTAGAGATGGGGCCTCCTTATGTTGCTCAGTCTGGTCTTGAACTCCTGGGCTGAAGTGATCCTTCCATCTCAGCCCCCCCAAGGGCTGGGACTACAGGTGTGAGCCACAGTACCCAGTCTCTTTCTTGCTGAGAGGGAAACTGAGGCTCAGAGTGGTTAAATAAATTGTTGTTCACTAAGAAGTGGCAGAAGCAGCATTTAAACTCAAGGCTGTGCTTTTCTTAATACAAGCTGTTGCTTCCCTTGGCAGTACAATCAGTTAAGCCTCCCTGACTCCTTAATGCATATCATGATGTTCAGTCAAGATGTGTTCACAGTAAGAAGAGCAGCTGTAAGGCCACGGAACAGTAAATGCTCCAAAGAGCAACAAGAAAAGAAAGGGGCCATCCGATCAAACCCCAATTCTTATTAAATAATAGATGTGCTAACCAATCTGAGAGCAAGTCTCATTGATTGCCTTCCTTGTGCAATGTGTGTCAGGGAGGAAAAAAGGAAGGATGAAACCTCATGGGCCTGACCCCCTTCTCCCCCTTCTCATTCTCATCTTGCAGGGAGCCTTCTGTTTCCTGACATCCTCTTTCTGGCTTCACATTTGTGCACCTCCTCTTCCCTCTGGCTGGAAGATTCTCCCTTCTCCTATCTGAGTGATTACCTCCTTCTCATCTCTCAAAGCCTGGCTCAAACATCACTTCCTACGAGAAGTCCTCTCTGACACCCCAGGCAGAGTCAACCATTTTGTTCTTTGTGCTTTCCTTGTTCATCTTTCTGTCAGAGCAGTTGTTACACATTTGTTCTGAGATCTCTTTTCCCATAGGGTGTGAGCTCCCAGAGGCAGGGAGAATGCCTGATTCAATCCCTGTAGAATAAGTGCCTGACTCTGCTATCAGATAAGGTCTCCTGGCCCTTAAGCCCTAAGGGAGATTAGTTCAGATCCTAATTTCACGGATCAGGGAAACCTAAAGCACTTTGCAAGGGGTCTCCAAATTCTGGGGGAAGTTCTTTTGGTTTACGGCCTTATGGTTAATCCTATCCTCCTATCTGAACATGGTCAAAATTTGTTCTCTCTGTCTTAGAGCTACTTCTTTCCATTTAGCTCTGATGCTGGACCCTCACGTAACTTCTCTTTGACTCACTATCCCAAAACCAACCGGGAAAATGAGCCATTTTACCGAAGGCCGGGGGATCCTGGGAAGGGTGATATACCACAAAGCAAATAGCTTAAAACCTGGTACTAGATTTTCCTGTAAGCCTCATGTTACATTCCTACTTCTTGAAAACTTTCCAGCCTCTTTCTCTCCAATTCTTTTCTGCCACCCTCCTTGCTTGCCCCTCCCCCCTCCTCCTCCCCACTTTTTGTGCAGGACCCAATATCCAGTATTCCTCTTATTTTCTCGTGTAAAATGGTACATCTTTCCCTTCCTGCTAGGGCTCCTCCAAATACTGGCATTTTCAGGTATCTCTAGCCCAAATATTTAGCAAAGTATTTTCCTAACGAAAGACAGTTTCCCTCTTGAGAACAATCTCAGCCAGCAGTTAAGATAATAATATCTCCTTCTGTCCAGAGCAGGACCAGCAAACTTTTTCTGTAAAGGGTGAGACAGCAGATAGCTTGGGCTTTGTAAGCCACAAGATCTCTGCCACAGTGCCTCTCTCTGAGTGTGGCCTTAGACCAGTTACTTTACTTCTCATAATCAAGTTTTCTTACCTGGAAAAAAGAGTTAATGCATACTTCACAAAGGAGCTGTGTCTATTCAGTGGGACAACATCTAAGACAGTCAGTGCAATGCCTGACACACACAAAAATATCGTTTTTCTTTCGTCTATTTTTCTCCTCCACATAGCAACTGACTGTAAAAAATTATTACATCTATCTGGATGTAATCATTTCAGTAATTCCTGAATAATAGTAATTGCAATTTAGATGATATTGAAGAAGGCAGACTGTCACACATACAGGATTTAGAAATTCAAGCACATTGCTAAATTTTCCAGTTGTTCTTTTGTTCATAAGTAGCATAAAACCAAGACAAACTGGCTTTTGATAAAAGAACATTTATTGGTTCACATAACTAAAAATTAGGTCTTTGTGCTCAGTGGGTCCAGACACTCAAACCGTGTCCTTGGGAATCTGTGTTCTCTTCATCCTCCTCCGGGCAGAGCCTCCTTTGAATGATTCCATTCCCAGGCAGATTATCCTCATGCAATAGAACATGCCCATGAACAGCTACAGTCTTAGGGTTTAGCACAGGGACTCACAAACTAAAACCCTCAGGCCAAATCCCACCCAAAGCCTGTTTGTGTACAGCCTGTGAGCCAAGGAAAATATTTACATTTTTAAAGAGTTGTTAAAAATGCAGACTCTGTGACAGAGACGCATGGCTGCCAACCTGAAAATGATCATTAGCTGGCCCTTTCTAGAAAATATTTACTGACATCGCAGCTCCAGTGCACAAAGAGCTCCTCTTGTCCATTTTTTCTGGTGGAAAACCCAAGATTGCTTCCTGGGGGCTTCTTATTGCTTCTCTGTGCTGCCTTCTGGATTTTTTCTCATTTCTGTATGTCTGAGGCATCAGCCAGTACTGGATTAATGGCCTTACTGATTCTCTTTCCAGCTGCCCTTGCATTTTTAATCTTAATTACTAGTTTGTTTATTCTCAAAGTTCTGTTAAGTAAAAATATGCTGCCTTTTCTATGGTTTCTTTGTCTCTTATTATTTCTTTCTTACCTTAATCACCTTAAACGTTCTGATTTTATAGCCCCTAGCCAAATCTGAATTTGGGGAGGGTTTATATCTTCTATCGATAGGCCTGCTGGCATTGGCTCATGTGTTTGGGGTTTTAAAATATCTTGGATTTTTAATTCGACTTACATGGCATTTAAAACATGGGAATCCTGGATCTCCAAGTTTGAGGGCTTCTTTCTGGTCCTGCTTTTGCTAGAATTTTAGGAACACCTAAGAGCTATTTCTATGCTAATTTAACACTCACAGGTCTTCAGCGCCATAGAGGGAGTGCAGCTCTGAGCCCCAAAGCTGGTGAAGGCAGTCCTGGAATTTCAAAACTTTCCCCCCACTTAGAGCTCACTCCAAAGACTACAAGCTTCCCTGTCATTTCCTTTGGTCTTTTAGGGGAAGAGGGTCTTTCCCCCCTTTTCCCCTTTCACTAAGCGTAGCTACTTTCCATGGGATATCAATTTTTCCTTCTGTCCCAGACTAACCATCAAATCCCAAACTCCTTGGTTTGTGAGATCGTCAAATACCCCCAGGTGGCCCCAGCTTCAGTTTGCAGGTTATTCTCTGGTTTTAGTTTCCATTTCATTTTTGGCCCCTGGAATTTTCTTTTCTTTCTTTTGAGCTCAGTTGGGACATTTAAAGGGATGCTGGTTTGAGTTTATACTGCTTTTCCAGGTGTTTCATAGCAGGAGGGTTTCATGTAATGCAATCTACCACATTGCCCCAAATGGAAATTCCATTAGCCCTGTGAGACTCCATGTAAGGCTATGCCAGCGCCATGTGCCACCCACAGAGAGCTTCCCCTGTCACTTTTATCACCTAGAGTAGCAAGCACCTTGAGAGGTGCTCACAGGATGTGTGTTGGAGATGACCACTTGGGTGAGTTTCCAGGAAAGCACAGCAAAGCCTGCTGATCATGTGTTTTATGTGAAGGTACCCGATACAATCATATGCACATGGTGTGATGGCTTTGGGGCAGCAGCGTTGTGTGGGACTTGAGAGTACATGCTCTAGAATCAGACTATCTAGATTTAAATTTGATTTCCTCTGCTTCGTAGATGGGTATCCTTGGGCTAGCCACTTAACTCTTTATTTCCCAGTATGTGAAATTGGGGCGATGATGGAACCTGTCTCAGGGAGTCATGGAAAAGAGATGAGGTAATGTCTGCAAAAGCCCGGGCCTGCGATATACTCTGGTAAATCTTCGCTTTCATTTGTTTCAGGGAAAGGGCCGGGGCTGGAGAATAGACCCATACACAAGGTCAGCGGTGGGGGCACAAAAGCCCATGGGGATAAACTTGCCCCTTTCCAGAAGTAAAAAAGAGAAGGAGGATGAGGAAAAGGCTGAGGTAACTGAAGAGAATACTGACCTGGTCCTTAGGAGGAAAAACAAAAATTAAGATTCTAAGAAAGGCTTTTTGGTCTGAGTGTGGTGGCTCACACTTGTAATCCCAGCATTTTGGGAGGCCAAGGCAGGAGGATCCCTGAAGCCCGGGAGTTCAAGACCAGCCCTGGCAACACAGAGAGACTCTGTCTCTACAAAACTTAAAAAAAAGTAGCCAGCTGATGTGCTGTGTATCTGTAATCCCAGCTACTCAGGAGGCTGAGGTGGAAGGATCACTTGAGCCTGGTAGGCTGAGGCTGTAGTGAGCTGTGACTGCACTGCTGCACTCCAGCCTAGGTGACAGAGCCAGGCCCTGTCTCAGAAAAAGAAAAAAAAAGAAAAAAAGGAAGGAAGGAAGGAAGGAAGGAAGGAACGAAGGAAAGAAGGAAGGAGGGAGGGAGGGAGGGAGGGAGGGAAAGAAAGAAAAAGAAAGAAAGAAAGAAAGAAAGAAAGAAAGAAAGAAAGAAAGAAAGAAAGAAAGAAAGAAAGAAAGAAATGGAGGGAGAAAGGAAGGAAGGAAAGAAGGAGGGAGGGAAGGAAGGAAGGAAGGAAAACAGAGAAAGGGAAGGAAGGAAGAAGGAAGGAAGGAAGGAAGGAAGGAAGGAAGGAAAACAGAGAAAGGGAAGGAAGGCTTTTTGAATTATAGAATTTGATGAGGATGACTTAAAGCTTGTGTGCATCGATCTAAAAATGAAACCCCACAGAAGGGTATTAAGGGCTTCCACAGGCACAGAAATGTCACTGTTTATTATGGAGGCTGTGAGAAGAATGTGCAAAGTGCTTGGGCCTTCAATGGAGGTGAGGGTGGGACTAGGAGAGAATCAGGGGTCCTTTAACATTTACCACCTTGGATCTCTACGCTTCCCTTATGCTTCTATTATCTGCCTCTTACCTAATTCCTATGTGGTCAGTATTGAAGTGCCATGCAATTGCCTTAGAAATTTCTGGTGCCAGAAAGTTCACTCTCAAAAGGAGAATAAAAGATTATCAAAAGCTCCTAAGCATTTTCAAGGGAAACTTGAACTGATAGAAAATGCAAAAAGATCTGCAGAATTTTAATGCACTTCTGATACAGGTTAGAATTAGAATTCTTAAAAAGATTTTTTTTAAGTATTTTAAAAATATTTGGCTACAGGAACAGTTGTTTGTGCAAACACTATTTCTAAATGGATTGTGTGGCACCACCAAGCCGGAGTGTGCAGGCCAGGAAGTGGTCCTTGGGCTGTTTCCTCCTAAGAAGTGGTCTGAACACTGGGAAATGTGTTTCTCACTCAACAAGTGCTTATTCAGCAGCCTGAGTGGCAGAAAGAGGTGATAATGGCCAGATATCAGCAACACTCCATTTAATTTTTTAAAGGGTTGCCAACATTTCTAGGAGCAGCTATCTATGAGCTTTGAGTGAGGATTTTGTAGGATTCAGTTAAATTCAGAGAAAAACTTGCTACAAAGTTAGTCAGAGGTTTTCACTGTTAAAACCAATTTTTTTTTTCTGCCATGTGTTTTTGGGTATAAATAGAAAAGTGTTCACACAAATTATTGTGATCTGTATGGTTCCTATACAATACGTGGAATCTTTTAGTTTTGATTTTTCTCTTCAGGATGCCAATGTCTCTATATTGTGACAACTTTGAAAGTGGCCATTGTATCCACCTACTAAGTTGAGCAGAACAAGAAATTATGGCTGAAGCTCCAGAAAGTTTCAGAAAACACATTTGGCCTTATAAGAGGTAATTACTCACTGCAAGAGCTGTGCATTCACTAAATGATGTGCTTTGCCAAGGAGTGAGTTCCCCATCACAGAGAGCAGCAGAAGCCATCATCAGGAACGCTGCACGTGGATTTCTGAGTTGAGTATGGGGTTAAAACACAAGACCCTAGGTTTAGCCCAACCTTAAATTTTTATTTTATCTTTTAAAAATAATGCTTGCATAGTATTTTAACGTTTTTAATGAACCTCACATACGTGATCTCATTGATTTGAGTTTTTTTAAAGGGAGGTCATTTTTTCCTGGCTTAAACAAATGAAAATAAATATAAACAATATAGACTTCTGAAGAAGGATGACAGAATAAAGGCAAAATAGAGACTCTCTTCCTCCTCTGAAGTGTAAATAAAAATCATGAAAATAAGCAAAAAACAAAACAAAACAAAACCAACAAACAATAAAACAACCCACAAAAACCCAGCAACAGCAAGCAAACAAGGAAATGGGAGCCATCCAATGCCATAGACTTAAAAAAAGAGAGGACAGTGAAAGGAAGGAGGGATTTTAGAAAAGCAGTTTCTAACTCTGTGCTCACTTTGGAAGCCTTGGATTACCAAAACATTAAAAAATTGAATCAAAAAGTATAAATCTGAAAAGAAACAAATGATCAGAGCACATTGCTTTCCCTCAATGTTTTAGGTTATAGGACAGGTTAATAAGAATGTGAATTCAACATAGTAGTTCCCAAAGAGGAAATGATGAAACAAGAGAATGATCTGGAAAAGTGATTTTCTACTGTCTTATAGAAACAAATTAAAGGCCAAAACAACATTATTATAGAACGGATAAATAGATAAAAATATCTGAAAACATAAATAGGCACAGCTCAAAATAAACTCACAGACGGAAAAAATGCTTAAGATAAAGGCAGTGATTGCATGTGAAAAGCACAAAGCGATCTGAGCCTAGCTGTTAAGCCTGGTTGTAGAGAATCTGCAAGTAGGACAGACAAAATATTCAAAGCTATAAAACAAACAAGCAAAAAAACCTGACAAATGCAGAAACAAATCTGCAGTTTGGAAGAGCACACCATGATCCAAGAAAAACAAATACTAAATGATCAGCACTGAGACATATACTCATTAACTTGTCAAACTTCAAGGACTTTTATAAAAAGTATTTTGGCATAGGACATAAAAAGTAAAGGAAGACAGTTAGGTTTGCCTTTCACGCTAATAATCAATATTGAATGCCAAGATATAATAAAGCACCACCTAGGACTTCCAAGGGAAACTGTGACTCAAGAACCCTTCCAGAATGAGTTCCAGTATAAAAGTCACAGATAAATATTCTGATCCATAACAGAACCCAGGGAATCACATTCAAGAGTTCTTGAGAGGAATTATTCAGTGATGAAACACAGTCAATTTAGAGATGAATAGAAATAAAATATTTGGAAATGTACAATCTGGGATAAAAAAAGACTTATTAGGACACATAATTCATTTGAACATGGAATTGATGGTATTAAATAATTATGGGATTAATGTTTCTACAACAGTGAACATTATAAACAATGATATTGTAAAAATAATATTAAAGCCAAAATTGGGAACTGAGGGGTGGGGAGATGTGAGGAAGTACAAGTCTAAAGATTTACTTATCTTTCCGATCTGTGAGTCATTCAATATTGTCTAAAACTGAAACATGTTGCTAAAAAAATAAGGACTCCAACCTTTTTACATTTTTCATAATATCTTTTTTTAGCCTTATTTCCTCAAGAGGGAATTTTAAGCAAACAGTATCTCCTGTGGTAAAGAATATTTAACTAAGGGGCAGCAATTTTTCAGTTTTACGTTAGTTTTACTTTTCTAATGTTCAATTCAAGTAATGTTAAATCCATTATATTTTATTGAAGAGTGTGTATAATATGCTCATATTTCTGTAATTTTTGCCTGTCTATGTCTGTTTATCTTTCAATCTCTCTTTAGCATCAGATATGGTTTGGCTCTGTGTCCCCACCCAAATCTCACCTTGAATTGTAATAATCTCCATATGTCAAGGGAGGGACCAGGTAGAGATAATTGAATCATGAAGGTGGTTTCCCCTATGCTGTTCTCATGATAGTGAGTAAATTCTCAAAAGATTGGATGGTTTTATAAGAGGCTTCCGTGCTTCACTTGGGAAAAGGTGCCTTCGCCATGATTGAAAGTTTCCTGAGGCCTCCCCAGCCATGCAGAACTGTGAGTCAATTAAGACTCTTTTCTTTATAAATTACCCAATCTTGAGTATTTCTTCATAGCAGTGTGAAAATGGACTAATGCAGCACACATTTCCCTTTCCTCACCTCTCCTTTCCAAATAGTAACGTGATTTTCATTCGGATTTCCATCTCTCTACCAGGTAACCCAAGTACTTCAGGGGACTCTGAACCCAGCTACAGAGATGCCAGGAATAAACAACACACAGAGAATTCACACTCTATCTCCATCTCTGGCTTTTCTTTTCTCTGTATTGTGTTGACTCTTAAGCAGGACATCTCTATGAGATGAACCCTAAAACCTCCTGGCTGACACTATCCTTAGATATAGCTGTTCCAGTGGGGGAAAAGCTTCATATCCCCAGAGTTCCCATCAGAGCTGGATATTGGGCCTCATTTGGCTTTCCCTAGATCATGTACCATCTCTGAACCAATCACAGTGGCCCATGGCTTAGGCCTGGGACATGCGCTCTGCCTTGCAGCTGGGGATGAATCAGTTATACCTGAGCCTTGTGCACTAAGGGTGAGAAAAGAGAGGTTCACCAAAGAAGGCTTAAGGTTCTGTTAGCAGAAAGAAAGTAGACAGGCAACAACTGCAAATGTCCACTACAATTTATTTATTTCTTAATTCAACAAATATTTATTGAGCACCAAGAATGTGCCTGGCTTTTTCTTAGATGTTGGAGGTGTAGAGTGAAGAAAATCAACAAAAATCCCTGCCCTCTGTCTTTGTCCATTTGAGCTGCTATAACAAAATACCATAGACTGGTGGCTTCTAAACAATAGCAATTTACTTTTCACAGCTCTGGAGACTGGATGTCCAAGATCAAGTTGCCAGCAGTTTCAGCATCTGATGACGACTCATTTCCCAGTTCACAGATGGCACCTTCTCACTGTGTCCTCAACATAGCAGAAGGGGCTGGCTAACTCTCTAAGGCCTGTTTTATAAGGGAACTAATCCCATTCATCAGGGCACCACCTTCATGAAGAAGGCTTTCCACCTTCATCTAAGCAAAGCCCCATCCCCTAATACCACCACCACGGAGGTGCAGATTCCAACCTAAGAATTTGAGGAGAAGACACGCACACGTTCCATTCATTGCACTTCCCAGAAAAGTTCTTTGCATTCACTAATGATGAATTTCTTATTTCTTGTGTCCTCTTAAAAAGCTTATGTGTACCTTCTTCTGGGACATTACAAAACTAACAAAGGGTTCTAGAATAATCTTAAGGCTCACAAAGAAGTGATGTGGGGCTTTTATATTGTCGGAACGGGTGCACTGGCTTGGTGGGGTTTTGGTTGTGAGGGCGAGAGAGGACTAACAAAGAACCGAGAAAAAGTAAAGGCGATACCCAAATAGTTTAGAGACAGAGTCTGTGTATTTTCATATGCAGTCATCTCATCCACAGGAGAGCTAAATTATTCTTTTTTTCCCCCATCCTAATCTTGCAGCAGACTTGAAAGGGCTGGAAGAAGTATTATAGTATGACATATGGGCACCAATTAGGCTTTTATAGGTCTAGGAAATAAAATACTAACTTCTGTAGTTGTTCCTAGTGAAAAATGCAAAGTAATTTGTCTCCCGAAGTATGGAAGCATTTGCAATGGTTTCCTGTTTTGCACATGCCCTTGTCTATGCCAGCTTGTTGTCTCGACAAATTTACTTTCAATAGCAGCAGGACATATGCTTATGATTTTCAGAACGGAGGCACTAGAGATAAGGTGGAACTTGTCACTGAAAAATGAGCCCCAGTGAAATTGCTTCCTAGCCTCGTATTTCAGATATGTTGGTTATCCTCCAAAAAGTGCCCAATTCAACAAAATTGATTCAGAGATTTGGGCACACTTCTGACACAGGCACAGACCGTATTTTAAATGACACATAAATATTGACTTTGTACCTCGTCTCCTCAGCCCTGGCCCTTGTCTCTCCCACCCAGCTGCCACAACTTGGCAAATACTGACAACCAGAAGGTTTTTATTTATTTGAACAAATATCTGGTGAAGAAAGAGAGTGGAAATAGTCAAATTTTGGTGGTGGTTGGGCAGGTGGTGGGGAGCCGGATGGGGAAGAATCAAGAGAAGTCAGCTATGACCTTCATCCTTGTCCAGTATCCATGGTATGTCTTGGGTGACCTGTTATGTCCTTGACAAAAACAAAACAAAGGGAACAGGCTTGATATAGATGGGGGAAGTTTGTGTACACTCTTTGACTCAATGTCTCAAAACCAAACTGGTCTCTTGTAAGTGACTTTGCAAGTTGATTTCTCTCTCTGAGTCTTGGATTTTCCCTATCTGTAAAATGGGGTTAATGATACATAGCTCTTAAGATTGTTAGAGGACTAGCTGATGTATCCACATAAAGCGTTAAGTATGCTGGCAGGCACATATGGAGTCTTTAGTAAAACACAGTGCATGCATACACATGCACATGCACACACATGCCCAAACATGTTCACACAAACACACACAATGTCCTGACTATGGAGTAGTTCATGTCATGTGTGTATAGATGAACATTAGCCCTGTGACTACAGTCCTTCCACAGACAGGTGTCCTAACCATCTGTAGGTTCAATGTAGGAGCCACCCAGGTATTTGAGTGACAGGATTTTTCAGAGTAACCCACTTCAAACCTAGACAGAGACAGCTCTCCTTGATGGCTCAGAGCATCTGTTTTCTAGTCCCAAAGAGGCCATTTAGATAACAAAGGCAAATTCAAGATGTGAAATGGCTGATAGCAGCCCTCAAATAGAGCAGGTGTGGGGTAGAATAAAAGCCCTCTGTATTCCATCAGTGTCAACGTCACCTCCGCACCTCTGTGTGAAAGGTGGCACCGCTGGAGCCTCCCATATAAGGCAGGGGATGGGGCTCAGGAGTCAGGGAGTGGGGCTGGAAAGCTGCTGAACAGGAGGTCACTGCTCGGCCACCGGGCTGATGTAGACCTTGAGAGGAACCTTGCCTTTGCCGTACAGCCTCATTCGCAAAGGAAGAAACTGAGGTCAGGAGAGATTCAGCGAGTTGCTGGGGATCTGTGAGATGGAGGCAAAATTAGGAAAAGAAACTCAGGTCTCCTGCCTCTAGCCCAGTCAGTTGCTTCTCCCGTATTTCCTGGGGTCATCTCACCTGGTCAGAGCTTGAGAGTATTGATTCTGGGCAATTACCCAGAACAAGGAGAAGAAAACCATGAAGAAGAAAACTGCCAAGGAAGAAAGAGAAAGGAGAATTTTTTTTTAAAAATGGGGAGACAAGTTATTTTTTAAATATAAAATTGAATCATACTCACTTGAAAAAAGGGAATTTCCTTGTGGCAAACTATGGGGGAGATGTGTAGCTTTTCATCTTGTAGCCATCTTATTTAGAAACCAAAGTAGGAGGCAGGTTTGCATGACCCAGCTCCCAGGTTGACTTTTCCCTTTGGGGACCGAAAATCCCTTGGAGTCTTTAAGTTGTATGCCCCAATAAACCCTTTTAAGTCAAATGGGTTTCTGAAAATCTAATGTTTAAAAATGATAAAATTAAGAGATGAATTAGGAAAATGTCAATGATTTAACCATCCTGGTAACTATGGTTTCTCTTAAAGTGTGTCAGTACTTGACTGGTACTAGTCAAGAATAAGTCTGCTGTTTCAAGGAGACCCCGAAATAAAGGAGACTGACACCTTAAAGGAGATGGACATCTTTCCCCCATGCAGAAATCTGGGAGGCAATACAGAACTTTAACTCTGGCTTAACTAGGATTCGACCTTGTTACTTTGTCATCCTCAAAATTCAGGTTCTCTCTCATGGCCCAAGAGGGACAAATCGTATGGGTTATGTTTGCCAGTTTCAAGATCTCTATTCTGATGGTCCAGAGATCTCTTATATTTGATAACTATCCACTGTTCATAAGGGAAATACCCAAACTCTTTCACCAATCTGGTGCTTCATTTTCTCGGGTTTCCTGTGCCTCTCCATGTATGGGCCTTTAAAATCTGCAATATCAGCAGCTTCAGCGCTCAGATTCATGGTCCTTTTGCAGGGACAGCTCATGAAATAATCTCTTTGTGGAAAAAGACAGAAAATAATGAAATAATATAGGTAAAAACAAAGAGATCAGCATAACCAGGGAATGGGATGTGAAGCGAGAGTCCGTTTCCTTGAGCACTAGCTCGAAACTGGCATGTAAGAAAGACTGAGCTGAAATCACAATGTCCCCAGGACACTGTGAGTGGGTTGATGAACATAAATTATTTCCTTCAGTTCTTGTGATGAAAAATATGACTCCTAGTTCAGATTTATTGGCAAAATTCAAAACGTCAATTATGGATTGTGCCTGTTTTAAAGGTAAAGCAGCACTTGCCATTAATACAGTAGATGTCGGCTGAGTGTGGTGGCTCACACCTGTAATTCCAGCACTTTGGGAAGCCAAGGTGGGTGGATCACCAGGGGTCAGGAGCTCTAGACCAGCCTGGCCAATGTGGTAAAACCTGTCTCTACTGAAAATATAAAAATTAGCCAGGCATGGTGGCACATGCCTGTAGTTCCAGCTACTCAGGAGTCTGAGGTACAAGAATTACTTGCGCCCAGGAGGCAGAGGTTTCAGTGAGCTGAGATCATGCCACTGCACTCCAGCCTGGGTGACAGAGTGAGACTCTGTCTCAAAAAAAAAAAAAAAATACAGTGGATCTCAGAATAGGAGCCCCCTGCCTCCCAGACTAGCAGTGTCAACATCACCTGGAAACTCACCAGAAATGCAAATTCTCAGACCCCACCCAGACTTACTGAATCAGAGCCTCTGGGGCTGGGGTCCAGCAATCTGTGTTTTAATAAGCCCACCAGGTGATTCTGATGTGTATTAATGTTTGAGAACCACCAGTTTAGACAGATCTAAATTTAAGACTTGGTTTTTGGCAAACTACTTAATCTACACCTCAGTTTCGTCATCTGTGATGGCTGCATCTTAACGGTAACTACCTTATAGGCTTGTTGTGAAAATTATGTAATAAAATCCGAGTAAAGAGCTTATAAAAGTGCCTTCCACAGAGCACCAAAAAACACTTAATAAGAATTTAAGAGACTAGCATTTTTAAAGAGTTTAGGATAGTAAATACCAGGCACATAATAAATAGTATGCCCTCCATAATGCTAGCTACAGTATCAGTGGTAGTGGGAGTAGTAACATAACACTTAACACCTACGTTGTACTTACCTTGTACTAAGCATCCTTATAAGCCATTTTCATGTTATGTTTTAACACCTAAAACCACTCTATGAGATAGGTATAGCACAATTATCACCACTTTTGAGTTGAAGGAAACCGAGGTACAGAAAGTTTATTCCAAAGACAACTTAGCTATTAAGTGATAAAACAAGGATCCCAAATCAGATCGTTTCATTTCAGAGTCTGTGTTTTTAGGCACTAATCTGGAAAGATACAGAAGACAGAGAGAGAGGAGAATAACAAAAGGAAGGAGAAAGAGAATATGCCATTTTATATCATAAATTTTAAAAATAAGTCTTTTTTTTCCAAAAATGGAAACCATAATCTTGCAGAATCTGCAGCCAAAAAAAATGATGAATGGTGTTGCCTCCAGCCTGAGGTTTCAGGGAGGGGAAGAAAGATATCCAGCCAGAGACCCTGGAAATAGGTGGGGTGGGGTGGGGGGTGGCCTGTTCTGGGCTTACATCTTTTTCACTGGTAATGGTCTGGGAGGCAGGAAAATATTACCTGTCAGTGTCATTGGAGTTGGTGCTGTTGGGAAATAGCAAGATATAGAAAAGAGTCAAATACTGAGAACTCAGAAATCCTGGCGAACTTGGACCAAGACCTGCAGTAAAGTAATGCCAAGGGGACTTGAAGGAGGAGACAGGGGTGAACAGGTGAAAGCCCGAGGTCCTTTCAGTCTGCTGTCACACCGTGGACAGAAAACTGATGCTCCCTCAAAGAGCCAAGGTCCCTGTGGGCAGAAATTGCAGAGGCAATGCTCAGAAGGTGGGGAAAGAAACAAGCCCCTTTTCCTCCTTCCCTCACAGCCTGCAGGGTCACCCCTGGAGCATAGCCTTTTGTAGGTTCAGGGAGACTTCAGAGATAACTACATTTTCTAAATATGTCAGGGAAAAGCAACTACAAAAGATTGAGGTAGAGAAGAAAGAAATTCTTAGGTATGAGAAATATGTAGGCTGGAAATGACTGGGAGGCAGGAAGACTATATTGGTTGGTGTAGGATAAGGTTTCAAGAGCAGGAGAGTTTCAATTCAGTTCATCTATATACATTACATGCCTACTATGTGTTAATTTATCTCCAGGTTTTGGTAAAATTGAGATAAAGAAAACATGGTCCTGTCCTGAGATGTTGCTAGTGCAATTCAGGGAAGAACTGTAGATAGATAATTACACATACCAAAAAAAAATTTTATATATATATATATATATATACACACATATATATATGGCCATAAGATGTCCTGAGAACACAGAGTAGGAGTATGTACCTCAGTCTGGGCACAGAAGGAAGCAGCTATCAGGAAAGTCTTCTTGGAAGAGGCAGTACTTGAGCTGAGTCTTAAAAAGAATGGGCATTTCTTTAGGTAGTAAAAACCTAAACTCAACAGCCTTACATGATAAAGGTACTTATTACGTAACATAACACAGTGTCTAGAGGTATTGCAGGCTAATTAACTCAGCAGCGGGACAATGGCAGCAAGCAGCAGTCCCCAGTCTTTTTGGCACCAGTCGGTTTTATGGAAGACAGTTTTTCCACAGGCTAGGCTGCAGGATAGTTGGGATAAAACTGTTCCAGCTCAGATCATCAGGCATTAGACTCTCATAAGGAGCATGCAGACTTGATCCCTCACATACATAGTTCACAGTAGGGTCCATGTCCCTATGAGAATCTAATGCTGCCACTGACCTGACAGGAGGTGGAGCTTAAGTGGTCATGCTTGCCCAAGGACTGCTCACTTCCTGCTGTGTGGCCCAGTCCGTGGCCCAGGGTTAGGGACCCCTGTTATACAGGACCTGGTTTCTTTCATCTCTGTTCTGTCTTCCTCCATGTATTAGCTATGCTCCCAAATTTCTATCCCTCATGGTCATAAGATGGCTGCCAAAACATCACACATCACATCTGGACACACCTATGTCAAGATAAAGAAAAGGTTACTTCCCTTTCTGCTTCTTTCTTCTAAGGAAATAAACATTTCTCAGAAGCATCTTCATGACTTTCCCTCATATCTCATTGCCCAGAATAGTTATTTATGGCAACACCTAACCCAATCCCTGGGGAAACAAGGAATAAAACCATCCTAATTAACTTAGACTATTGAGATCCACCACCCAGAGGAATGGTTATTTAAACAAAGACAGTAAGGATGTAGATTGTGGAGGAATTAATAACATAAAACTTATGAAAGTACAAAACTTAATGGTAAAGTAGCATAGAGAAATATTCAGAATGCTCTGAAATTATCATAGTGGTGTGAAAAGTAACCTTACCTCTAGGATAAGGATTAAAGGACAAAATTATTAATAGCAATGTGAGCCAAGACAAACGGTCAGGGGATATGTATTATGAAATAATGTAAATTCAGACATCAAAAACATAAAATGTTGAGGGGGATAGTAAAAGTGTAGAGTTATCGTATGCAATCAAAGTTAAGTTGTTATCAGCTTGAAATGCAATGTTGAGCATAAAATATTCTATGTAAGCCTCAAAATAACTAAAAAGCAAACATTTATAGGAGACACAAAATACAAAACAAAAAAGATTCAAAAGATATCACTTCAGAAAACTATCAAACCACAAATAATGACAGCAAAGGATGAAGAAAGAAACACAGTCTCTACAAAAAATCAGAAAATAATTAACAAAATGGCGGTAGCCAGTCCTCACCTATCAATAATTACCTTGATTGTAAATGGAATAAATTATTCAATAAAAAGACATAAAAGTTTAGAAGGCCTCTAGTAACATTATACTTCAGGTTTTCTTCAGGTTTATAGAACCCAACATATGTGCTGCACATAAACTCTCTGGCAGGATTTCTTGGATGTTACTAACCTTTTTTCTCTTTCTTTTTTTTAAATTTCTGGTACTGGTCACTTCTCTAAAGCAGATCTCAGCACTGCATTTACCAACAGGACACCCTTTTACCACGTTGACCCTGAAGGTTTCTTTTACAAAGCTTTGTGAACTCAAGGACAATTAGGAGCTTTGGCTTTGGAGTGGGAAAAACTAAGGTTTGAATACTCCCTCTGCTGTCTCCGACCTTGAGCAAGTTATTTAACTTCTGAATCTGTTTTTCCTAAAATGACAATAGTATCTCTTTCTGAGAGTTGAGGTGAGAGTAAATGAGTTCTATAAAATACTATCCCTTATACTATGAAGAAATTATTCAAGCTAGAATTTTTTGCTTTGCTAATTTACAAAATAATCAGACAGTACAATTTGAGCTAAATCTTGAGGTTATATAAATTAATTATGATAGGAAATAACTTCTTAAATGGTTGGAGAAAGTCCGCTTGTGATGAGACACAGTTACTATTTATCACACTGAATCCAGATGCAGAGTCAATGTGTCATTTTCTTCTTTTTACTTAAGATCCTTATTTCAAAGGTGAAGCATCTAATCTTTTATTCATAACTTAGTATAGCACAAAGTTTTATCCATATCTTAGTATAGGACAATCTTAGAAAGCCTAAGGCAAATGTGACTTTTCTGTGTATATATGTGTATTTTGAAGAGTGTATAAAACTTATGCTAATGTTTGCATATGACAATAATATTAGAGAAATAGTCATGTCCTTTTTTGTAGACTTTTTTTTTCCCATACAGGCCCATAAACCTGTTGTTACCTTCAGAAGAAGCTTTAGACCTAGAATTACTTCCTTTTGAGAACTGACGTGCTGTCTTATATAGCCTGTGTTTATAAGTGGAAGGCACCTCTTAGGGCAAACATTTCTTTCTACAGAATTGAGCTTTTTTGTTTATGTCAGTGAGGGGTGATATTTATGTTAATAAAACATTATACTTTCAGTGTTTGTGCGCTGATTTGGAATTCCTGATTAAATGTGCCATGACTGTTGTCTTAATTTTTTAAAAAAAAGACATAGGGTGAATGAATGGGATTAAAAAACAAAACCCAACTCTACACTGCCTATAGGAGACTCACTTCAATTTTAAGGACACACATTGTCTGGAAGTGAAGGAACAGAAAAATATTTTATATAAATAGGAACCAAAAGAAAGCAGGGATAGCAATAGTTAAACAAAATAGATTTTAAGTCAAAAACTGAAAAAAGAGACAAAGAAGGACATTTTATAATGGTAAAGGTGTCAATTCATCACGAGGATAAAGTGATTACAAGTATATATACATGCTGGCTAGGTGTGGTATCTCACACCTGTAATCCCAGCACTTTGGGAGGCCAAGGCCGGCAGATTGCTTGAGCTGAGGTCAGGAACTTGAGACCAGACTGGCAACATGGCACAGCCCCATCTCTACAAAAAATACAAACACACATGTAGTGGCACATGTGTGGTCCCGGCTACTCAGGAGACTCACTTGAGCCCACGAAGCAGAGGTTGCAGTGAATAAAGATCGAGCCACTGCACTCTATCCTCGGTGACAGAGTGAGATCCCATCTCAAAAAAAAAAATTATATTATATGCATGCAATACTGGAGAACCTAAATACATAAAGCAAATATTTAAAAATCTGAAGGAGATATAAATTTCAATATGATAATAGTAGGGGGCCTCAACATACCACCTTTAATAATGGACAGATAATGCAGAGAGGAAATAAGTAAATATTGGACTTAAACAGCATTCAAGGCCAAATGGATCTAACAGACATATACAGAGCATTCCATCTAACATCAACAGAATACACATTCTTCTCAAGAACATAAAACATTCTCCAGAATAGATCATATGTTAGGCCACAACAAGTCTTAGTAAACTTAAGAAGACCGAAATCATATTAATATCTTTTTGACCACAGTGATATGAAACTAGAAATCAATAGCAGAAGAAAGTTTAGAAAATTCACAAATACATAGAAATTAAACAACATGCTGCTGAATAACCAATGGGTCAATGAAGAAATTAAAATAAAAATTGAAAAATATCTTGAGACAAATGAAAATAGAAACACAATACACCAAAACTTTTGGAATTTAGCAAAAGCAGTTCTAAGAGAAAAGTTTAAGCAATAAATGCCTACATCAAAAAAGAAGAAAGATTGGGAATAAACAACTTAATGCTATGCCTCAAGGAAATAGAAAAGGAAGTACAAAGCAAGCCTAATGTTAACAGAAAGAAATAAATAATAAAGATTAGAGCAGAAATAAATGAAATAGGGACTCATAAAACAATATAAAAGGACAAAGAAACTAAGGGTTGTTTTTTGAAAAGATTAGCAAAGCTGACAAACTTAACAAAAGCTACGCTAACCAAGAAAAAAGAGAAAAGATCCAAGTAAATAAAATTCTAAATGAAAGCAGAAGCATTGTAATGCACTGACACCACAGAAATACAAAAAATCGTAAATGACTGCTGTGAACCATTACGTGCTAAAAATTGAATAAGCTAAAGAAATGGATGAATTCCTAGACACATGCATTCTACCAAGACTGAATCATGAAGAAATAGAAAATCTGTACAGACTAATAACAAGTGAGATCGAATCAGTAATAAAAACTTTCCCATCAAAGAAAAGCCGTGGATCTGGTAGTTTTAGTGCTGAATTCCACTAACCATTTAAAGAAGAACTAACACTAATTTGCTATAAACTTTTCAAAAAAGCTGAAAAGGGGGGAACACTACAAAGCTCTTTTTATGAGGCCAGCATTACCCTGATTTCAAAGCCAGACAAGAACCTCTCAAGACAGGAAAACTACAGGTTAATATCATTAATGAAGCGATGCAAAAACTCTCAACAAAATACTGGCAAACTGAATTCAACAATATGTTAAGAGGATCATTCACCATGATCATGTAGCATTTATCCCTGGACTGTCAGGATGATTTATGATTTGCAAATCAATAAATGTGATATACCACACTGATGGAATGAAAAGAGAAAAATCATATGATCATCTCATTAGAAGCACAAAAAAGTATTTGACAAAATTCAACTTTCATGATAAAAATACTCAACAGATTAGGTGTAGAAGAAATGCACTTCAGCATAATAAAGACCATATATAGTAAGTCCACAGTTAAGATTATATTCGATTAAAAAATCAAGTCTTTCCTCTAAGACTCAGAAAAATATAAGGATATCTACATTTCTATTCAATATAATATTGGAAATTCTTGCCAGACCAACAAAACAAGAAAAAGAAATAAAAGGCATCCAAATAGGACAGGAATTAAAACTGCTGCTGTCTGTCAATGTTACGATCTTATACATAGAAAACTACAAATTCCACAAAGAAAAAATCCTTTTAGAACTGATAAACAAATTCAATAAAGTTGCAAGATACTAGATCAACATAGAAAAATTTGTAGCATTTCTCTATACTTGAAACAAACTTTCCAGAAAGGAACTCAAGAGAACAATCCCATTTAAAATAACTACCAAAAAATTAAATAAATAAATAAATAAATAAATAAATAAATAAATAAAATACTTAGGAATAAATTTAACCAAGGAAGTAAAAGATCTGTACACTGAAAACTGTAAAATATTGATAAAAGAAAGTAAAAAAAAGACACAAATAGAAGAAAAACTATCTTGTGTTCTTGGACTAAAATAATTAATAGTGTCAAAATATTCATATTACCCAAAGTGTTCTGCATATTAAACGCAATTCCTATCAAAATTTCAATGCCATTTTTCATAGATGTGGAAAAAATTGTAAAATATAATTTATATGAAACCACAAAAAACTCTGAATAGCAACAGTAATCAAAAAGAACAAATCTGAAGGCATCATACCACCTGATTTCAAACTATACTAGAAAATGATAGTAATTAAAACATGGTGCAGGCATAAAACTAGACACATTGACCAATGGAACCAAGTAGAGAACTCAGAAATGCATCAACAGTCAAGTGATTTTTGACAAAGGTGCTAGAAATATGCAATGGGAAAAAACAATCTCTTCAATAAATGATATTGGGAAATTGGCTATCCATATTCAAAAGAATAAAATTAGACCCTCACCTCACACTATATACAAAAATCAACTTAAAGCCCATTAAAGACTTAAACATAAGGCCTAAAACTGTAAAACTACTAGAAGAAAACATGGGAACATGTTTAATTTGGGCCATATGTTTTTAGATTGTTTAGATGTTTTAGACTCCAAAAATACAGGCAATAAAAGCAAAAATAGACAATTGGGATTACATCAAATAAAAAGCTTCTATACAACAAAGGAAGCAATTAACAGAATGAAAAGACAAACTGCAGACTGAGAAAAAATATTTACATTCCATACATCTGATAAGGGATTAATATTCAAAATATATATGGGACTCAAACAGCTCTAAAAAAGAAAATAAATAATCTAATTAAGAAATCGGCAAGGAATCTGAATAGACATTTCTCCAAAGAAGACATGAATTGCTAACAGATATATGAAAAGATGTTTGACATCACTAGTCATTAGAAAGATGCAAATTAAATCCACACTGAGATACCACCTCATACCTGTTAGAGTGGCTACTGTCAACATGACAAAAGATAACAAGTCCTGGCAAGGATGCAGTAAAATGAGAACCCTTATACACTGTTGTGGAATGTAAATTAGGACAGCCATTATGGAAACCGGTAGAGAGGTTCCAAAGAAATTAACAACAGAATTATCATATGATCCAGCAATCCCACTTCTGGGTGTTTACCAGAAAGAACTGAAATCAATTGAAAACAACTGAAGTCAATTGAAATCAATTGTGTGTTGAAGAGATAGCTGTACTACAATGTTCATGAAAGCACTAGTCACAATAGCCAAGAGATGGAATCCACATAAATGTCCATCAACAAATGATGGGTAAGGAAATGTGCTATATTGACACAATGGAATACTATTTAGCCTTTAAAAAGAAGGAAATCCTGTCATTTGTGACAACATTGATGAAACTGAAGGACATTATGTTAAAGTAAGCCATGCACAAGAAAATAAATACATGAGGAATAATTAAACAATCTCACTCATAAGAGCAGTGAGCAGAATGGCAGTTACCAGAGGCTGAGGGTTGGAAAAATGGGGAGTTGATGGCCAAAGGGTAAAAAGCCTCAGTTAAATAGGATGAGTAAGTTTGATTTTTTTTTTTTTTTTGGAGATCTATTACACATCATGAATATAGCTAACAATTTATTACTATAATTTTCAATATTGCTAAGATAGTAAATTTCAAATGTTCTGATCACAAAAAAGTTAAATATTTGCTGTGATAATGTTAATCAGCTTGATTTAATCATTCTACCTTTTATTTTAAAATCATAACATCAGTTTGTATCCCACCAACATATACAACTATAATCTATCAATATGTAATAAAATGAATCTAGAAAAGACATTATTGGTTAATTTGGAAAATTTATAAGTATGTGTTGTAACTTATTGACATAAAATAGAATTGTACTAATATTAAATTTCCTTAGTATCTGTAGTTATGTAAGAGCATGCCTGTGTTATTAGGAAAGATAAGCTGAAATGTTTAAGAGTGAAATATTATGATGTTTGTAATTAAATCTCAAATGATTCAGCCACAGAGAAAAAGAGAACTTTGTATCTACACACACAGAGAAAATAATAAAGCAAATGTGCCAAAATATCACCTATTGGAGAATAGAGGTGAAAAAACTGTGTCTGTTCCCTGAGCTTTTGTAACTTTTCTTTAGGTGTGAATATTTTCCAAAATAAAAGGTCAAAGAAGGGAGGGAGAAAAAATATATTTTAGCTACTGAGGTCAAAGAAAAGAATGGGGGACAATTCTTTGCCATGTGGGACAGCTCCATGTTTTGTGGAACACCTATACCTTCCTGAGCTTCAATCTGCAATGCTAGTATTGACCTAATCACCACAGCATCCAAAGTAGTCCCTATAAATTTCTAAACAGAGAGAAAGGCAGTGAGCACCAATGCTTGGTATCTCCACACTCCATTGAAAACCATCACTAGATGGGAACCCATGTAGTGATGTGCCCTGGGTTAGGGTTGGAAGAATTTACAGGGATTAGAGCTAAATAGAGATTATTTCACTTCTCCAAGAGTGGCCTGTGGACCAGCAGTGCCAGCATCCCCTGGAGGCTTAATACAGATGCAGAGTCTCGGACCTCAAACCCTGGCCCTCTCAACTTCTGAATCAGAATCTGTGTTTTAACAAGATCTAGGTGATGTCAAAGCACATTGAAACTTGCGAAGCACTGCTTCAGGCTACAGATTTTAAGCTATGCTAGCTGGGCAAGGCCCTTGGTCGGGTGGAGGGTAGGGAGTGGGGCCACCCTCATTCCTGCTCCTAACTCAAGACTCAGCTCCTTCCTCATTCCTCATTCGTGCTCCAACACAAGACTCAGTGAATTGGATTCCACTTCAATTTTGGGTTGAAGAAAAGATTTGGTAGCTGAAAACATTTGAAAACCTACTCTCCAGCTCTCCTTTTACCAATGAGGAGATGGAGGTTCACAGAAGTTGGGTGACTGGTTGACATGCACAAGATGCATTTTTTGACGAAGTAAGGACTCAAATCCAGCACTCGCAATCCTGAGAGCAGTGCTCTTTGCACAGTGCTCTGCACAGTGCTCAGCAACATGATGTGAGGCTGGGTTAGGGATCTGCTACTGTCACTGTGCACTGCAGCCCCCACTTCCCTGCTGGAAGCCATTAGCAGACCCCAGCAGCAGGCAGATCTTATCTGTCTCCATGACTTATTTCTTTGAGAAACACCTCTCTGGCCCTTACAATGGGCCAGGCATGTGCTAAGCACTTTATAAATATTACCTAATTTAAACTCCATAACAGCTCCACGAGTAACCAAGGCACAGAAAGGTTATGCATCTGTGATAAGCACAAGTCGACCTCAGGCAGTGAACAGCTGTTAGAAAGCCACTGATGCTTGGCGCCCGATGTCAGAACGTGATTTTGGTTCTCTGTGGTGCATGTAGGGTAAACAGGCAGACTCAGTGAAACGAGAGTCCCTCCAGGTCTCTTCCGGGTGGGATGCAGGCTCTCTGCAGCCTTGCTGACCCAGCCACCAGTCTGAGAGCAGAACCTGCTTGACCAGGGTGAGGCTGCTGGGGGAGTATGGGTGTAGAGGGGATGCTCCCAGGTGTCGGGTCAGCAGGACCTGGGCTGCCCTGTAGACTCTGGGCGGCTGCAGATACACTTCCTGGCTGCAAACTGCAGCATAACACTGTCCTCCAACTCACAGACCCTGACCCTGCTTTGTTTTCCATAGTGCTTGTTCGCAGGCTTCTGGATCATCCACAGATACTTAGACTACTTAGGCTTTTGCAGGACCCCCTGGCCCACATCTTCCCAATACCAAAACAATGTAGTCCTACCTCCTCATCCCCCATCCTGCCCAAACTCTGTGCTGGTCAAAAGAAAACAGTCTTCTTTCTAATCAAATCTGGAATTAGCTCCAGGACCTAAGACTCATTTGTTAAATTTCTTACAGTAATAAGCAAAGGCTGTCTGTGGATGTTATTCCCAATTGTTTCACCTCCCAAGGGCTGTCTGAGACATTTTGCCTGTAAAGGCCTTTACAAATTATCATCTGCCTCTTAGGCAAGCTTAGGATCTGAGGCGTTATTAATTTATTACTTAGCTTTGTGTAAAGACTCGTCTCAAAAAGGCCAGCAATTAATCACATCTCCCTGCTTCAAGAGTCTTGATTTAACTTTCTGTTTTTACTCATATGCGTGAGTTTGAAATAGGGAAATGACCCTAAAGGATATGTGAACCACCAAAGTGGTGGTTTTTATACACGTTCAAAAAGTGCAGCAAAACCGATTTAAATGGAAATATTTTCCTTCGTTTGGAAAGATTATGGCTCAAGCTTTATTTATGTGGATGCAGTTGTTCCCCGCTGGCCTGGAAGCATGCCCCTGAGGAAGGCATGTCCACTAAGCTACATCAGTAAATCCAGGGATCTCCTTTTCCAGTTCCAGCTGAGGGATGAAAACAAACTAAACAAAAGCATGAAAGTGGAAGTGCAAATTGCACTCCTGGTTCTTAAATTACATTTTAAACGCTATGTCCTTCAAACTGGTTCTAGATATGTCAATGATCAGTCTTGAGATTATTTAAATTAGCTGATTTTAACACTCTGCAGACTGACTTAGCAGCTACTGCTTTGTAATTGGTTCCAAGAATCTGGCTGTTAGTCCACGTTATGTTCACTCCCTGTGCCTGTCTCAGATTCACGCAGTGAGTCCAAAGGTGGGAACTTCAGTATTTGGGTTTCACTTCTTATGGAGAGCTTGGTTGCCAGTGTTATGGGCTGAAGTGTGTCTCCCACGATTCATACGTTGAAGCCTGAATCCCCAGTACCTCAAAACGAGACGTTATTTGAAGATAGGGTCTTTACACAGGTAATTCAGTTTGAATAAGGTCTTTAGTGTGGACTTTAATCCAATTCAACTGTTGTCCTTATAAGAAAAGGAAATTCGGACACAGGCAGGTTTAAAGGGGAGATGGTGTGAGGACACAGGAAAATGATGGCCATCTATAAGCCAAGGATAGAGGCCTCTGAAGAAACCAATTCTGCTCACCCCTTGATCTCAGACTTCTAGCCTCCAGCTATGAGAAAACCTATTTCTGTTGTTTAAGTCACCCATGTGTGGTACTTTGTTAGGGAAACCCTAGAACATCAATACACCCAGCTTTCATTCAGGTCTTACATTTACTATTCAAGCAAAAGAATATTACATTTGACTGTGGAAAGTTCTTGTGGTAAGAAGGAATAATCTGAGATGAGAATTTGGAAACCTTGGCAGACCACAGAGCAAGCTCATAGCCATCAGGTAGTCAGATTCTTCCCAATGACTGGGTAGCTAGCTGATTTGAATTCAGACCCTTAAAATAAGCGTTGCCTCTTACAGGTCAATTGGAGACAAGCTATGCATGAGCTAGAAAGACTTCTCTGGATTCCCTACCCAGAGAAACTGAGTCAGCATCATGAAAATGGGCTCCTGGTAGAAGAAATGTGGTTTGTTGAGTGGAATGAAAATATGTATGTATCTCAATCACTAGGTGTACCAGGATAAGTAATGTGAGCTACCACAACAAGCAAGCTGGAAAACTTCAGTCCCTTTACATGGAAAAGTTTGAAGTGCCTTCATAACTAACTATGATGTGGTTCAGCAGGAGCTTTCCTCCAGGCAGTGACTCAGGGATCCAGGATCCCTCTATCTTGTGGTGCTGCCATCTCAACATGGGGCTTTCAAGGTCACTGTGGAAGAGGGAGAGAGAGACAGAGGATGTGCACCATCTTTTAGATGCCTCAGCCCAGATGTAACACATAGGCCCGTAGTCCATTGGTTTCAACTAACATCAGGAGATGCTGGGGAGTACAGGGAAGCACACAGAATATTAGCAAACTCAGAGGCTCTCTGCCACATTCTTGAACTCTCAATATGCACTAGATAAAGTGCTAAGAACTTCACATATGGTGTCTTGCTTTGTCCCTTTTTTACACACGTGGAAACTGAGACTTAGAGAGGTTAAGTTGCTCAAGGTCATAGGAATATAAATGGTAGAACTCATATGGAGATTCAGACATAACTACTTCTAGAAGTCCATAGCCACTAGGCTTGATGGAACATGTTTTACTAAAAATCTCAAAGTTCTTATCTGTATTTTTATTTGCCGTCTAATTTATTCTGAAAACTGAGGGGGAGTTGAGCAGTCCAAATCCTGAAATGTTTAAAATGATTATCTCCTTTGTCAAAATTATCTGGGTGACTCAAAGATAGGAGACCCAGTTTAAGACTCACAGATTTTATAAGTGTATCATGTATAGCATTTTACTCTTGATGTTAAAAGATTTTACTGAGGTAGTATTTTCTAACAGTGTGCTTTGCTTTAGTTTGAGAGGAACATGCTAGGACATTTCACTTACTTGTCTGATTGCCCCAGAATACCAAAGAAACAAATACTAAAGTCAGGTGATGGTCCACAGCTTACTTGTTGAATTTTCATAGATAGCAGCTGAAAAAGAGACATTGCCCTCAAGATAACCTGCAACTTATAAACTAAGAAGAGCTGTGTAATCTCGAATGGTCAAGAAAGGTCTGGAAAAATACTGGAGTGGGGAAAGGTCACTGGCCCCAAACAAATCAGACCCACCTAAACATTGATCAGAGCCATGCCCGTGCCTCATGGCTGAAGTTAATTCTCTCTGCCCATTTGTAATGTGATAAATTATCATTTTTAAGTCATTGGTCATCTTCAAAATATGCTCTTTCCCCTTGGCCTAAGACCTACTCACCCATTGGTTTTAAACACTCAATAACTTCAGTAACACAGTGATTTTACTTTTTAAAACTTATTTAGAGGCACATTCATATGGCTTGAAACACACTTCTGACCTGTGAGCCTTGCCCGTGATTTGACCTTGTCTCCAAGAACCTTACTTGAGACAATAGGGAAACCTCAAACATTCAGACTAATTGTGTAGTGGGGGAGGATAGAAACCAGATGAAGTTAGTGGAAAGTCTGAGTTATAAAAGAGTATAATAAATACCATCCTGCTTTTTTCCCAGCTATTTTTTAAGTCAAAGTGTTGTTAATAAGTTGTTAAAGGATAGGTGCTTTCAAATATTGGTTCTTGCATTGGTACCTGTTAAGGGTTTGGGGCCCTGTTTTCATTGGTTTGAAGCAAAATGAGAAAAAGAAGAGAAATGCAATGATTTGTTCAAAAGGTTAAATTTATTCAGCTTTTACATTTTTATATTAACTCCCATTTCTTTTGTTTTTTAAGTTAGTCTCTAGTAAAACAAGGGAGAAATGCATTTTAAATTTTACTTTGCAAAGTAAACTTGACAATGTTGTAAATCTCCCACACATTTTAAAAATTTCACTCATCTATAAAATTTAGCAATGTTGGGCTCACTTACTTAGAGACCTGCCTTTCTTAGTGAAAGAGCAATAGATTGGTAGTTATGTGTCTATCGGTGTCTTTTACAATGGAGGCAGTAGAGAAGAGTGTTTAAGAGCTTGGAGAGCAGTGTTTCACGGGCTTTGTGATCAGCCAGCCCTCGATGCCAACATTGGTTCCACTGCTTTCAATGGTGAGACCTTGGGCAAGTCATGCAACATCTCTAGATCTCTCTTTCCTCATCTATAAAATGGGAATAATAATAGCACAATATCTATTTCTTTGAGTTCATATAAAAAGTCAATGAGAAAGCAGATGTGAAGCAATTAACACGTAGTAAATTATTAATGAATGTGAACTATTACTAACATTATTAATGAATTAATGGCTGCCTGAACGCTTAGTAGTTGTTGACGTTGCACTCTTTATTATAAATTTGCCAGGCAAACCCTGTCTTCTGGAATGTTTCCAAAATGAATTGATCTGGCCCTGTTAAACAAGCCCAGGTTTTAGATTATGAAGCATTGAGACCTTGGCTCCTGATTTTCCCTTCTCCAGAAGCAGAAAGAAGAAATCCTCTCTGCTCCCCCCACCCCATCTTTGACTCTAGTCCGGATGCCTTTGCTGTCATCGTGCTGCTTTGCAGATGTTGTTCAGGCTCTGCAGACCCTCAGGAAAACTGAAGACAGGCAGTGGCCACAGCCCTCTGGGCTCTTCCCATAGCTACACTCAGATTCTTGAAAGAGCTTAGGGACATCGTTTATCTGACCGTATTATTTTATGCAGAGGCAGCAAAAGTCAAGACAGTTAAAGCAACAGGTAGCAGTGAACTTAAGGAGGAAACCAGTCAAAGCTGAGTGCATGTTTAAATCATTATAGTCATGCACTGCGTAATGAGGTCTTGGTCAACAACAAACCCCATATACGATGAAGGTTCTCCAGTAAGCTGAGGTTAATTTATTCTTAAAGAAAGAAACCCCTTTCTATAAGTTTAGTGTATAGTGTTTATAACCTCTACAGTAGTGTATGGTAATGGCCTTCACGTTCACTCACCCCTGACTGACTCACCCAGAGCACCTTCCAGTCCTGCAAGCTTCATTCATGATAAATGCCCTATAAAGGGGTACCATTTAAAAATCTTTTATGCCAAAGTTTTATTGTGCCTTTTCTATGTTTAGATACATAAATACTATTGTGTTACAATTGCCTATAGTATTCAGTACCATAACATATTCAGGTTGATAGCTTGGGAGCAAGAGGCTATGCCATATAGCCTGGGTATGCAGTAGGCTATATACCAACTAGGTTTGTGTCAGTATACTCTATGATGCTCGCACAGTGATGAAATCACCTAAAGGCACGTTTCTCAGAACACATCCCTTCATTAGGTGATGCCTGACTGTATTTCTTCACTTCTAAATAACAGCATGTTGTGTGACCATAACAAGTTCCTTCATGAGCCAAAGCAGTTTGCACACATCTGCGCTGGTCCATCACCGAACACGGAGGGAGAGTTCAACTTGGGGATCCAGTTAAATTTTGTTCAGCATTCAGTACCATTTACCACACTCAGAACTGTCCCTGCCTCTCTTTTGACATCTTTTTTTTTTTAAACAGAGTTCTTCTCTGTTGCCCAGGCTGGAGTGCAGTGGTGTAATCTCTGCTCACTGCAACCTCTGCCTCCCGGGTTCAAGCAAGTCTTCTGCCTCAGCATCCTGAGTAGCTGGGACTACAGGCACGTGCCACCATGCCTGGCTAATTTTTGTATTTTTAGTAGAGACAAGATTTCACCATCTTGGCCAGGATGGTCTTGATCTCCAGACCTCATGATCCACCTGCCCCGGCCTCCCAAAATGCTGGGATTACAGGCATGAGCCACCACACCCGGCACTTTTGACATCTTTTTCCCTCTGCTCCCAATCACCCAGTGCCCTCAGATCACCCTATTCCAGCACCCTGTTACCCGTTCTCATAGCACCTTGTTCTTCTCTAAGACTTTATCACAGTTCAAATTTTATTTCTCTCCTACTAGATTCCAAGCTCTCAGAAGAGCATGCTCTGCTGTAGCTCAACATTGTATGCCAGCTCTTGGCACGACGTCTGGAACATCACAGACCTTCAATAAACATTTGTGGAATAAATGAGCGGATGGATAGATAGACAGATGAATGGATGGATGAGGCACCTGTGCTACTATTGTCTTCCCATGGGATTGTAGCATTAGAGTCTTGCTATTTTTCCACCATCAAAATGCATTGGTCTTATTTTCCATGTGTCCTTCTCCCTGCTTTCTGAGTCTCTTTAGGTTATTAAGCATATTTAAATAAATACTCTCCCAATTAACATATGTGATTTCAGTAGGAGCCCTTCTCAAACAAAATGCCTGAGGCTTAACTCTAATGGCAAGTCTCTAGGCCTTACAGACCTATGAAAAAAATAAGAGGTTGAGTCAGGAAGTCCCTTTGGTAACTCCTCAATTCAGCAATGTAGAATAATGTAGAAGCCACGCAAGTAAATCAGGGAGACAACGTACTGAATACTTAAGAGCAAGGCTTCTGCAATCAGAGGTATCTGTGCAACACTGGGCACATTGTTTAAGTTACCTTCATTTAATGTTTTGACATTTTTGATATATAAAGAGTTTAATGGCCTGGTGCAGTGACTGACACCTGTAATCCGAGCACTTTGGGAGGCTGAGGCAGGTGGATCACGAGGTCAGGAGTTCAAGACCAGCCTGGCCAATATGGTGAAACCCTGTCTCTACTAAAAATACAAAAATTAGCCAGGCATGGTGGTGCATGCCTATAGTCCCAGCTACTCGGGAGGCTGAAGCAGGAGAATTGCTTGAACCCAGGAGGTGGAGGTTACAGTGAGCTGAGTTATGGCTACTGCACTCTTGCCTGGGCAATAGAGGGAGACTCCACGTAAAAAAAAAAAAAAAAATTAAATGTGGGATGCTGTGAGGTTTACGAATTAAAAGAAAGAAGCCTCTGATCCTCATTCCCAGTCCCCAGCTCTCTCAGCCTTTTAGAACGATGAAGATAAACCCAGTAAAATCACAGATTATTTTCCCATTCTAGTCACTGTAGGGTGCTTATTTAATGTACCTTACCTCAGTTTCCTGATCTGTGAAGAAGAGGTGATACTAGCCAACTCACATGGTTATTACGAGAAATAAATAAGATACTCATCCAGAACACTTAGAATCATACCTGGTCTGCCTTGATTAATGTTAGCTATTTGTTATGCTAACTTATGCCTTGTTTTTTCCATTCTAAACCCCGTTACTGAGTGATCACATGCTTCATTTATCAAACATAAGCATCTTTCTCAAAATTCAAGCCCAGATTTGACTTGCCACCACTGAGCAAGACTCCATCTCAAAAACAAACAAACAAACAACAACAACAAAAAAACTTAACTTTTGCTAGCAGGCCTGTTCCCCAAAGTAGCATTCCAGGTGGTTTGGTGTACAAGATGATGTACCCCCTGGTGCGGTGACTTTGAAGAAGGCAACCTCGATGCTAAAGTGTAAATTATGGCATACATGCTTTTTTAAAAAGTTAGCTGTAAAAAGGAGGTGGGCTTTGCTGAGCAGAGAGCCTACCTAGGAAGCCCAGATGCCTAGCAGATGAGGGACTTACAGATCCTGTGTTCTTTTGGGGATTTGGGCAGGAAGGTCTGCTCCTAGGGCAACACCAGCATTGCACCCATTTATTGGCCTCAGTGTAATCAACAATCTGTATCATTGCCTGTGCCTCTGCTGATAAGCCTCTCTCAAGAGCATCTTTCCAATATTCTATTCTAGACTATGTTTACTCTTATGACAAACGCACATCTCATTATTAATTGAGGATCAGCGCGGACAAGCAGCTGTTGTTTCTCACTTTGCTTTAAAAACTTCAAAAGCCTCCATTAAACTCCCTCGACAAAAGTGTCCAAGGGGCCACAGCTCTCCTGTCACTTGGCATCATTTCACCTAAAAGCTTTGTTTATGTGGAAACTGGAGAAAAAGGGAGAGCAGCAAAAAGGAAGGCAAAATCTGAGAAACCAGACACTGATGTTGTGAACAGAAGCCAGAAGAACCGTGGAATGGCACCTTCCACCTTTTAACTGAAGCCTGGGTGCCATTGAAAACCCAGAGAGGACTTGCAACAAGCTGGTGGGCCTGGGGGCTGGGAGGAGGTAGAATGTGGCCCAAATCCCAAACCTCCCGGGAAAATTACCTTGGACCTTTTCAAAAAAAGTTCTGCTTCTTGGAAAGCAGTTCGCATTAAATCAGAACCATGGGCATGAAGTGCAGGAATGGCATCTCCTCTAAGCTGCGTAGAAATATGTGCCCAACTTCACTTCAACTGAGGCCAGCTTGAAGAACAGATCACATTACAGCAGGCTCCAGGCTGCCCACACTGAGAAAGACTCAGGAAAATGTGTGTAGTCTGTTGCAAAAACCTGAAGCAGGTGAGGTTGGTCTTTCCCTACTCTCCCATTTCTGGTTCTGTTGCCAGGCTGAAATGCAGTGGCACGATCTCAGCTCACTGCAACCTCTGCCCCCTGGGTTCAAGTGATTCTCCCACCTCAGCCTCCAGAGCAGCTGGGATTATAGGCACATGCCGCCACACCCAGCTAATTTTTGTATTTTTATTTTTAGTAGAGACAGGGTTTCACCATGTTGGCCAGGATGGTCTTGATCTCTTGACCTCGTGATCTGCCCGCCTTGGCTTCCCAAAGTGCTAGGATTCCCTGCTCACTCTTCTGAATTTCTTCCATCGCAGGTTTGACAAGCTGCTTGAAAATTAAACTGTCTTTTGGTCCTTGCACCTGGTAGGCACTTGGTAAATACTGGTTGAGTGAGTAAACAATTTTCCCCTAGAGTCCTGATGATTTGTAAAAACCCATTTACTCTTTCCAAACCTTTTTTGTCTTGATGACCTCATATTCTCCTCAAGACACCTGTCTCATGTTTGCCACAACTGGAAACTAGACATGAAGGGCTTTAGTATTGCCATTTATCCCATGGAGAAAATTGAGGTGTGTTTGATCAGGGTCACCTGGAAAGTATTTAGAGAAGCAGGCTCAGCATCAGGGCTCCTGGCTGGTTTTTCAATGCCCTTTCCACACAGCCATGATGCCTCTCGGGATAAGAGCTGATATTTATTGAGCATGTACTATATGCCAGACACTGTGCTAAGAGCTATACCTGTATTATCTCCTATAATCTCACGACCATCCCCTGATGTGACTATTATTATACCCATTTTACAGGGGAGGAAAATAAGGTGCAGAGAGAGGGGGTTAAAGTAAGGAGAGAGGGAAAGACACATTAGCTCAGAAAGGTGCAGCCAGGATTTGGCCTCAGGATGTCTGGCACAAATCTATGCACTTAACCACGATCAAATAACTGTCTTAAGATGAAAGTGATGTAATAGTACCCTGCCAAATTTTTTTTCTTTAAAAAGAAAATCAGAGAAAGAGGAAATGTTTATTCCCAAAGGATGGCCCCCTAAGGGTGAACTCTCTGGTATTTGAGGGCTAAGGGAGGCATCTGGGGGTAAATAGTACTCTGTGGAAACTTCTCTGCTCCAGAGCCCCCAGTCTTTGAAATCTGTGTGAATGGAACAAATACTGTGAAGAACACCCAAATGTATTCTGGTTTAGTGAAAATTGTTATCTTGGTTTTTACTGATCTTGCTTAATCTCTTACCTAAGGGGGTCATCTACAATAAAGAATCTATTTTTATTCCAAGGTCCAGTGAATTTCAATAGTTGTTTCCAATTCATGTCTCCTCTCATTTGGCTCTGTTTTGATTACAACAGAGAGGATTATATTGATGTTTCAATTCATATTTCCTCTCTATTAATAATACATTTCCAAGACTCACCTTCAAATAAAAGAGCAATATTCTCACTGAGTATTTAAGGGATTATAATCAGTTTCTCTCCTAATATTATATGTGTAATGCTTCTTATTGTTAAAAGTGCATTTAGAGTGGATGTAGTTTTAATATCAAAAAAAGGGAAAAATATTTCCTATATTAAGGTAACAAATGAAAAAAATGCAAATAAAACCACCATAGTAATGAAGGGAATGTATTAGTTCATATGACTAGGAAACTCAGCAGTTGAGCAGGCATGAGAAACTCTTAAGACTCAATGATGTCATTTGCCCCCTCTTTCCTTCTGTGTCCCCACCATCTGTTTCTGCTTCTCTGGCATTTGAGCCTCAGTTTCTCCCATTATGGTTGAATCTCTGCCATGTGCAGGGGCAGAGGGAAGAGAAACATGGCCTCAAACAGTTTTAAGCGTAATCACTCCTAATGAAAATTCTCAGAGGAAACCAATCAGAAACTAACATGCAATTCTAGTCTGTTTGCATTGCCGTAAAGGAATACGTAAGGCTGGACAATTTATAAAGAAAAGAGGTTTATTTGGCTCACTGTTCTGCAGGCTGTATATAAAGCATAAAGCCAGCAACTGCATCTGGTGAGGGCCTCAGGAAGCTTACAATCCTGGTGGAGAGCTATGGGGGGCAACTTGTCACATGATGAGAGAGGGGGACAAGAGACAGAGGAGGTGCCAAACTCCTTTTAAATAACCAGCTCTCGTGTGAACTAATAGAGCAATAACTCACTTGTTACCAAGGAAATGGTGCTAAGCCGTTCACAAGGATCCACCCCCATGATCAAATACCTTCCACTGGGCCCCATCTCCAGTATTAGGGATCACATTTTAACATGTGAGTTGGAGGGAACAAACATCCAAACCATATCACTTAGTGAGAAAACTAAACATAAAAATAAATTATCTGAAGGAAGGATCCACTGGGTTTCCATTGTTCAAGTGTGTAATGCTTGGTCAATAATCATGGTCACTGGGGAGGTTTTCAACTGGCCAGGCAAAAACACAGACCTTCTGGAATGATGGGCAGTGACAATAGGCACAGTATCCCAAAGACAGTTGGAAGCTGTAAGTAGAAACTGTCTAGTGTCATATGGGGCATTCTGTGGCCTTTGTAGAAACATAAGCATTATGTCAGGGTCAACTCTAATGCAGCCTTAATCATTTGAGCTAAATAGGAGATTTTGGCTAGAAATAGAATTTATATTGCCAGAACCTACTCTCCCAATTATACACCCCAAACACACACACACACACACACACACACACACACACACACACACCCCTACATATATACTTAGTGAGTGCCCACGAATACTAGAAAGATGCACAATGTTATGTTTCATGAAGCACAGACTCTACAACTTACCAAGTGTGGGATTGCTATGGTTTGAATGTCCTCTTCATGTTGAAATTAATTGCCATTGTGGTTAAGAGGTGGGACTGTTAAGAGGTGATTGGGCCATGAGGGCTCTACCCTCACTAATGGATTAATGTCAATGTTGCAGGAGTGGGTTCATTACTTTGAGGGTGGGTTGTTACAAAAGCAAGTTCAGCCTTCTCTTGCTTTTGTGTGTTCTCTTGCCCTTTTACCTTCTGCCATGGGATGACACAGCAAGAAAGCCCTTGCCAGATGCCAGCACCTTACTACTGGACTTCCTAGCCTACAGAACTGTGAGAAATAAGTTTATTTTCTTTATAAATACCCAATCTGTGGTGTTCTGTTATAGCAGCACAAAATGGACTAAGACAGTGAGCTCGAACAAGTTACTCTTCCTCGTCATACTTCAGCTTCCTCATCTCTAACAGGAATAATGGTATCCTGTACCTCTTAAGATTTTTGAGAGGATACATGTGTTTATATAGGTAAAACAATCAGCATAGTCCCTGGCACACAGCAAGTAGTACATAGGTGTTTATTGTTATTAGCATTCATATTAGTGTTGTGTGACCTTGGACAGGTTGTATCACATCTTAAGGTTGTTCCTTTTTAAAATGGGAATAATATACCTATTTCATAGCATGAGGTTTCAGTTAAAATAGCACATAGAGAGCACCAAGCATACTGCAAACAAATAAGGATGGCTATGATAAGGTGGAAAATGTATTTGTTTTACAACTCCTGGCCCCATTTCTAGGCCTTACCATGGTGAGAGAGAATGAAGATCTTGTGGTAGACCACACCCTGCTGGTGATTCCCTTGCCAGTGAATGTATTCCAGTGTTACTCCTGAATGTCCAGTAACTACAAGTGCCCAGTTGATCTATTTCTGTCTACAAATAGGTCTAACGTTTTAGCTAAGTAAATTAGCAAAACTCATGTACATCTGATAGAGAGAAAAGACAACTTCTCATCATTTAGATGATATTTAACTCTTCTCTTTTTTGTTTCATATTTCCTATTCCCATCCATAAAACCTTGTTTGAAATTTTAGCCTTAAAATTGACCAATAAATACTGCATAAATCATAGGCCACAAAACTGGTGGCAACTTAAGCATATGATAACAATTAAGATGGTATCCAAGCTAATCTTTAACATTTTCAAGTTTCTTTAAGAGTGAATTCATAGCTGTCTCCTGCATACAGCTTTGTCTTAAATAATTTCTGGCAGAATTTTATCACTTTATCATCTTTCTAATGTCAAATTACTCTTAAATCTCTTTTCCCAGAAACGTAATCTAGCTTTAAGTTCTTGGAATCTGAAAGTAGGCAAAATAACGGAGTAAAGCAAGACCCTGGGCCGCTTTGGAAAGTTTTGCCTAAGCCAACATTATTTCTTTATGCAGTTTTTAAGACTTAAATACCTATTTACTAGTAATCAATGCTAGGCAGTAGAAGGGACTCTTGGACTAGAAAGGGAAATGTTGGATATAGGTTTTTGTTTTCTTTTGTTTTATCAGCTTTATTGAGGTGTAGCTGGCATATAATCAACTGTACACAAAGTGTCAACTTTGCTAAGTTTTTATGTATTACACATACTTGTGAAATCACAACCACAATCAACAAAAAGAGCATACAAATCACCCTCCAGAAATTCTTTATGGCGTTTTGATTTCTCTTTTCTCTACTCCTAGAATGTTATCAATCTTTTCCAAGGTAAAAAAGAAAAAATACAATGTCTTTATAATTAGAAGCAAAGATTTTAAGACATATGGGAAAGCTAGAGAGAATCTAAGAGTGGGGCGATAACTCTTACAAAACTGACTTCGAGATATGGGAGAGGAGCGATTATTCAACCCATTATGTCAAGTGTCTGCTTTGCTAGCTGCAGGTCTGCTAACTATGAAAGGACGTTTGGGGCCAGGCGTGGTGGCTCACGCCTATAATCCCAACACTTTGGGAGACTGAGGTGGACAGAGGTTGTTCTAAGCCAAGATCATGCCATTGCACTCCAGCCTGGGTGACAGAGCAAGACTCCATCTCAAAAAAAAAAGAAAAAGAAAAAGAAAAGAAAAGAAAAAAAAGAAAGGACTTTTTGGGTGATGAATGACCTTGAATGATTTCTGAACACTCCATAAACTAGGCTCATCCCACCTGATGGGACTTTTTGAGGCCACATTATAAACAAATATGGGGGCATCATATTATAAACAAATATTTAAAAAGCAAAGTACATCCACTCTCAGTGACTTTTTGGAGTCACAGAAAGTCACCAATGAGGTGGAGGGCTGTAAAGACCAAGTCCCCTGACTTCTGAAGCAGAATTTAACAAGACCTAACAGTCCCAGATAAATCTCAAGACACGTACTTAGAAACTGAAAGAACAAAAAGATAAGACTGAAGGAAACATTCATCCTCTTCTGAGTCACTGCAGCTTCTGAGCTGGAGCCTCTTGTGAAGAACTGAAGAATTATGAAATATTTTGGCTCAGCAGGAGGAAGGAGTGTTCACCAGATTGTATTGCAACGTGCAATGCAGGAAATTATCCATCAGGTGGGAGAGGATAACACTGCAATTCCATTCAGATGAGACATCATCAGAAAAATGAAGGGTCTAGGTTGAAAAATGAAACAAAGCAAGATGAAATAAAATGAAATTGAATGAGATGAACTGAGGTTGGAGTAAGGGTTGCAGGAGACTAGAAGCATTTGAAAATATGTCAATTCCATTTACTCCTGGACCTTAGAAATATTTGTTTTCTATTATTCCATCCCAGAGCTCTGATTCACAACCTTTAAATTCCCTGGAAGTCTAAGATTAGGCCTAAGAGGATGGGGAAAAAGAGCACCCATTGATGAGGGGCAGGGCATAATATGTAGTTTTCAAAATGGATTCAATATGACTGAATCGAAATAAACACACAGCTTTATCTGTCAGACATGAAAGGACTTGAATCAGCACCAAATCTCTTTCCCCGAAAAGCACAGAGATACTAAAAGGGAATCTTATCAAGAAGTTTTAAAATTCAGAAGGAGATTGGGAGTAGCAGTCTTAAAACATACACGAGACAGGGTCTGTAGACAGATTGGGCTTACTGAACTCCTTTTGTCTTCTCTTTTGTTTTTCTTCTTTTTTCATAGAAGCTGATAAATGTCTGCATGCAAAGACAGTGGGGGGATTCGAGAAACATTTTCTTTCTAAAATAAACAGAAATCTTACCCTACTGTATGTGAAAAGACTTTTTTCTTAACATTGACATAGTGAGCCAGCCTTAGTTCAGCCTCAGAATTGTTTGTCTAGGCATAAAGATCAAAAGTCTCCTTTTTGAGCAAGCTTCCTTATCACTGCTCAGAGACTCTCTCAAACCCAGGAGGAGCCAAGCACAGATCCCCGTCATTAAATCAGAAGCCTCTCTGCACAGGGTAAATGGCTATTTCAGTTCTATCTTCCTAGGGGATTTATAGAAGCATCCTAGAAAGGAGCAGAAGTACTATTCCTTTTCCCAGAAGAGGGAGAGAGAGAGATGCTAGAGAAAAGCCTCTAGTAACCTGGGCAGTTTAATGTTCCTTTCTTTCTTGTTCGATGTTATATTTCCCATTTAAGTTCATTTACGATAAACTAGATACTACAAATGGGCTAAAAAGAAAATCATTGTTAACATTTCTTGAATATTCCTCAAAGCCTTTATATGTAAAACCAAATGGAAGTTACACTAACTTCTTATTTATACTTTAAATAAGATTCTCACTTAACGATGTATGCAGTGAAAGTGTCAGAATATATTTCACAAATTCTCAATTGGATAGCTTGATTATTTAGAGTATTTTTCCTTCCTTTTTTCCTTCCTTCCTTCCTTCCTTCCTTCCTTCCTTCCTTCTTTTCTTCCTTCCTTCCTTCCTTCCTTCTTCTTTTTTTTTTTTTTTTTTTTTTTGACAGTCTTGCTCTGTTACCCAGGCCGGAGTGCAGTGGTGCGATCTCAGCTCACTGCAAACTCCTCTTCCTGGGCTCAAGTGATTCTTCTACCTCAGCCTCCTGAGTAGTTGAGACAACAGGGGCTTACCATCACGGCCGGCTAATTTTTGTATTTTTAGTAGAAATGAGGTTTCCCTATGTTGGCCAGGCTGGCCTCGAACTCCTGGTCTCAACTGCCTGCCTCAGCCTCCCACAGTGCTGGAATTACACGTGTGAGCCACCACACCCAGCCTTAGTTCCAGTATTTTCTTATCATAAACTCCCTTTAGTTAAATCTTTCCTAACTTGTTTCCCTAGGATAAACTTTTAGAGGTGTTGAGTCAAAGATACATATGGGATATGGCTTCCTAGAATGGTTGTTGCCAAATTGTAACTTCCTCAACACCTAACCCCCACTCGAAGTTTTATCCATCTATACTCCCTTCTCTTATACTCATGGCTCACACTGGGTATTGTCAGTCTTTTGTTAATTCAATATGGCGAAATTAGTGTCTCGTTTTAATTTTATTTCTTTAATTATTAGTAAGGTCAAATAATTTTCATATATGTATTGTCCATTTCTTTTTCCTTTATTAATTTGCTATTCATGCTCTTAGCTCGTTTTTGAGCTAAGAGATGTTGTGGTGTTCATCTTTTTCTTTGTAAAAACCCTTCATATATAAAATATATTCTTTTTAAAATAAATTTTTAATTATTATGTGTACATAATAGTTATACATATTTATGGGGTTCATGTGATGTTGTTATTCAAGGATACAGTGTGTAATGAACAAATCAGGGTAATTGGGGTATCCATCACCTCAAGCATTTATGGAGAGCAGTATGGAGGTTACTCAAAAACTAAAAACAGAACTACCGTATAATCTAGCAATCCCACAGCAATACGCACCAAAAGGAAGAAATCAGTATATCAAAGAGATAAAAGGTATTCTTTATCAGATTTTAATACATTATACATTTCTTTAATTTTTGTCATTTTCCCTTTAACTTTTAAACAGTACTTTTGCCATATACATTCAAATTTTTTTTTCAGATAAAAAAAGTAATTTCTGCCCTTGTAAACATGCTTACAAAGTTCTCCACTTATCTCTGCTCTCCAGGAGGAGACGATAGCTTTTAAACAAGCCTATGAACAATGTTCCGTCAAACTTCTATGACTATTCTTGTTACACTTTTGAACTAAAAGAGCAGAGGCAGCAAACAGAAGCAGTAAAGCTTAAATTACAATGGAATAGCATCCTATATGTTTTGGCTCACTAAGATTGACTTGCATTTGCTAATTTGTCACACGTTATGACAAGTCCAGCGAAGCTGCCAAATATACAATGACGCCCACACGCATTCTTATTCTTCTTCATTTCAGTGCTCAGATCCATTTGGATCCCTGTTTCCTTTGGGGGAGCTCTGGCTCCTTTCTCTGAGCTTCCTTGAGCACCTTGGATGCTAAGTGCAGTGTGTTTAACTAGTTAGAGTGGCTGTGAAGCAGAGCCAAGGCAAGAACTTCCTTGTTAACAGAGAGTTTTCCAGAGAGTTGTTTGGGATGCAACGGTCATGGACCCATAGTGGGTGGTGGAGCTATATTACCTCAACTCAGGCTCACCATCTTTTCATAGACTAAAAGTCGCAGAACAATTGGCTTCTCTGAATGTCATAGTAGGGGCATGCACTCTGCACAAGAGAAATCCATTTTACCCAAATGGGATTATTTCCTATAACAAGATAATAGCCAATCGGAAAACCTCGCCAATGTTAAAAATCCACTGTGCTTGGCCTAAGTCTCAGTGTCTGGAGTATTAATTTCAGTTGTTTGTGCCTGCCCAGCACCCATTTGCCCTTTTTGCGTTGATAGAACTTTGATACTCCTTCAGGAAATCTTACTGCCCTCACTGTCCAAACATATCATTTGACGATGGAGATGTGGAGCCCATCCCCTGAAGCTAGCACAGACATACGAGCCAGACCTGGCCAATGAGAGCCATCCATTCACTTTGGCTACAATGATTGGTTCAAGAGCACGTGGCCCAAACTAAATCAATAAAACTCAATTCCTAGACTTTCATATTCTTGGGAAAGAAATACTTCCTTTCCACTGAGGATACCGAGCTGATGAGTTGAGAACCTGGGACTTTTGGTTACAACCTTGCTCCATCCTGGCCGAGCATGCCTGAATGAAACCAGCCCAGAAAGTCATCCAAGAAACAGGAAGTGTCTGAGTCCTGATAACAATAGTAACTCCCAACTCTGACTCACGCCTAAAATTGCTATCCTCCTAAAACTATTTCCAGAGCCAATAAACTCCTTTTTCTGCATAATTCCATGTGAGATGAATTTTTACCACCTGAGCAATATTGTTTTACATGACAGCTTCTTATTAGTTCTGAACCCCTTGGCAATAAAGCCGTGTGTGAAAGGAGCACTGGTTTGGGAGTCTAGGTTGCAGTCACTACTTTCATATCCTTGGGCTAGTCGCTTTATCTACATGGGCTCACTTTTCTCATCTGTGAAAGAGGTTATTGGAAGAGAGGAATTCTAAATGTCCCTTTGAAGGCTATAAGTCTTGGCTCAGTGATAACACTGTGTCAACACTTCAAGTTAATCTGAGGTTCTGGCTCCAACTGCCACCTCCACGACCCAGTGGCAAACGACACTGATTTATTTTAAAAGCTGAAAGCTAAAAGGACCATAGTATGCTTTTAGAAGCTAGCAGATAGAGCAAAAACTCTGTAGAACATTGCTGGGATGTAGATTTCCCCGGAAGTATGTTAATGAGGTGAGTAATATATTAATACATTAACTATGATAACTATTGTATAGATTAGTAATAAATATTTTGTTTTAAAAAGGTCTGCCACTCCAGTTTTGCTGAGCTAAAGTAAACGAAGATCTGAGTTATGTCAACAGATGACACAAGTGTTCAGCAGTGAGGCTGTCTGCCCTGAGGAGGGGAACAGAGAAGGCAGGAAGGGAAGCCGGTCTCACTGCCAGTTCTTCTTCGTCAGAGCTCCGTTATTTATTTGATGAATTAGCAATCCTCAGAACTTCAGACACGATCACAAAATGATATTCCGGAAATGCTACTCAGACTGTATAATTCTTCCAACCCTTCATTGATTCCCAAGCGCCTTTGGGACAAAGTGCAAACCCGTTGGCTTGGCACATGAGCCCTCTGTGATGTGAGCCTGGTTCTAATTCCACATCGCAGTGTCATCTCCTCCCACGTCTCTTTATGTGCCTTACCTACACTAAGTAAATAATAAATAGGTTAATGCATAGAAAAAGCTAAACAGGCCGGGTGCAGTGGCTCACGCCTGTAATCCCAGCCTTTTGGGAGGCCAAGGAGGGCGGATCACGAGGTCAAAAGATCAAGACCATCCTGGCCAACATGGTAAAACCCTGTCTCTACTAAAAAATACAAAAATTAGCTGGGCTTGGTGGTGTGTGCCTGTAATCCCAGCTATTCGGGAGGATGAGGCAGGTGAAATGCTTGAACCCAGGAGGTGGAGATGGCAGTGAGCTGAGATTGCGCCACTGCACTCCAGCCTGGAGCCTGGCGACAAAGCAAGACTCTGTCTCAAACAGAAAAGAAAAAGCTAAACACCTGGCATGATTTCTGGCATTTAGTAAAGGCTTATACACGTGGCTGTCATTATGACGTACTAGTTATACTCACAGTTCACTAAAGGTGCAGTAGTGGTCCTGGATCTGTTTGCACTGAATCCAACCTCTCTCTTCGCCTGCTATAATTTTGTCCACTATGGCTGATCCTTGCAGGCTGCAGTTCACAGGCTCTTGTGTCTCAGACTTCCAGCTGGTTGGGTTAGACCAGGGAGACACACTGGAGGGTAGAAAGAAGAAAGAAGCCAGGATATTTCTCTCCTTGTCGCTTTGGGTGATTTCTGCAGCAGTGACTGTCTTCTCTGTAGTTCCAGCTCTTGCTAAACAGGTCCACTGTGGTTCAGCTTCTGGTTCCTTCTTTTTCCTTTAGCAGAGTTGGTAGTGGTTTCCTGATTCTTGATGCTAATCTCTGCATTGCCTTGTCATGCATGTTAACTCTCAGCATCTCTCTCTACGATATAGCCAATCCCCTGCTTTCCATTGCCTGCACTGTACATCCTTAAAGAGGTGCCTGTTTTCCTGGAGGGACCCTGACTGGTTCGCATAGCACACTCTCATATCTTGGATCTTTGGTTTTCGCCTTACTTCAGCCTCCTCATCCTCAAGGCCAACTCCGAGTCATCCTTCGTTCTACCATCTTTGTTCTACCTCCATCTCCTCTTGGAAGCTGTGTCAGTTTCTCCACCTGCCACTTCCTGAAGGGGGGATTTCGTTTTCTCTTCTAAACACCTCTCTCCTGACAAGTGGTTTGTTCTTGGAAAACTCCAGTACGGATTTAATTTTCTTAAGGGCAAATTGCAGAGCATGGTATCTTACAGAACATGGTATCTCAAAGTCATCACATGGAAGATGCGTTTTTTGAAAGAATGACTAAACTCATAATTAAAGAAATACTTTTCAAATTCAGATAAAAATCACTGTAAACTCTCCTTGTGACAGACAAGGACAGTTTACAATGATTGGCTCGATATGATTATTGAGTGGGTAAATTAATGATCATATCCACCCTGCCCCCAATTTTTTTTTTGCTAATAGGGCTCTAGTTCTGCTTGGAATGTCAATGTGCCCAGCCCTGAGAAGTACTTGTTTTCCCAGCCTCCCTTGCGACTCGAGGTGGCCATGTGACAGTGCTGTTGATAGAACAAGGGGAAGACTGCAGGGGAGGTTTCCAGGAGGGAAAAAGCCACTTTCTCTTTCCACCCTGGCTTTTCTGTGCCTTGAATGTTCATGTGATATCTGGAGCTATTGCAGGTAATGTGAAACTATGAGACAACAAGTGTGAGGGGAAAATACAACACGTTTAGGATAGCACAGCAAATGACAGAAAGAGTATGGTCTCTTACGGCATTGCTGGGTTTCTTTTTTTTTTTTTTTTTTTTAATAGACAAGGTCTTGCTCTGCCGCCCCGGCCGGAGGGCAGTGGTGCAATCGTGGCTGACTATAGCCTCGATCTCCTGAGCTCAAGTGATCCATCTCAGCCCACTGAGTAACTGGTACTATAGGCTCTTTTTGCTGTGCCCAGCTAATTTTCATTATTTGAAGATGGGGCCCTGCCATGCTTCCCAGGCTGGCCTCAAACCCCTAGACGCAAGCAATCCTCTCAGCTTGGCCTGCTGAAGTGCTGGGATTACAGGTGTGAGCCACTGCACCCATGATGGGTTCACTGGGTTTCTTGATACGAGAGAAAAATAAACTCTTCCTTTCCATTTATTGTTTTCTATTTTGTCACTTACAGTCAAATGCATTTCTGATATACATCAAATAACAAGAAAAATCCCTGGGATGGGAGAGACAGACAGTAAACATAAATAAAGAATATGCTAATTAATAGTTAGGAATGCCAAGAAAAAAGTAGACCTTGGTTAGGGATTTTGGGAGTATATAGTAGAGTCAAATTGTAATTTAAAATCAGGATGAGCCTGCTTGAGTTTTTGACTTTTGAACAGACTTTAACAGTTAAAGGAAGGACAGAGCCAGTCAGAGGGAGCTGACATTTAGGGATAATCTACTGCTGCTCTCTTTGGTCATTCCAGATAAAGGATGACAGAGTCACAATTTGATTATCTAGTACCTGTGGCTAATTTGGGGAACCCAAAGAAAAATAATAAGCTGTTGAGCATGATGGTTAATTTTATATGTCAACTTAGCTAAGCCATAGTAGTACCCAGCTATTTTGTCAAGCACCAGTCTAGATGTTGTTGCTATAAAAATAATTTTAGATCAGATTAACATTTAAGTTCGTAGGCCCATAATGTGGGTGGGCTTCATCCAATCAGTTGAAGAGCTTATAAGAAAAAGACTGACATCACCCGAGAGAGAGACTTCTGCTCGCAGACTGACTCTGGACTCAAGCTGCAATAGCAACTCCTCCCTAGGTTTCCAGCCTGCTGACCTGACCTGTAGACTTGCCAGTCCACAATTGTGTGAGTAAAACAGGATTTCACTCTGTCACTGAGGCTGGAGTGCGGCAGCATCAACATGGCTCAATGCAGCCGCAACCTCCTGGACCCACGCAAGCCTCCTGTCTCAGCCTTCCCTGTAGCTAGGATCACAGACATTGACCGCTATACCTGGCTATTTTTATTTTTTGTAGAGATGAAGTTTCACTATCCTGCCCAGGCTGGTCTTGAACTCCTGGGCTCAAGTGATCCTTCTGTCTTGGCCTCCCAAAGTGCTGGGATTACAGATATGAGCCACTGCACCCAGCCTACTTTGTAAAACAAAACTCTCTGTCTCCCTTTATGTATCTCTTTCGCTCTCTCTCTCTCCCCCCTCACACATACACACACACATACACACACACCGCCACCACCAATAGAATGTATAGATTTTCTTAATAGCAACCACACTGTCTTATATATATTTTATATATCCGTCAATCGCAGCATCTTACATGTTTGTGTACCTATTGGTTCTGTTTTGCTAGATAAACCTAATACATTGTATATAAAGAAACTCAGGGAAAGAATGAACTTTTAGCAGGAAACAAAGACGCTGTGAGATTTATGCCTCAGTATAGTAGAAACCATTAAGGATTGTCATTACAAGTTTTGTTAAGTATGTTTATAATTTTTTTTCTTTTTGATATTTTGGCTAAAGAAAAGCTTGATCTATCATCTTCATCTCTTTTGATCTAGAAGTAGCTACATTCCTTCCAGGCTCAATTTTATTAAACGTCAGCACTTTCCTTCTCTCTTCTGTGAAGTTGTATCTGTTAGAATCCAGTGGCAAGCATATTCACAAGCCGGTTTTCTACCAAATGCAGTTAGGAGTCTCCTGGCCATGGGGTCTGCATTTACTGATCTCATTGTCATCCAGGGGGTTTCTTTCTTGTTGTCAGAGTGAAACTGTAGCCCTTTCTTCTGCTGCTTGGAATGAAAGGTTGTGGTATGAAGAGAGTCTATCCATGGGAATAAATATTTGTGAAATCAGATTTTAGCATTTTAACTTCTGAGTGTCTTGCTGGGTTGGATTGCTGAAAAATGACAGCATCTCTGAGTCATGGAATGAAAGTCATATCAAAGTGCAGATGGGAATCTGGTTCTCACTTATTCTTCACTAATGGTTGAATAATCTGAAATAGGCTGGCTTCAGGCAGAATCAGACAGTGTGGGGATTTGATCCAGGCTTCCAGGTCTATTTTATGTCTTTCAGCCATTTAATCCCTTCAGTGGGTCCTTTCCTCTGTGACCATCACAGCCATCTCCCCTCTCCTGACAGAAACAGAGAAAACAGAAAACCCCTTCCCCCCTCAGACACCTCCCAGAGCCTCCTTCATGCAGATAGTAATTTAATCAGAAAACTGAATCTCATTAAATGCAGGTGGGCAAACTGGTTCTTGAACCAAATGTGACCTGTTTACCCTCTCAGGTTAAAAAAAAAAAAGTGTTTTGTATTTTTAAATGTTGTTAGAGATTTTAAAAAGAAGAAGAAAAATATGTAAGGAAGACCACATGTAGTCTATGAAACCTGGGCTATTTATTCTCTGGTCCTTCGCAGATAGTGTGCTTAGCGCTCTTGATTCTAGAGGGTGAAGCTGTTAGCAGTGGAATTGTAGGCATGAGTGAAGGCATGGAGGAATTTTGTGGTATGAGGCTTTGGCCAGTCCTGTTTAAAAACAAACTAAAAAAAAAAAAAAAGATAAGTTGTGGAAGTGTATTAATAACTCGTCCACAGGAAATGGATGCATTGTTGACAGATTTCTGTGTCTAGGGAAGAGCCTACTGCCTTTATTATCATGGATTCTTCGGAATGTTTCATAGTAGCTGTTTCTGTTAATATACACCCACCTTGAACCAGGTACTGACCAAAGTACTTTTCATGCATTTAGCCCATGTAATCCCCACAACTCTAAGAGGTAGGTATAGTTACTATCCCCATTTTGCAAATAAGTGAAACAAATCTTTGAGATTGAATTGGTCCAAGACACACATCTGGTTAGCAATCTGGGGCCACTGGCACCCACATGTAGCCACCACCCTATACTGCTTTTTAGCTCCGATGAAAGGAGCAAGACAGGTTTCCATTGTATAGCCCAGCGGAAGGTTCTTGATTCTTAAGCCTGCTTACCAGGCTCCTCTGTTTTCCATGCTCCGGCTCCTGCCCTCTGCAGCCCACCCTCTCTCCTAGCGTGGCTTCCAGCGTGGGGGTGGAGGAGACGCAGGCAGTGCAGTCACCGAGCTATGTTGTGCAACCACGTAATATATCCCAGTCCTTCAGGAAGTTTGACAAACTGGAATATGTGTTTAGATTTCTAAACTCGGAGGCATTTCAGAGCAAAGAGGATCTGGCTGTGTCCTCCAGATGGTTACAAATGGTTTCCCTCTCCCGTGTTTGGTAGGCTTGCAGCTGCCACAGGAATACAGCTGTTTACAGAGTGCAAAAGGGAATATGCAAGGAATGTCAATGTCATCAGCCCGTTTCTTTCTCCCTCAGGAAGGGAGAACAGTCAGGCTCGAGAGTGTCTGACATGAGAGCACATCCACCAGGTTCGGGAAGAATTTATTGAGATGTCACAGAAGGTCTGAAGCCCCAATACGAGCCTGGAATGCTGTGTGCCAATGGGCATGCATTAGGCTCCTACAGTTGCTATCACAACTGATCACAAACTGGGTGGCTTACAACAACAGAAATGTATTCTCTTCACAGTTCTGAAGGCTAGAAGCCTGAAATCAGGGTGTCGGTGGAACCACACTCTGAAGGCTCTAGAGAGGCAGCCAAGTTTTGTCTCTTCCAGCTCCTGGGTAAACTGCAGCCTCCAAACTCTGTGTCTGTGGTCACATTGCCCCTTTCTCTTCTGACTCTCTTTTCCTCTGTGTCTCTTATAAGGATACTCGTCATTGAACTTAGGACTCATTCAGATGATCCAGGATAATCTCTACATCTTATGATTCTTAACTATTTAATTATATATATACATTATTATTATATATTACATTGTTATAACACATAATATTAATATAATAAATATATATTTCATATATAAAAATTAGTGTGTTTGTATATATATATATATATATTTTTTTTTTTTTTGGAGATGGAGTCTCCTTCTGTCGCCCAGGCTGGAGTGCAGTGGTGTGATCTTGACTTACTGCAACCTCCGCCTCCCGGGTTCAAGCAATTCTCCTGCCTCAGCCTCCTGAGTAGCTGGGATTACAGGTGCATGCCACATCATCATCAGGCTAATTTTTGTATTTTTTGTAGAGATTGGGTTTCACCATGTTGGCCAGGCTGGGTCTCGAACTTCTGACCTCAGGTGATCCACCCGCCTTGGCCCAAAGTGCTGGGATTACAGGCATGAGCCACTGAACCCACAATTATATTTGCAAAGACCCTTTTCCCAAATAAGGTAACATTCATAGGTTCCAGGGATCAAGACATGGACATATGTTTTTGGGACCACTATTAGTCCACTGTATGTGTGTATTAACATAGGAGAGAAAAAGAGAGGGCGGGGCAGGGAAGGAACCTCTGCCTACACAGGGATTCTACCATCAGTTGGGGCAGGCTTTAATCACATTTTTGGTCAAGGGGAAATGCATCATTTGCAATTAGTAGTAAGTGTCAAAGATATAGTGACTTCAACAGTGAAGGTGCTTATATTTGCCATGTAATGAGAAGTGAAGAGATAGACAGCCTAAGACCATTATGCTGTCTCATCATCATTTGGGATTCAGGCACTGTCTATCCCTTTACCTCTTGTCTGTCAATTCAGCCTTAGTCCAAGGCTTCCATTCTTAAGATGGCCACATGATTCAGCCAGGATGCTGATGCTTCAGCCATCACATGTCTGTTTCAGGCAGGAAAAAAGAGGGGACGTGGGAAGGGTAGATGGCAAGTGCCTGCTGAACTAGCCTACTTACAGAGCTTTGAGGAGGGCACCCCCAGCACTTACATCTCACTGGTCAGAACACAATAACCCCTACCTGCAAGGCCAGCTGGGAAAAACAGGGGTGCCTGTGTGTGTGAGTGTGTGATATAGGTGTGCCTCTATAGTGAATAAAATGGAGGGTTAATTAGTAAAAATGTGAGAATGTGGGTAGGCAGCTAGCACTCTCTACCACAGCGGCTCTATAAGTCATACAAGTTTTTGCACCCATGTAGCAGAGGCAGAGAACACTCCTCTATCTTATAATAAAAACCAAAATAGTTAACCTTTGCTTAGTGCTCAGCACATACCAGGCTCTGGTCTTGGTGCATTACAGATTCATTAAAGCTCACAACAGCTATTCGACCTTGGTCCTGTGACAGCATTCCCATTTCCAAATGCAAACCTGAGGCTCAAGGGAGGTCAAGCAATTTTCCAAGGGTCACCAGGCTGGAAAGTTGCAGAACCAGGATTTGAACCAGATCTGTCCATTGGGAGTCCAAGCTTTGTGATTGCTGGATCACATGGCTACGCTGTGCTGGGGTCTTGAAGTGGCCTGAGGGGAGGACTCAACTCCTTCTGTAAGTGCAGTGACTACAGTAGCATGACAGCAAGGGTGACAGGTCTTTTTACATTATTAGACATGCAGTATTGACTTGGCAAATCTCTGTGTTGTGTTTCACTCCTCCTTTAAAAATATTTTTTAAATATTTCCACCTCCTACTGAGCTCTCAGCCTCCCACAAATATATAACCCCTTGGGTGCGCTTTACCAATTACTGGCTGATTGACACACAGAGTGCTAAATGGACTCTCCCAGACACAGCCCGCTGACCATGGTGCAGCTCCCAGCTTGGGAAACCTCTGCTCCTTCCCAGTGCCTGGGTGTTCTGCTCACTTCCCACCTGCATGGCTTTGTACCTACCAGTTCTTTTTTCTGGAATGTTCTCCCTTCTCTCTGCTTATCCTAAACTCAAGCTGCTTCCTCCAAGACCCAGATCAAGTGTCCTTTCACCATGACGCCTTCCTTCTCAGACCGCCCTTGCTGCTGTTCTCGCCCCTCTCTCCTCGCTCTCCCCTCTCCCTTTCCATCTCCCTGATGGCTTTAACTCTGGGCACCTTTTCTGTACCACTCCGCATTGAGTTGCCTCACATTTTTGTCCTTTTGGCCCACATTAGGCTGTATATATCTTGAAGACCAGTGGTGCATCTCATGCTTCTTTATGTTCCTGGATTCCCCCCACACCCTCATCACCTTCATGCCTACCCCCTCTCCTCTACCTGCAATGCGATCACCATTCCTCTTAGCACTGCCTCAGTGGATTATGGACCCCCTGAAGAGCTCTCACACACATATACACACGTATTCCATGAGCATGCACATGCTAGAGTCCAGCTCCCTTAGCCAGGATACAGATGATAAAAAGGGGTCACGCCAAGCAGGAGCAGGTGCAACTCATCTTGATGTGGTTTGTCCTTCCCTCCTGGGCCCCCTTCTGATGCGCAGCTGCCGGCAGCCCCATGCAGATGGGGCCCTGCCAGAGTTGAGAAAATAGCACAGGACTTTTTTGGCCACTGTCCTTTTAGCCTCAGCTCACCCCAACCTGCAGGAAAGACTTATACTAACAATCCACGTACTTCCATTTGTGGGGCTGTTTATAAGCATCAGGCTCTCCTGGATTTGACCTGGACCCAGTGCCGGGAGACCACATCCGTATCTGCAGCAGGAAGTCATGAAGCAGCGCCCGGTATACCCTGGACAATGTCTTTGTTCTCCAGCATCCCCGAAAGCCCATTTTTCCTGAATGTTCCCAAGTGGATGACATTTCTGCATCTCATTATTACCTATGAGAGTCCTCCATCACAGCGGAACTCAAAGAGTCTTAGCAAGGACATGAGGCCAACAGTACAGCATGACCGAGCAGACTGTTTCCCTGGGCTCTCCTGGTGCTACCCAGGAAAGATGAAGGCCAGGTGGGCTTGCTGCCTCTCCCTACCTTTGCTTTCTGCCCTAGGCTTCTGAGCTGGCTTCACAGAAGTGTTGGAAGGAACAGGCTCTTTGTTATCCATTGTTAACATCCTTGGTTATTGCATTGTTAATAACATCCTTTGTTCATCCACCGAATAGACCTCCTTCATCTGCTCCATTGTGAGTGACTGCGTTTAACTGGATGCGGACAAGCCCAAATCCCATCCCATTCTGTCTTTTATTTTTATTTATTTATTTTTTTTGAGACAGAGTCTTGCTCTGTTGCCAGGCTGGAGTGCAGTGGCACAATCTCAGCTCACCGCAACCTCTGCTTCCTGGATTCAAACAATTCTCCTGCCTCAGCCTCCTAAGTAGCTGGGACTACAGGTGTGCGTCACCATGCCCAGCTAATTTTTGTGTTTTAGTAGAGATAGGGTTTCACTATGTTGGCCAGGATGGTCTCGATCTCTTGACCTTGTGATCTGCCGGCCTCGGGCTCCCAAAGTGCTGGGATTACAGGCATGAGCCACCGCCCCTGGCCCCCATTCAGTCTTAATAAGGGTAAGATGGAGAGGATGTTAAACTGAGATATTCCCAGAGATACTGCTTTAATACCCTGAACACACCTCGTGATTCAGCTAGAACCTGCAGCTGAATAAAGGCTGAGACTGTCACGGACTGGACTGCATTAACTAGACATGTGTCTATGTTCCCTAAATGGGATAAGCCCCTGGTGGGTGAGTCAGCGACTGTCTAATGGATCCAATGGCATCTCGGGCACCTATTCAGGTCCTGGAGTCAGGAGTATCTTAGTCCACCTTCCTGTCTTTGGACACCCACCAACCTCTCCCCGCAGCCTCACACTCAGTTACCAAGTCCTGTAGATCACTCCCTTGCAGAACCCACCTTTGCCTCCCTCTCTGTCACCACCACGCCAGGTAAGGCACTCATCTCCTCACACATGGAGGGTGAAGGTGTGGGAAGCAACTCGGCAGTCTGCCTTCACTCTGCCTCCCTCCACCTCCAAGTTCTTGTGCCTCTCCACCTTCCTTCTCCTCCTCATCTCATCCACCTGATTGCTCTGCCCCAGTTGTCCTCATCCTCTCTCCCTCTCTCTACTATCTCTCATTCTTTCTCTGTTGAGGAATAAATTACAAATCTTACATGGAGAACTCGATGAGCTTTGACCTAAGCGTGCACCCACCTTACCACCCAGCCATGACATGGCATCCCTGGCACCCAGAAGGCTCCACTCTGACTTTTCCCAGATAGCTGCCTCCTCGGAGGTGACCATTATTCTAGCCTCTATCACTATAGGTTATTTGTCGCTATTTTTAAACTTCGTATAAATGCAATTGTGCGGCAGGAACTCTTTTGTGTTCACACTATTTTAGCTTTACACTTGTTATACTCAGCATCATGTCTTTGAGATTCATCCATGTTATTCACAAAATATCACTGTTTTGTTTTTTCTTTGCTGTGCAACATTTATTGTATGAATGGCGAACCTGTCATAATTTATTTAACCATTCCCTTGCTGATGGATATTTGAGTTGTTTCCAGTGCGAGGCTATTACAAATAAAGCGGCTTTGAGCGTTCTTGTTCAAGTCTTTGTGTGCTCTTAATGGCTTTCCCTACCAGCTCTCCACTCTAGTTTTCAAGCTCTCTTTCCCTCTTTTATCTTCCTTTCAGCCTGCACATAGGGCTAGAATTCTTCTAACTTAAAAGAAAAAAAAAAAAAGAAAATTCTTCATTCATTCAACCATAGACTACCTATTTGCCTTTCTTCCTATCTCCTTCCATTGTTCACCAAATTTCCTCTTAGAAGTTCAGTAGACGCCTGTCGTCTCCGTTTCTGCAGTGCCCATCCGAGGCCTAATCTCTTGTAGAGCTAGCCCTGCCTTCCCTCCTGTCTCCCAGGCCCCTGTACTAGCCCCGCTGCACTCACACTCGAACATAGGTACATTTCCTCTACTGGAGCTAGTGATACAGTGACACCTGGGATGCCGTTTATCCTCCTTCCTCACTCGTCCTCAGATGCAATCTTCCTCTCCAAAATTGACTGCTAATATTACAGCACGGACACACGTGGAGTGGTTTTAAGGAGTGGAGAGTTTAATGGGTGAGAAAGAAGGAAGACCCTCCCTGTACAGAGACAGAGGGAGGGGGGCTCCAAGCCAAGAGAGGAAACATGTGGGAATTGTCATATTTGGATGGACCCAGTTTCTAATGGCCGGCATTTGCATATTGGAGCTTGCTGGTAAGGCTTTAAGAGCCGGGTTTTTCTGCTAGACAAGGAACGTTTCTGGAGCTGCTTTAAAAGAAACAAAAACTTCCCAAGGACTCCTTTTGCTTTGTATTTGCCTAAAATAATTTTAAATAACTTTTATAATACTAATATTACCTCCTTTGTTCCCTCACCTGGAAATTATCCCCACCCCTGCTGTTTGTCATTCGAGCCTATTACGGCATTTACCACTCTCAATCTCCCGTTATAGCTCCTTTGGAGTATGTCCTGCTTTGTATCTGGCCTGGAGTCTCTGACAGTGTGATCGGTGTCTAAATTGTCCCCGATTTGTCCCAGCACCTAGCACAGTGATGGCATTAAGACGTTATTATTATTATTTTTGAGATGGAATCTCGCTCTGTTGCCCAGGCTGGAGTGCAGTGGTGCGATCTCAGCTCACTTAACCTCTGCCTCCTGGGTTCAAGTGATTCTCCTGCCTAAGCCTCCTGAGTAGGTGGAATTAGAGGCGCGTGCCACCATGCCTGGCTAATTTTTGTATTTTTTTTTTTTTAGTAGAGATGGGGTTTCACCATGTTGGTCAGGCTGGTCTTGAACCCCTGACCTTGTGATCCACCCATCTTGGCCTCCCAAAGTGGTGAGATTCTAGGCATGAGTCACTGCACCTGGCCCTAAGATGTTATTAATTGACCACTTCCTCACTTTATCTGTATTATGAAGATGTCGTCTCTGAAGCTCATGTGAAAAGTGTAAAGCTAATGAACAAGATGAAGACATCCCTTTTTTGTCATGGTTGTCAGAATTGTCAGACTCGCATGGCCTTGGGGTTGGTGAGCATGTTAATCCCTGGGTGTGTGGGGCTATTTGAGAACACTCAGCAGTGTTGGGGCAGGCGAGCCTCAGGCATGCAGGAGGTTGCAAAGGCTCACTTAGTCCTGATTCAACCTGGCTAAGGATGGCAGTACTTATAGGAGAGCTGAAGAGGGACGTCCTCAGCGGGTGGCTGACTGCAGCTTATCTGAATTTCCTTGTGATATTTCATGGTCTATTTTTTTAACCTGATATTGTCATTCCTTGCTGACAGCTGGTTTTTCTGTTTGATTTCTGTCCATGTGCACCAGGTTGGTTTCAAAAGGAACCAACTTTATCCTTCACTTTTTTCTTTTTGGTCTTGAAACGCAACCAATCCAACCAAACTCATGATTTTCCAAAAGTTAGGTGGGTATGATGTCACTTTTGGATGCCAAACACTAAACTTTGTTACCACGGAATAACCCTGTGGAACACTGCCCAGCAGCCGGGGAAGTCATGTCCCCCAGGGGATCATAGCCTTCTTTGTAACACCTATGTGAAGGCATTTTCATTCCCTCCGTGGGCTGCCCTTAAGAAATGGGCTGTGAATTACCCTCTCCTTTCCAATGAATACTACCAAAAGGGCAATATTCTCAGTTTGTCCAGAGCAAACATTTCAGAAGAAAGGCTAGTTTAATGACTTCTTATTTATTTATTTATTTATTTGAGACAGAGTTTTGCTGTATTTACCCAGGCTGGAGTGCAATGGTGTAATTTCGGCTCACTGCAAACTCCACCTCCCAGGTTCAAGCAATTCTCCTGTCTCAGCCTCCTGAGTAGCTAGGATCACGGGCCTGCAGCACCACACCCAGTTAATTTTGTATTTTTAGTAGAGACGGGGTTTCACCATGTTGTCCAGGCTGGTCTCAAACTGCTGACCTCGGGTGATCTGCCCACCTCGGCCTCCCAAAGTGCTGGGATTACAGGTGTGTACAGCATGTCTGGCCATGCTAGTTTAATGACTTCTTAGTTTCACTTTTTAATGCAGAAAAAAATTTTTAGTCCATGATCTGAATATTAACCTTGGTATTTATCGTCAAGAGAGAAAAAAAGGGTGATAAAAATCTGCTTAAGATACTTCCAAGATGAGAATTGTCATTAGGAATCCGTGACATTTCTGGGAGGAAAAGTAAAGATGGTTAGGCTTTTACAAATACAAAGCGACTTTATTTTTTAGAGTAGTTTTAGGTTCACAACACTATTGAGCAGGAAGTAGAGTTCCTACATTTTCCCTAAACCCCTCTCCACCCACAGCCTCCCCAGCTATCAACATCCTGCAGCTGAGTGGTACATTGATTACAATAGATGAAGCAACATTGACACATGATTATCAGCTAAACTCTATAGTCTTTCTTATCCTTCATTCTTCCTGGTGTGTAACCTGTGAGTGTTGACAAATGTATAATAATAAGTATCCACTATTTTACTATCTTTTTTTTTTTTTTTTTTGAGACAATGTTTCACCGTGTTGCCCAGGCAGGAGTGCAGAGGTGAGATCTTGGCTCACTGTAACCTCTGCCACCTAGGTTCAAGCGATTTTTCTGCCTCAGCCTCTCACATAGCTGGGATTACATGCATGTGCCACCATGCCTGGCTAATTTTTGTAGTTTTAGTAGAGAAGAGGTTTCACCATGTTGGCCAGGCTGGTCTTGAATTCCTGAACTCAGATGATCCAGCCGCCTCAGTCTCCCAAAGTGCTAGGATTACAGGCAAGAGCCGCCATGCCCGGCCTATTTTTCTCTCTTCCTGAATAGTTTTACTGCCCGGAAAATCCTCCGCACTTTATCTATTCATTTCTCACCTCCTCCTAACCTTTGGTAACCACTGATCTTTTTAGGGTCTTCATAAACTTGCCTTTTCCAGAATGTCATCTAGTTAGAATCATACTGGATGCTGCCCTTTTGATTGGCCTCTTTCGCTGAGTAAAAGGCTTGAAGTTTCCTATGTGTCTTTTCATGACTTGATCGCTCATCTCTTTTTAGTGCTGAATAAAGTTCCACTGTCTGGATGTTTGTGTGTCCATCCACCTATTCAAAGACTTGGCTGCTTCCAAATTTTGGCAATTATGAATAAAGCTGCTATAAATCAACATGTATAGGGTTTAATTTTGTGTGTAGACATGTTTTAAGCTTTTTTTGGTAAATAAAAATGATTGTTTTTTGAAGCAAGCTTGGCAGACACCGTCTCTGATCCTCCACCATTATAAACAAAGTTTCAGCATAGCAGCAGGATTAAACACTCTGTAGAGGATGGTTCTATGAACTGTGGAGGAGGATACGGAGAAATGGGATACAGAGAATAAGGTGTTCTGACCTTTCATTATGTGGAAAAGAAGGTCAACAGGTCAACTCACTGGAAACATGCCAGCATGTACAAGAGAAATTCTAAAATGAAGAAGTGGAAGTTAAAACTACAAAAAAAAAAAAAATTAAAACACACACATAACCAAAGAGAAGGAAAGAGTAAGAAAAGGTGGGACCTACGTACTTTGAAAGTTAACATCTGGGATGTGGGTGGAGCTGAAAGCCATTATCCTCAGCAAACTAATGCAGAAACAGAGAACGAAACACCGCATGTTCTCACTCATAAGTGGGAGCTGAACAATGAAAACATATAAATACAGAGAGGGGAGCAACACACACTGGGGCCTGTGGGGGGAGTGCTGTCAGGGGAGGGAGAGCATTAGGAAAAATAGCTAGTGCATGCCTGGCTTAATACCTAGGTGATGGATTGATAGGTGCAGCAAACCACCATGGCACGCATTTAGCCATGTAACAAACCTGCACATCCTGCACACGTACCCCAGAACTTAAAAATAAAAATTAAAGAAAAAAGTTGGCATCTATTCTCAAATACGCCGAGCAACAGTGTACACTAAGAGTGCTTGTCTTGGCTTCCTCCCACCCTATCAGTGTCTCTCCCCATCCCTCAGCCTCCTAAGTCCAGGGGGACATACTGTCAGCTCCTGAGCATCACTGCCAAGGAGTGGAAACAGCCTGATAAATCAGCTCACCTGGAGTTAATGAAGCTGTATCTAAATGAATGTACTGTCCTTTGTACTGCACTGAATGGTGGCCCCAAAAGACGTGTTTCTATCTTAACACCTGGAAGACATTAATGTTGCCTTATTAGAAAAGAAAAAGGCTTTTGCAGATATAATTACATTGACAATCCTGAGATAATGAGATCGTCCTGGATTATCTGGATGGCTCCTAAATGCAATGATAAATGTACTTATAAGAGACAAACAGAGGCTGGGCGTGGTGGCTTGTGCCTGTAATTCCAGCACTTTGGGAGGCCGAGGCGGGTGGATCACCTGAGGCCAGGAGTTCGAAACCAGCCTGGCTAACAGGGTGAAACCCTGTCTCTACTAAAAATACAAAAAATTAGCCGAGTGTGGTGGCGAACGCCTGTAATCCCAGCTATTTGGGATGCTGAGGCAGGAGAATCACTTGAACACAGGAGGTGGAGGTTGCAGTGAGCTGAGATCGCTGCTGCACTCCAGCCTGGGCTACAAAGTGAGACTCCATCTCAAAAAAAAGAGAAGGAGACAAACAAAGACAGATAGCAGAAGAGGAAGAGACCAATGTGACCACAGAGGCAGAGGTCAGAGTAAAGCGGTGAGAAGTCCAGGAAAGCTGACAGCCATCAGAAGTTGGAAGAGGCAAAGACTGGCTTTCTTCCTACAGCCTTTAGAGAGAGCAAGGCCCTGCCGACACCTCAATTTCAGGCTTCGGGCCTTCAGAGCTGTGACAGAATACGTTTCTGTTGTTTTAAGCCACCCAGCTTGTAGTAATTTGTATCAGTAATCGCAGGAAACTAATACATCCTCCTAAAGACATTCTTTCTTTCTTTCTTTTTTCTTTTTTTTTGAGACAGTCCTGCTCTGTTGCCAGGTGCCAGGCTGGAGTGCAGTGACAAGAGCTCAGCTCACTGCCACCTCTGCCTTTCGGGGTTCAAGCAATTCTCCTGCCTCTGCTTCCCCAGTAGCTGCACCACAGGCGCACACCACCAAGCCCAGCTAATTTTTGTATTTTTAGTAGAGACAGGGTTTCACCATGTTGGCCAGGATGGTCTCAATCTCTTGACCTCATGATCCGCCAGCCTTGGCCTCCCAAAGTGCTGGAATTACAGGCGTGAGCCACCACGCCCGGCCCTCCTAAAGACATTCTTACTTTAACAAACACAGTATATTAGTTGATAATAATTGTATTTGATATAGTCATTCTTTTTGGCTACCCAGAATCTGAGTCCACTTCCTATGTTTAGGAATGTGTCAGATACAACTGATATAATTTTATTTAAGTACCATTATTCAGTCTATAAGGTTTAGCCTTTCACATTTGGTTGAAGACCTGGGTGAGCTTGAAGTTATACTCACTCTATTCTTTTTCATTATTCTTATCTCCTCCCATCCAACTGAAACTTTTCTGAGTGCAGAAACCTATTCCCCATAAAGTTCAGAAACACATAATAAAAGTAGGTGTGCTGTTAATATTGTTTGACCAGAAAATAGAGAGTCTGTATGTCCTCTGTGACTTAGGAGGCCAATGATGCCCCTAGAAATAAAAATTTCTAATGACTCTCTCTCCTTCTGGTCTCTCCCTCTTCAATCTTTACTTTAGCCAGACTGAATTTTCTCATGTGTACATGCAATGATTCTTAAATATTTTCATTCTTTTCCATAATATACAGGCCAGAGTTGAAAACTCCTTCACAAGGGGTGTGGAAGGGACTCCACCATCTGGCTTCAAACTTCGTTATAGGCTAATCTGTCGCTTTTCCGTTCTCAGCTCCTGTCTCTCACCACATCCCTCCTATACCACAGCCACCCTCAGACTGTGCATGCCTCAGGAGCACCATGTTTTCTCAGGCCACGACTGAAATACTCAGTAACCCCCAACATGCAGACCGCTTCACCTGCAACACACCGTTTCTCCTCCCTCCAATGCATAACTCATTGTGGCAGAGGTGATGCTTCGTATCTAACAAACCCTTTCACTTCCTCCTGAGCACACTGGAAGATCACATTTTCCAGTCCCTGTGCATCCAGCTGGGGTCACAGGTCTAGTTCTGGCCAATGGTATCCTGATGGATGTGATGTGCATCACTTCCTGCCCTGGCTTCTAAAATGCCCCCTGAGGATTCCCTGTGCACTCTCTCCCCGTTCACCATCTGGTGGCTGGTCATTGAAGACTTCAAAGTCCCAGTGGACTGTGGAGCCATGAGATGAAAGGGCCTTGGGTCCCAAAATCAACCTATGGAAGACCACAGGCCTAACACTCAATTAGAAGTGAGAAAGAAACATTTGATTGTGTTAGTCAATAAAATGCAGCGTGTTACAGCACTATCCTATCCCGGCTGATACGTCCATCCTTGAACAGCAGCTGAGTATCACTTTCTGCGAATTGATCTCCTCTTCTAGAAGCTAACCATTCCTTTCTTGGTACTTTCACAGCACATTGTTGTTTTAATAAAAACTTATAAAATTATTTTTAATGATCGAATTAATAGAATAATATTACAGTGCTTGGAAAATAACTTTTAAAAACTCATTTGTAGGCCGGGCGCGGTGGCTCAAGCCTGTAATCCCAGCACTTTGGGAGGCTGAGGCGGGTGGATCACGAGGTCAAGAGATCGAGACCATCCTGGTCAACATGGTGAAACCCCGTCTCTACTAAAAATACAAAACATTAGCTGGGCATGGTGGCGCGTGCCTGTAATCCCAGCTACTCAGGAGGCTGAAGCAGGAGAATTGCCTGAACCCAGGAGGCGGAGGTTGCGGTGAGCCGAGATCGCGCCATTGCACTCCAACCTGGGTAACAAGGGCGAAACTCCGTCTCAAAAAAAAAAAAAAAAAAAAAAAAAAAACTCATTTGTAAGGCTGTCATTTATAATAACTTTAATAATTTTTACATAATTCCTTTCTCTGTTTAATATGCCCATGCTTTTATAGCATATTTTAATTACTGTACTTTTAATTTTTATATATTTTTTCTTTGTTTAGAGTCTCTCTATGTTGGCTAGGCTGGTCTTGAACTCCTGGCCTCAAATGAACCTCCTGTCTTGGCCTCCCAAAGTGCTGGGATTACAGGCTTGAGCCACTGTGCCCAGCCATAGCATATTTTAAAATATAACCTTTATTTCTGTCTCATTTCAAAAATTATTTTAAGGTGGGATAAATTTTGTATAATTTTGTATCTCACTTTTTCTTTTCATATAGTAATATAAGCATCCTTCCACATTGGGAGAAGCTATATAACCATCACTCTTAGTGACTGTATAATATTGCACTGGCTGTAATTTAATTATCCTTCTGTGTGAGGGCAGTTGACTATGTTCATTTTTATTGTAGAGAATACTATCATGAATATCTTTACAAATAAACCTTTTCATATTTTGGTTCATTTTCCTAGGACAGAGTCTCAGAAATGAGTTTACTGGTATGAGTATTTTTATAGGCCTTATATTATTTCCAAATTGTCTATAGAAAAGTTCATATTAATTAATAGTGCCCAGAGCAAAGTGTAAGAATGCTCACATTACTGCACTCCCTCTGATTATTTATACTTCCTTAACTTAAAGATTGAAGTTAATTTATATTCCAATTTACTTTCACCTGATTACCCATTTAGTTAAACTTTTCTCCATATGATGGTTTACTCATATTTTTTATTTGGTTAATTATCTGTTTGGATCTTTTATATCGTTGCCAATTATTAAGCATCAATCTGTTTCTTTTGCCTTTGTTAATAACTTACTTAATAAAGGTATCAACCCTTTGTCTTATAATCCATAGCTGTTAAAATGTACTCATTCAACTAATATTTACTGAGCATTGCTAAGTGTCAGGCACTGTCTAGGTACTGTGGACACATCAGTGAACAAATCAGATAGCAATGTTCCTGACCTCACGTTTCACCTTTCTTATTACGTAGTGATTGTTGTTTGCCTCACTCCCAAGTACAGTGTGAGCATCCAGAGGTCAGGGGTGAGACTGTAGCTTATTTATTTTTATTTTTCCATCATGCTTCATCACCTGCTTATTACATAGAAGATATTCAATGCTGGTTTGTGTATAGCGAGGCCTGCAGTGCAACATATTCAAAACGATGCCTCCAGCTCCCTAACATCTGGGTATATTTTAACTGAATGCTTTGCATCCACTATAACAAACACTGGCTTTCCTATCGCTGCCAATCCAAGAAGAATGCTATCTCCATGATCATTCAACCTCCGCTGCCCATCAGACTCACCTGGGGATAAAGAGACTCACCTGGAGCATTAAAATAACACAAAATGAAAACTTTATTTGTAGCGCCTACCCTCAAAATCTCCACTATTTTTTAAAGTTCTCCAGTGATTTCAACGTGCAGCCAGAATTGAAAACCACTATGGCGCGTGACTCTGATGCTTGAAGGAGGGTCAGGTCCAAGGAACTGGAAGGTGTTTCATGTAGTTGGCAAGAAGCTAAGCTCCTTGCATTCTTTGCCTCTGTTCCCGTCTCTTTACATGCAAAGATCACCCATTCATCCAGATCCTTCTCTTCTGGAGAGTAACGTTAATATGGACAAAGTCCAGAGCTAATATTTGATACGAAGGATTTTTCATTGTTGACACTTGGTATAATCCTGAAAACTACACCCTAATGGAAGCCCACAAGGGCAGGAACTTTGTTCTGTTTCTATCATGTACCTAGAGCCTACTGCCATGTGTAGGGATTCTTGTTACAGTACTTACCCCATCCTGACTAATCTACTTCTTAAATCTTCTGTGATGTGTTCTCCAATTCTCCCAAAATTAAATAAAATTCATCAATGAGGTATTTTTAGCATCTGCCATTCACAGAGACAGAAAACGTTGTGACCCAAGTGGCAGTCACTAGTGAGGATTCTTCTTACTAGAGTCACCTGTGGCAGACAGGCATTATTGGATGGGAAGGCATTGGTGGGTAGGTTCCTAAGTCTGGCAGCAGATGTGAATATGGCAGCTCTGCCACTTCTGGAAGGCTGATCTCATCCACACCAGCTACTGCCAAAGAGGAAACAAGGGCTTTCTGTATGGCCTCACTTAATGCAAAATGGTATCAAATGGGGTCTATTTCACATGGACCATCTGGTTTGAATCCATGCACTGAAAAAGGATAAATAGCAAATCATCTTCCGTCCTCCTCAGAACATCAAAGTCATCGTCATCTTTTCTTCTACCCCTAGATAATGTAAATACCAAAGCAAAGCTCTTTTGTTCTTATTCCCCAGGAATGTTCAGGCCAGGAGGGCTCATTCTAAGTCTGAAAAAAAGCAACTGATACATGAGAGCTTGAAAAATGTTATCTTTAGAAGTCAATCACTCTTGGGTTTTTTGTACATTGTGAGTACTTGTTTAGTTAACACTTACTGGAAATGAAACCTGATAGCATAACTGTGATATATAAATCACAAACACTTTGGAATTCTCTGCTATTTGTATTTGGGATGAGTTTTTTACAGCCTTGTTTCTTTACCATGTAGTAGACAAGAAATGCTTCTAAAATTTTTTTTAACCCAACCGTGTGAAAAATGGTCCAGAGATGAATTTGGCAATCAAGAGGTTATTGTGTTGTTTGACCCTCTGAAAGAGATGTTTGCCACTCTTGGTATCTTTCCCTTGAGGAATCATCTCTTGCAATCAAGGAGAGACTCAGCTCTTGAAAAGGGCCAGGGAGAAATCAGATGGCATCTCATTCCATGCCATAAGAACAAGGGCACCCTTGCCTAAAACATTTAAGTTGCCATCTTAGTTTCTCCAGGAGAAAAGATACCTAGACAAGCCACCATCTTTTCTACTTGTCTTTTTAAGCACACTCTACCATCCCTATAATGTGGTGGGTTAAGGAAGAAATGCATCCTTTACTTCCTGGTCAGATATAATGACATTTAGCCCTCAAATGTTCATGTAAGAAGTTCTGCTCTTCCTCCAACCTGAAAGTACCTTGCAAGACTTTGGACCATTAGGAAATTGAAGAATTTCCCTATTATATCCCAGTATCAGTTGATGTCTTCCAATACATCTCAAGAGAATGTCAAACTATTCCTACTGAAACGAATGATACTTAAAAGGGGGCATTTGGATGGAACATAGTAGGAAGTAGCAAGCTGCTTTAGGGGAGAGGCAGGGTTATCTTGGATTTATAGGTCTTGCAAATATTTATTCAAGGTGCTAAAAAGTAGCATCTCTCCTTCTTAAAATTATTGGCCCAAGTAGGCTTATGCCATTACTTTGTAAGTAAATATTGCTGCAACATTCTAAACAGATTTATTAAGCCTGTCACCAGCAGCCAAATATTTATGTAAGCTCCGTGGGTTGAAAAGGTAGTTTAAAAAGACTGTTTTAACCACAGCTTTGTAAATGTTTAAGGTAACATCCTGTCTCTTTGAAACCATCCCACCTAGCCATATCATCATATTTCTAATAAAAGACAACATGTTCAAAGTGATGCATTATTTCCTGCTGTTCAAGTTAGGTTTCTGTCTGTCCTTTCATCACAGCTAAACATAAAAAGAAAAAAAAAAAAAAAAAAAATATATATATATATATATATATATAATTCAGAGAGATCCTTTAATTAAATACCTGGGAAGAAGTCACTGAAAATGTTACCAGTGGTAGTTGAGAGAAAGGAAGAAAATATAGCTCTTGTGGCAGATGTAATTAAGAGGGAATAATTTAAAATAGTGTCATGAAGTCTTACTTAGAACACACAGATGTTTAATAGCTGTGTTCATTTTTCAATCAACCTATTTTGCTTTAGATGTATGTCAATAACTACTAATGAATTTTGGTCGCCAAGTCCAGTCTGGTTGCGAGAATAAACTGTGTGTGTGTGTGTGTGTGTGTGTGTGTACCTGTGTGTGTGTGTGTGTGTGTGTGTGTGTGTGTGTATGTGTGTGTACCTGAGTGAATTTTGAGTTTTGCTCAGTTCTAATCAGTCCCACTTGCTAGTGGTCCTTTTGGTCTCTACATCAGACATGATATATGTCGGGACCCTTTCGGTTTCAAGTGACAGAAACCTTTTTTTTTTTTAGACAGAGTCTCGCTTTGTTGCCCAGGTTGGAGTGCAGTGGCACAATCTCAGCTCACTGCAACCCTCTGCCTACTGAGTTCAAGCAATTCTCCTGCCTCCCAGATAGCTGGGATTACAGGCAGGTGCCACCATGCCTGGCTAATTTTTGTATTTTTTAGTAAAGATGGAGTTTCACCGTGTTGATCAGGCTGTTCTTGACCTCCTGACCCAGGTGATCCACCTACCTCAGTCTCCCAAGGTGCTGGGATTATAGGCATGAGCCACCTTGCCCAGCCAAAAAAAGTCAAATTTAAATTAACTTAAACAATAAGGTACAGGTTTTGGCTTATCTAATGGAAAGAGCCAGGAGATACATCTTCATGTACAGTTGGATTCAGGTGCTCAAATGTGTTGCCAAAATCCTTTGCTCTACTTTTCTTTATTTTGGCTTCACTCCCAGGTGGCTTTAGCTTCTGTAGTGGCCATGATAAGCCCCAGAATCTCCTCACTTTTATTCTACCAGCTGACCACACTACAGAGAGAGGCGTGGTCTAGACGGTGACACACGGCTTTTCTTAACAATTGTGGTGACTTTATGTGGCTTAACCTAGAACCGGGGGTAGCATATGGTGATTGGGGTCAGCTGTTTTTTAGCCCCATCAATTGAAAGAGAGGAACTTGGGATTACTCAGGGAAAAAAATCTGAGTGAAGTAGCAAAAGAAGGAGTTTGATAAATGGTGAAAATGGATTCATGCCTTCTACAGTATGCACAGTCACAAGAGACCAACGTTCAGGTTCTAACGATGACGCTAGGATACATGTGTTGAAAGAATGCCAAGAGGCCAGAACCCAACTGCAAAGCTGGTGTGAGTGTCACAGCCAGGACCTCATTTAATGCAGAATTAAAAGGATGGGGGAGATAAGCAGACACTCAGGTGTGTATAAGTTTACAAAATATCCATCACTAAACCAGATCTTCCCAAATGTGTTAGCATCTTGATATTGATTAACTCAATGGCATAATTGAGGACCAGGAAGTTTATCCAAAATGTGGGCTCTGCTAAGTGCTTGTAAAAGTGCAAATTACTGGGCCCTGGACCTCTTTGTCATGCTACCAGGAAATAGAGTATCTGCATTTTAATATGTTCCCTAGGAGATTTTTTAATAAACTGGCATCTTGATAAAATTGAATAATTTTGGACTATAGGATACATGTTTCCATTTCATTTTATTTGGCATTTCCTCAGTACTTGGTGGGTGCTGAATGCATAAGAGGCAATGGCCCCATGTTATAATTAGAAAATAGACAAGTATTTTTTATAATAGGGTTAGTATGGTGCATTGAATTATTGGCCTCAGCTTTGCACCTCTAGAGCTGCATCCTTGCCTTTGACCTTATATTGGCAGAGAGTACTACTCTGCCTCTTGGCTTTGCATTTGGTCATGTGACTTGCTTTGGCCAATGAAATGTTGACAGATGTAGCAGTATATCATATGAGCATAGACCCAAGAGATCTTCCATATCTCCATGCGTCCTGTTTCACTTCCCCCAAAGCCCTGAGAGGAGCTTGCCCTGAATAGTTGCTGCCTTTATTCTGGGTCCAAAGTGAACACATTTGAAGCAGAGTTTCCCAAATAAGTTCAAATGGACCCATAGCTTGAAGCAGAGCCGCCCCCACAAGCCAAACCTGGTTCAACCAACCCCAGATTCATGAGAAGCAGCAGTCGTTTTAAGTCACTAAGTTTGAGGGTAGTTTGTGGCACAACGTCATTGTACTAACAGCATCTAACTAGTACAGTGAGGGGTTGGAAATATCTTTGGGGGATTGGTTTGGTTTGCTTAGGGGTTAATGTCTTGTCTTGGGGGTTGATGTTTGGTTTGTTTGGGGTTTGTATTGAAGAAAGCAATTTGTAGAGTAAGCAGCTGCAACCTCCTTAGGAGGGATCTTTCTGGGTCCCTGGTATGTGGCGCTAGCTCTGTGGGAATCCAGAGGAGATGACGAGGAAACTGGTGTTTATTATTAGTACTGTCACCAGCAGCAACACATACGGGTGCTCCTACCATGTGCCAAGTGCTGGGTGGGGATTACAAGAGGAATAGGCATCTCTGGAGTTTGGGCTTTAGAGATGCTTACAGTCTTATTGCAAGACCATTCCTGGATTTCATTAGAATTATCTGAATAGCTTGACCCAGACTGGCCAGATTTCTTATAGGGCTTGCTATTTGAGAAGTTAGATCCTTAAAGGAAAAATATTCTCCCTGATCCTACCCACCATTCTAATCTTTACACCCAATAAGACTTCTCTAAAGAGATTTCTGAGGAGCCAGAAGTTGGATGGATTAACTTGTAGTTAGTGAACTGCAGAAATCTCTTCTCACTGGCGGTTCCTGAGAGTTTCAGAATAGCAAAGCTGGAATTTCACTTGATGTACTAAGCACAATCAAAAATCCATTACCTCCCTGATGCCGTTTCTTCTCCTTTTTGGTTGAGACTGCTACCCAAGACCAGCTACGTAATTTGTGGGGCTCAGTGCAAAATGAAATTCAGGGCCCATTCAAAAATTACTCAGAATTTCAAGACAGCAAGCACAGAACATTAAAACAGATGTGGACCCTTCTGAGCATGGGGCCCATTGTGACTGCATGAGTCTCATGCCCAGGAAGCTGGCTCTGCTGCCACCTGGGGGGTAGTGCCAATAGCTGATGTCTACACATACGTAAGAGGAAGCACCAGCAAAGGTTCTAGTCCTGGGTGGATTTGAGCAGATGGCCTGGCAGACATTCATTCAAAAACCTCTCATGGTGCTGATCCCTTCCAGCCCTGCCATCAAGAAGAGTGGTTAAATCAAACAGAGGCCAACTCCATGTAGAATCAGTTGCTGTCCCCTGCTCAGCCTACTCCAGTTGCTGAAGGACAGGGTGGACACACCAGTAACCGGGAAACGTTCTGCAATTCCAGCAGCCCTCTGGCTAGACTTTTTCTCCAGTCATTCAGAAAACATTTGTCTGTGAGTCACCCGAAGTGCTTCAAATGCAGTCCAGACTTGCCCATGGACTTGAGTGATTACAGCTGTATCGTACAGGTTGCATAAGGGAACTGCAGGAGACTGTGTTGCCATGAGGGCCACTGCCCAGGGCTCAGGTGAGCATGGAAACACTAGTGCCAGACTCCACCATGGTGAGAGAATTGCCCTGGTGCCGCAGAAGCTCCAGGGCCTCCCAGATGCACTATCACCACTCATCACGTGCAGACATTTGGCAGACAGGCCTTCCTTTGAAGTCCCGGCAAAGTGATGATGAGCTCTCCTGCTAAGAAACATGTGGCTGGCAACAGGAGGAAGAGTAAAGTGGTGGTCCCTTCTATCCCCACAAATGTTTAGAAGTTGGCATTTCTCTTTCTGCAGTGTTAGAGCTTCTGCTACTGATGCAAAGAGTTAAAAGCTGACCTGCTCCTCTGTCATCTTTGAAAAACTCAGGACACTGCTTAAGGCCAAGGTGAAATTATCTATTTTTGTGTGCTCCTGATTTCCCTTAAAGAAAAAAATAAAAAGGAATGATTTGGCTAAGGATGGACATGACTAAAGACGGATATGGTCTAAATCAGTGGTTCTCAAAATGTGGTTCCCAGATCTGCAGCATCAGTAATCTCTTAAAAATATAGATTCTTTCACTTGAACCCGGGAAGCAAAGGTTGTAGTGAGCCAGGACCAAGCCAGGCACTCCAGCCTGGGCAACAGAGTGAGACTCCATCTCAACAAATATATAGGGAAATAGATATATAGAGATTCTAGAATCTGCTCAGATCTACCAAAGCAGAAATCATGAGGGCAGGACCCAGCAGTCTATGTCTAACAATCCTCCCAGGTGATTCTGATACGCCACTGGTCTGAATAGCAGATCCTCATGGCCTGTATATTCATTTGCCGTGGCTGTCTTAATAGAATACTGCAAACTGGTGGCTTAAACAACATAAATTTACTTTCTCACAGTTCTGGAGGCTGGAAATCCAAATCAAGATGCCAGTAGGTTTGGTTTCTAGTGAGGTCTCTTTCCTTGGCTTGCAGACAGCCGCCTTCTCACTGTGTCTTCATGTGGCTTTTTCTCTGCATGCAAGGACTCCTGGTGTCTCTTCCTTTTCTTATATAGACACCAGTCATGTTGGATTAAGGCTCTACCTTAATGACCTCGTGTAACCTTAATCACCTCCTTAACAACCCTGTCACTAAATATAGTCACCCTGGGTGTTAGGGCTTCAACATATAAATTTGGTGGGAAGCATAATTTGATCCCTAACAGCCTGACACTATCACCACCAGTTTTCAACATTAAGCCTTCCAAGGACTATAACAGTAATAACGCACATTAATTTGGCACTTCTATTTGCCGGATCTATGCTAAATGCTTTTACAGGTACAATCACCTGACTATTATCCCTGCTTGCCATTTGGAAAAGAAGCTGATCATGTTATCTGCCAAAGCTCACAGCTGATGATAAAACCAGGCTCTAAACACAGGACATCTGATGACAAACTCAGACTCCCGAAGTGCTGGGATTACAGGTGTGAGCCACTGTACCCGGCCTCCAGTTAGAATTTTTGATGTTGAATTCATTCCATTGCACATATCATACACACACACACACACACACACACACACACGCACACACACGCACACACACACACACACACCCCTCTCTTTTTCCACAAGAACAAGGAAGTTCAAAAAGGCAGGTTGGTGCTACATGGTTCAAAGATGCTGTCGTTTCATAATAGCTGGAGAAAGGCAGGTCTACCCAGAATGAAGCAAATACTAAGGTTATTTCTTGGGTTCTCTAGAGAACGATCATGGCCATATGTCAAGAATCTGTCATTAAGGAGGTAACACATGCCACGTACACAGAAGACGAGGGGATGTACTTGGGAATAGAAACCCAGGCTGAAAACTCAGTGTGATCCATGTGGGGGCCAAGTGTCCATCTTGTAATAGATGATCAATTATGTCATGATTTTTAGTGGCCATTTTGTGGGGTCTCACAGTGTCCTCAGAACCATCAGAATGTACAAGTAGTATTTTCAAATAATAAGCATTTCCATCACCGGAGTGGAATTTCTTACACTCTCAAAATATGATTGGGTTGCCTTCTCCTAAAAGACTATTCTCCACAGAATAGATATTTTTTGTAGTCACAGGACCCAAATTTTCTAATAGAACCTGTTTTCTAACAGCATCTCTATTTCAAGACCGTGGAAAGATGTGTGTAATGGAGCAGAATCAATATCATCTATGACCTTACTGATTAGTATCGGATGCTAGGTTGCCTTTCACTGTGCTTGGGGATTGTTTAGAGAACTTATAGTAGCCAGCTCTTGAAACACTTTATACATTTTAGGACTAAACATTTTTAGATTGTACACACAGTCCTAAAACAAAGGAAAACCTATTGCTTAAACAATGTCTTAAGTTTAGTATAATGCTACACCTTATGTATTATTTAAGTACAAACTAAGAAATGCCAAATACAGAACCTCAAATAAGATGGAAGTTTCTTTCCTTCTGATGTGAGAGTCTGGTGTGAAGCAGGTAGTCTTGGGTGGGTAGATGGTTCTGATCCACCAGCTCATCCAGGTACCCAGACTTGGGATCTCTACCCTCCTCAGTGTGTGGCTTCCATTTCTGGGTGTAAAAATGCTGCCCCAGATGCCACTGCTACCAATTCCCAATGGCTGGGAGATAACCCAGATGTTGTATGCATCACTCCCTTTCACGTTCTATTGTCCCAAATGTGATCACAAGGCCACGCGCCGCTGCAAATAAGACTGTGTGATATGGTCTATCACCGGGTACCCAAATACCCAGCTGAAACACATGAGTTCTGCTACTAAATGAAAAATCAGGCCAGGTGCGGTGGCTCACACCTGTAATCCCAGTAGTAGGGGAGGCTGAGGCAGGCAGATCACTTGAGGTCAGGAGTTCAAGACCAGCCTGGCCAATATGGTGAAACCTGTCTCTACTAAAAATGCAAAAATTAGCCAGGCATGGTGGTGGGCACCTGTAATCCCAGCTACCTAGGAGCCTGAGGCAGGAGAATAGCTTGAACCTGAGGGGCAGAAGTTGCAGAGAGCTGAGATCGTGGACTGTACTCCAGTTTGGGTGACAGAGCAAGACTCTGTCAAAAAGAAAAGAAAAGAAAAGAAAGAAAAAGAGAGAGAAAGAAGGAAAGAGAAAGAAAGAAAAGAAAGAAAGAAAGAGAGAGAAAGAAAGAAAAAAAGAAAGAAAAAGAAAGAAAGAAAGAAAAGAAAGAAAGAAAGAAAAAGAAAGAAAGAAAGAAAGAGAAAGAAAGGAAGGAAGGAAGGAAGGAAGGAAGGAAGGAGGGAAAGAAGGGAAGGAAGAAAAATGAGAGAATGCATAAGGGGAGTGGTGGGGGTAACAGAAGTCTCTTCTATTTCTCAGTAATTATTGGAAAGAAATTGAGTGTGTAATTTCATTTAACAAGAATTTTTCCTGCTTGTTAGGGGCATAGCAAAAAAAATATTAAAAAGAAACCAAGAGTGTATTGAGTGCTTTTGAGTGCTAATATTCTAGTTTTCCCCTGGAGAGATCCTCCTAAGAAAGAGGGCTTTATTAATAGGATATCTTTAAGAGGAAAATCCTAGTGTATTTTAAAGTAAACTAAATTCACAGATAGGACTGTCTCTTACATATTCATTTCTTTGTGGGAAATTATAGCAGAAACTAACCCTTTCTCTTTTCATCTGCCATCAATTAAATGTAAATGTCTTGAATGCTCACAGATGCTATGGCACAGGATGAGCTCATGGTGATGTAAAAAGCTGGCGTCATATTCACTAGGTGCTAGAAACCAAACTATTTTGGTCTGGCAGGACAAATATGCCAGGACTGCAAGTGATTGTCCTGAGGCCCTTTGCTGTGTGTCAGTCTCTCCTCATTTTCATATAGCACATTTAGTCCTACCCAGAACAAATACTTCAGAGTCATCCATTAGAAGCAGAGAAGCTCTGGGCTGGGAGGCAGAAGCCCCGGGGTTGATCATAAGCTCTGATGCCAAATAGTTGGTATGACCCTGAAGAAATAACAAACAGGGTCTAGGTTTTTGTTCACTAATTCATGTATTTCTTACTTGCTGTGCAGATTCTGTACTAAGTCTACAGAGGTACCCTTCTTCTCTCCCCTTCTGGGATTCTTTATGATGCTTTATGTATCCCAGCCTCTATGGGCCATAGAAATGTGGCTACAACCTCATCACATACACAGACCAAACAAACCTCTGCAGCATTGGTGTTTGTGGCAGAGACTGCTGATTCTCTCCCAGTCCGCATTCTCCTGTTCTTCTATCATAACAGAAGCCCTCATCTTCTGTTGGAATCGAGGCAGCCCCTTCAATCCTCCTTGGTAGCTACAGCTGTGCATGCATCAAGGTCTGGCCAATAAGATGTGGGTGGAAGCAATATGTGCAACTTCCACATTATGTTCTGAAAAGCAAGAGGTATGCCTTCCCACGCCTTTTCCCCCTTCCTGCTGGCTGGGGTTCAGGCATGGGCCAGGGTCATCTTGGACCATATGGAAGAGGGCAGCATTCAAGGGTGGCAAGGTAACAAGTTGAAAAAAAACCCTGATACTCCGTATTAGTATTCTATTTCTCTGTAATAATCTATCCCAAAATGTAACAGCTTATACAAACATTTATGATCTCACAGTTTCTCTTAGTCAGGAATCTGGGCATGGCTCTACTGGGTCCCCTGGCTTAGGGCTTCTCACCTGGCTGCAATCAAACCATTGGCTGGGTCAGTGCTCAAGTTGGGGAGGATCCACTTCCCAGGTCATTGGTGTGAGTGCCGGCAGCCCTCAAGCCCCAGCTGGACATTGACATCTCATCACTTCTGCCACATCAGGTTGGTGCAAAGCTCCCACCCACATGCTAGGTGGTTATGCAAGGCCATGAACACCAGGAAGAGAGGTCTGGGAAGCCACCACAGAGGCTGTGCACTGCGCATCCTCTCTCCCTTAACTGGTCTGCTTGTGCCACAGCTGTTACAGAAAAGTGAAATAAACAACCATCTTCTTTAAAGCAGGGTCTGCATTAGAGCAGCCAATATTGTGTTCTAATTGACACAGTGCTGGATTTATTTAATTCTATGAAACATTTCTCCAGTTATTGAGGGTCTTGTAATAGGCATTTTCTGGAATATCTGCCAAGCAAAATCACTTTATCTGAAAACTGCCCCCCTTCCTCCTCCTCTGCCTCACCTCCCCTATCTGAGGACTTCTGTGGCCATTTTTGTAATTTAAAAAACCTCCTTGTCACCATCTAATGAAAGAAAGTGTAAAACACTGACTTCAGGTGGGCCAAATCTGTCCCCCAGGAATCTGGAGTTGGGATCCAGAAACCCTGATCAGTGTCTCCTGTGAGAACTGGACATTGTGTGACATTCGGATGGGGTCTGCACGTGTGTGGGAAAGCAAACAAGCCAGTTTGCAGAGAGAAGGAAGAGGCAGAGATGCAGAGAAGCCTTCAGAGCGGGCTCAGTTCCCAGCGTTGCATTCCAGGCCCTACTGAAGCCCGGCTCTGTCCCAGGTGTGAAGATGCCTCTGCCCCACTCCAAACATATGTCCTCCTTGTTTTCACTTAAACCAGTCTAAGTGGGCTTCAGGTGTTTGAAATTAGTCTCCAAGAAAGGCCTTTAGTGTTTTGAGTTTTCAACACCTAACCTTGACACCATCTCACCCAGGTCCTAGCATCCTGTGAGCTCTCTCACATCTCCTCCCCTGAAAAAAAGGTCGCCAAGTCTTGCTGGAAAACAGGTGGGGCAGGATCAACAAGGTCTACTGGGAAGAAGCGTGCAAGGGTGGATGCATCATGGATAGATATCTGTGGTCTGACATTACTTTGCTGGAGATCAGAAGGAGGAGATGCTTTGGTGGCACTAGGTGACAAAGATTCAAAGATCCCCTCTTGCCTCAATCCCCTGTGTACGCACATGCTGCTTGTGTGGCCCCCAAACAAGGAACTCCATAGCCTTGTTACTGAGCTGTTAGAAAGAGCCCCTAGCTCTGAGTTGACCCCTACCCCTTCCTTGGAGTGGCTTTGCTTTGGGATTTTCTAATGTCACTCCAAGAGACAGAGCCTCTGCTTTGAGATAGCATCTTTCTCCATGCATGCCCTCCATGTGCTCCTCAGCATCTGGATTGTTTACTTCGGAATCCAGGCCAGGGTGCTGGGGATGGTTGTATTTCTCGAGTGGAATTCTGTACTCCCCGCCCCGAGTCACAGTCTGCATTCTTTCGATGCCTCCTCTGAGCTGGAAGGTCATTTTGCAGCAAAGCTATTGGCTACAGAAGCTCATGGAGGCCTCGTATCCAACCTTGTCCCAGCAGCTGACCCTCTGGTATGGAGGGAGGTGGAATGGGATATGGTAAACAGGAAGACAGCAAGCCCCAGCTTGGCCTGGGGAGCAGGAAACATCAGCCACCACGCTCAGTCCTGTGCCCCGATCACAACCTCCTGGGGTTGCAGTGCCTCTTGGGCTGGTGGAAGGATTGTTCTCAGCAGCTTAGGATTGTCAATGCAGCAGGAAGAATTTTATCCTAAGATGCCACCTCAAAACTGTCACGGTTTCAGAGTCTGGTGTGACAGATGGAGGAAAGTAGGACAAGGGAGAGTCAGAGGGAGAGAGCGGCTGAGTGCTGGACCCCCCACCCACATTCTAAACTGCTGCCTGTCTCCACCCTATCCCACGCTCCTAATCCCTCCCCACCCAGCTGTATTTTTCTATTTCTATAACTTCTAACGTACTGTACTCTACCTTTATTGTCGGACTCTCCATGCTAGGATATAAGCTCTTTGAGGGCAGGGAATCTTTGTTCACTGATGAATCTTAGGAGCCTAACAATACCTGGTACATGCAGCCAGTCATTCAACAAATTATTTGTTGAATAAATGGATGGATGGATGGGTGGATGGATTTGCCTGGGAATGCTTTTAACAATTTCCTCACCGTATCTCTTTCATTATATATTTTCCTGCTGTTTTTCAAACTGGGAACGCCCTCTTCCAACCTCACCAATCGACCCTGTTCATTTCTCAAATGCCAGCTCCAGTGCCACTCCTGCAGCATGGCCTTGTGGTTAAGAGTCACCATTACAGGGTTCAAATCCCTTCTCCTCTGCTTGTTACTGTGTAAGCTTCAGTTTACCTACCTAAAGGGATCACCACAAAGACAAAATAACATAATGTCTGATACGTGTTTAATTAACACATGTTCCCTAGAGTTCCCAGTTAGGTAGCATCTCTGTCTCCTTTGAGCACCCATGTTACATTGAGTCTCTCTTAAGAACTCTTCACATTTTCCTTTGTATTCTAGCTATTCTTGTACATGTGGTATTTTCCTTGACAGAAGGCTCCTTTTGATAGAGTGCTTTTGAAAATACATATTCTTAAACACCCTCCTTGAGTATTTTTATGTGCAGCATTTTAGCAAAGAAACTTCAAAGCACAGGAGTGAATGTTGCTGGGAAGAGGGAGTTGGAGAGATATTACTATTCTGAGGATGAATGAGACATTGTCTGGGAGGGCTTGGAGGCAGGATGCAGAAACACACAATCAAAAAAACAGTCGCCCAATGATGTCACCCATTTCATGTCATGAGCTGAAACTTCATAGAAGTTTCCAGAGCCCATGAGTAGGAATTATCCATCTCCTACAATCAGAACCCCTAGTTCAAAGGAAGCTGGTGAAGAAGCAAGAGTCAACCCCAGAGCCGAGGCAGCAGAGTTGGCTTCTGAAGAAAAGGACCTCCCCCTTTCTATTACAGGAATCTTCTACAAAGTCATTCCTGATAAACACTAGTGTGTTTCTGCAATCTGGCTTTTATCTCTTCAAAGGTTCCTGAATGGGGGCTATTAACAGAGATGGGGAAGCCAAGAAAATGCACTGTGAGTATAAACAGCTTGACAGGACATTTATACAGAGAATTCAGAACAGAGTCCTCGTTCCCCAGCATGGTACAGGCCAGAGGGGAGATTTTTAGAGCAAGAGATACCCATCTTTTGTCTTCTTTCAAGGAAGTGTTTCTTCTGCCAGGTGTAACGGGTCTTGTTTGAGTTTCAGAAAAAGGATGGGTGACTAATTGGAGTCACAGGGTAGCAGTGCACCGAGGAACCTTCCCACTATCCTCACTCAGGACCACTGAAGCTGTATTACAGGAAGCAGAAGGGAATAAGCCATAACTTTTTTTCCCCAACTTCATTGAGATATAACTGAAAAGCCCCACCTCCTGGTAGCCACCATTATACTACCTACTTCTATGAATTTGACTATTTTAGATTTCACATATGAGTGAGATCATGAAATATCTGTTTTTCTGCATCTGGTTTATTTCACTTAGCATAATGTCCTTCAGGTTCATCCATGTTGTTACAAATGACAGGATTTTCTTTTTAAAGGTTGAGCGATATTCCATTGTGTACACACACATGCACGCACGCACGCACATACACCCCACATCACATTTTCTTTATTCATTCATCGAGATATTTAGGTTGCTTCTACATCTTGGCTGTTGGGAATAATGCTACAATGAATATGAGAGGACAGATTAATCATCTAAGAAATGTAAACCTTCACAATGAAGATCAGGGTTGGTGGCTCACACCTGTAATCAAGGCACTTTGGGAGGCCAAGACAGAGATAACTTGAGGCCAGGAGTTCAAGACCAGCCTAGTCAATATGGTGTAACCCTGTCTCTACTAAAAATAAAAAATATATACAAAAATTAGCCAGGCTGTAGTCCCAGCTACCTGGGCAGCTGAAGCACAAGAATTGCTTGAATCTGGGAGGTAGAGGCTGCAGTGAGCCTAGATCGCACCACTGTACTCCAGTCTAGGTGAAATAGCAAGACTGTCTCTAAAACACACACGTGCACGTGCGCGCACGCGCGCGCGCACACACACACACACACACACACACACACACACACTGAGATATCACCTCACAACTGTTAGAATGACTGTTTCTAACAGAAAGACAAAAGATCACACATGTTGGCAAGGATGTGAACAAAAGGGACCCCTTGTATACTGTTGATAGGAATGTACATTGCTAGGATCTAACCTCTGAAAGCCGAATGAGCCAACCTGACTTCACTGGATGATTCATGGTCAGGAGTCAATGATTATAGATCTAATTCTCAATTTTCTCCTTCCCGTGTCCCACGTAGGCAGGCTCTTCTGTCCTAGAAAAGGTTTATAAAGGTCTCAGGGTAGATACATAAGAGTTTATGCCTCAGAGGCACACTGACTTGAGATAGAACCATGGCTCTGCTGTCTACTGACTGTGAGACCTGGCAAGCACCTGACCTTGTTAAGGCTTACTTTCTCTTTCTCTGAAATGGGAAAAGTTAGTATGCACCTCACTGGGATTATCTTTAGGAATAATAAAGAAATAAGCAAAATTCCAGGATGTCCTCAGTAAAGGATAGCTCTTATGATTATTATTAAAACATAAAATCTACGTTGTGGAGGAAGCGGAAGGGGCTCTCATGTCAGAGAAGGTAGAGGAATTGGTTTTTAGAATCCAAATAGAGAGTGTCTTGAAGCCACATATCTAGCTTTGCTTTTTGAAAAGAATATTAGAACTTTTCAGGGACGACAGATCTGTTCACTATACTGACTATAGTAATGGTTTCAGAGTTGTACACATATGTCAAAACTTACCATATTACACACTATTTTACTTCATTTTTTTGGAGACAAAGTCTCTCTCTGTTGCCCAGGCTGGAGTACTATGGCAAGATCACAGCTCACTGCAGGCTTGACCTCCCAGACTCAAGTAATCCTCCTACTTCAACCTCCCCAGTAGCTAGGCCCACAGGCGCGCACTAACATGCCTGGCTAATTTTTAAAATTTTTGTAGAGACAAGGTTTCCCTTTGTTACCCAGGCTGGTCTTGAACTCCTGGGTTCAAATGATCCTCTCATCTTGGCCTCTCAAGGTGCTGAGATTACAGGTGTGAGCCACCATGCCTGGCCAAAACTTGTCAAATTATATACTTTAAATGTGTGCAACTTATTGTATTTTGGTTACACCTCAATAAAGCTGTTTAAAAAATTAACTTTTAGAACATCAAGGAAATGGAGATCATGATGATAGTGATTTTCAGGCAGGCGATTAGAAGCGGATGAGCACATGAATAAATGAACACTCACATATGAAGCAATGCTAATCACACATGACCGTTCCTTACAGTTTTTTTAATATCCCTCCCTTCTCTCCCCCTTCATCTATCCAGAGCCTTCAACACGTAAGCCCCAGATCAAGTCCCACCTCCTCTCAAAAGCCTTCACTGATACCTCACTGCAATTGTAAGTATCTATGAACATCTTAACACATGTGCATTGTAATTTCTCACATAATGCCTTGAGTCTTCTCATGAGCTCTTGTTCTGTTATTGAGATTACTTAACTTCTCGTGTGTTTGTGGTGATTTTAAGCTTTTGAAAAAAAATAGGAGACACTTCTTTTGTGATTGAGCACATAGGACTTGATAAATACTTTCCCATTGGATGATAAAATTTAGAGTTCTAGGTCCTACACTTGATTCTCATGACCACAAACTTCAAGGGATGATCCCCAACCTTCTATTGGACAGGAACTTTGAAGGTATCAAAGACTGCTTGATGTGAGCAGGCCATCAGCTGGTCCTTAACTGTTTACCATTTGTTTTCATATGAAGATTTTGTTTTAATTGTATTTTTCTTTTTGTACTTTAGGTTCTGGGGTACATGTGCAGATCATGCAGGATTGTTGCATAGGTACAGACATGCAAGGTGGTTTGCTGCCTCCATCCCCCCATCACCTATATCTGGCATTTCTCCTCATGTTATCCCTCCCCACCCCACTCTGTCCCTCCCCTAGCCCCCTACAACAGATCCCAGTGTGTGATGCTCCCCTCCCTGTGTCCATGTGTTCTCATTGTTCAACACTCACCTATGAGTGAGAATATGCGGTGTTTGATTTTCTGTTCTTGTGTCAGTTTGCTGAAAACGATGGTTTCCAGGTTCATCCGTGTCTCTACAAAGGACATGAACTCATTGTTTTTTATGGCTGCATAGTATTCCATGGTGTATATGTGCCACATTGTGTTTGTCCAGTCTATCATTGATGGGCACTTCGGCTGCTTCCAGGTCTTTGCTATCATAAACAGTGCCGCAATGAACATACATGTGCATGTGTCTTTATAACAGAATGATTTATAATCCTTTGGGTATGTACCCAGTAATGAGATTGCTGGGTCAAATGGAATTTCTGTGTCTAGGTCCTTGAGGAATCGCCACACCATCTTTCACAATGGTTGAACTAATTTACACTCCTACCAACAGTGTAACAGTGTTCCTATTTCTCCACATCCTCTCCTGTATTTGTTATATTTATTCATAATGGCTTCACATCCACAACTGCACAACTGAAGGCTCTGACTTGAGAAACACAAAAGCCTATTTTGAAAGCAGCAGAGTTGAAAACACTCTTCCAGTTCCTTCCACATTTGAACAGAATAGTTCTAAGTCCCAGCCAAGATTGGGCCCCGGAACACAGGGTGCCTGGGAACAGCTACCCAACAACACCAAAGTGGCCGTCCTGATCCTCATCCATTATCCTAAGCCCATTCATTTTCTGTTTGTTTGTTTTTAGCTCCCCTGGAAGTCTAATGGAGTCAGATATCACATCTCCAAGAAAAGGAATGACATTTATAACCCGCTTCTGCTCCTGCAAATGGAGGGGTTATCTTGGGATTTTGCCCATCAGCCCTCTCCAGAATCTCAGGCAGCTTCTTAGCGTGATGCACTTGGAGTCAGCTCCAAGGCTGGAGGTTTAGCATCCAGGGAGCCTCAGACCTGAGCATAAGGCCCACAGTTGAGAGTTAGCAGGACAGCCCTAAGTATCCTCTTCCTGTTTCAGAGGGTTACTGGCAAGTTTCTGAAAACCTGCAGCTTATTTATGTCTTTAATGCTGGGCTCTTTGCCATCATTCATTTCAGGACTAGAGGTAGCCCTGTTTAATATTAAGTTGATCCACCCACCCCTGCCACCATCCGAATAAGAAAGGACGGGCTCCATCATGTGTAGTGCCTGCCAAGGGAGTGGTGTCACTGGAGATGGTCACAGGGATACACCCCTGGGAAACAGCCAGCAGGGTTTTGCTTTTCTGGTGTCAGAGGGAAGACAGAGAACAGCTTTTCAGGTAGGAACTGAAAAAAAAAAAAAAGCAAATAAAAAGAAAACCAGGAATATTTAGGAGGGCATGCTCCATTTCCAAAATGGCCTTTGTGGCTTTGCTTTTCTATTAAATAATTATTCTTGCTGAATGAATTGTTTACATTAGCATTTCTTAAACTGGGTTCTATTGTGTCAACAGGTAGTTCTTTAAAAAAAATGTAGGCAGAAAGTTCCATGATCAGTTCAGGAAATGAAGGTCTGGAGAACAAGGGCTCTAAGGACTGGCTATAGGAACTGGTGAGAGGTTACAGTGGTCATAAGGGAGGTGGCATTGGAGCCAGGCCTGATTCAGACCAGGCAGAGAGTAGGTTCCAGGCAAAACAGATGAATAAGCAGCAAAATGAAAATGCTCAGGGAGAGATGAGACACCACTGGCTTGGAGCATTCAGTGCAGCCTAATTTTTATTTACATAATTCCAAGAAAATTTTCCCTCTTCTCATTGCTTTCCGGGGAGATATGGCAAGCAGCTTCCTTGGGGCAGACACTGTCATTTGCTCTACAAAGCTCATATTTGCATGTGCACACACACACTTCTTGGCTGCAAGTGGAGCCTTTGTGTTTATCTAGGTTCCCCTCCCTCAGGTGGCAGAGGGAGGAAAAAAACCCTCTTTCTGCTCCCAGAAGGTGATCTTGGTTAGTCTAAGCCAACTATACTAATTCCTCCAAACTTGCTGTGGATTGATTTGGGCATGCTCATGTAACTCAGTCCTAACAAATGCAACCTAAGGGATAATCCTCTAAGGAATTCCAGCGAGTTTTTCTTCATAAAAATCAAAGACAGACACCTGGAAGGAAATGCACTCTTCTTTGTTGGGTGTGGATTTTTTTGCATGAAATTCTAGAAACTATTACAACTATCCAGCAATCGGGCAATGGATTGGTGGGAGAGGGGGCTGTAGACATTTTGAGAATGGCAGAACAGAAGAATGTAAAACACCTGGGCCCCTGATGACATAGTCACACAGTCTAATGAGCCATGGAGCCACTCCATCTCTGGACTTGGTGTTAAGTGAGATCATAAACTCCATGCTACTTACGCCACTTTTTGTTGAGTCTCGGGCTCCTTGCAACTAGATTTTTCATGAGCAGAGTTTTTCCTTTGACAGAACACATCTAACAGCTTAACCCATTGTGCTGCCTACTCATTCTTCAGATAGACTCTTCAATTAGACCTTTGGAGTATAGAGTTTGGCCTTTCAGGCTGCCTCTGGCCAAGGCCTCCCTCTGCTTTTCCTTTGTCCTCTTCTTTGTCCATGTCCTGGTTCCCAGATATACTTACAGGAGATCCCATACTTCTCGCCTGTAAAAACAGAAAAAGTATCTCATCTCATAGATCTATTTCAAGAATTAAATGAGGTGATGATGAAGAGAGCTTAACAGAGTGTCTGGCATGCAGTAAGTGGTCTACAAGTCATAGTCTTAACATTGGTAAGAAACTACTTTGGATTGACTAAGCTTACCAAATTCAGATTTGGTCATTCAAATAGCAGCGGGGTATTGTTGTTACCAAATCTAGTATAGCAGCATGAAAAGGCAAGAATATGTACCATTGATACATTGCCTTATAATTGGATATTTTACTAAGCAAATTTACATATTTACCTTGTTTACTCCCCAAAAGAATCTTTGAAATGTCAGTATCATTTTCATTTTTCTGAAGCAACTGAAGTTAAAAGAGCCTAAGTGCCTCAGCTCACATACCTGGTGACTGAAATTCAAATCTCAACAGACTCCAAAATACATGTTCTTCCTATCACATCGCCTCCTCATTCACATGCATACAGCTCACGGCAGTCGACTGCTCTCGGCTTCTGAACTTTTGTGGCTGGCCTCTGTGACTCCCTAGACTGGTTAGTTTCTCACCATTTAATAACTTTCATGTTAATATGCCTTGAAAATGTTCAGTGGTTCTGAGAATAGTACAGGGCAGGGGAGAAGAGAAGAATGGCAAACAGATCAGTGTCCTAGCATCCTCTGTGAAAGGCTGGGTTTGCTGCTGCAATTTGTATGAGCAGCTCCTGTTTTTGGCAATAAGTTGAGTATTCACACTACTTCTTAGCCTTTCTTTGTTTACACAGTGGGTGAGACTCTGTGATAAGGAGTCGTTGATGAGGTTTATGTGACTAGGAGTGGACATGTGCTGTGAAAACTGTTTACCATTTACTGAGTGTCAGCAGGGTCCACTGGATAGCTGTCAAGAGATGTTCATTCAGAGAGAGAGAGACAGGCAGAGAGAGAGAAAGAAATCTCCTATTTACGGAAAATGTGTGTGGGTTAGAAACTACAGAAGAAAATCTTTTGGAATTCAATGCCAAAGAAACAGATGAGTTAAAGATTGGTTTAATGGCTTAGGAATGTTTATCAATGTCTATTCTTACTGGTATTCTAGTATATGACAGTCAAAATTGTTCTTTCCCAATAACCACCCATGCTTTTGGGATATTTTTTATTCTCTTTATTCTTTCCAGAGTCTACCACAGTCGACCCAAGACTGGCACTTAAACGTGAAGAGTTTGGTTTCTTTGGGTATTCTGTTGCATTTCACAGTATTTGAACAGGGGCTTGAGGTAATCACTGGTCAGGGATCTTTAGAATGAGTGACTCTAATTCTGAATGGGAGGTCAAACTGAATTCCATTTGTATCCTTTCCAACTCCAAGACTTAACTGTGTAAGTCTTCTTGGATGTTGCAGTATTCTAACATTCTGTGTGCCTGGGGTAGTGATCTCCTTGTATATCTGAGTTTATTATACTTTTACCAAGTTCAGAGTAAGGGCATAACATCTTTGAGATATATTATTATTTAGAGAATATCTTGGTCTGGGTTTTACCAGAGGCAAAAATTTATCAGAGGCAAAAAAAAATTACAGGTATATGGAAGTAGTTTATTTAGGGGGCGACCATGGAAAGCATGAGTGGGGCCATAAAGAAGTGAGACAGGAAAGGGATGGAAGCCAATAAAAAAGTGCATTACTGAGCAAGTTACCATGGTGGGCAGCTGGATTTCAATCCTGCTGGGGAGCTCAGGAAGACAGTGTACAACATACCTCAGAGGTACATTTGCCTCAGCCAAATGAGGGGCTAGCCAGATGGGAAATTTACCCACCAATAACATTTTCATCTGTTATGGAATGATGGGTGATTCCCTAGGGCTTTAATTCTATGGTCTATCTGACCTCTCCTATGCACAGGTGTGGTAAAAAAGTATTCAGGAATTGTTGACAGCAAGCAGCCCCAGGTGTGTGGAGGTGAAAGTCAAGGTGATATGGGTGGAGCACCAACAGTGTGTGCTAGGAGGCTATTGTTTTTGTGTTTCTCAAACTTTTGAACTTTCTTTCTCCTGATTAGGCACTAGTCTTTTCCATGATCTTCAGGGGATGGAGAAGGCGGAAATAAGGGAAGGAAATAGATTTGCATCCCCCACAACATTTGTTTCTGATGCTAGCGCTCCAATGAGATCTTTGATATTGGAGTATACCTGATATGGTTTGGATCTGTGTCTCCACCCAAATCTCATGCCAAATTGTAAACCCAGTGTTGGAGGTGGGGCTGGTGGGAGATGAGTGGATCATGGGGACAGTTTGTAATGAGCCAATTAAACCTCTTTTTTTTTTGGGAAGGAGTTTCACTCTTGTTACCCAGGCTGGAGTGTAATGGCGCAATCTCGGCTCACCACAACCTCCGCCTTCTGGGTTCAGGCAATTCTCCTGCCTCAGCCTCCTGAGTAGCTGGGATTACACTCGCCACCATGCCCAGCTAATTTTTTGTATTTTTAATAGAGACGGGGTTTCACCGTGTTGACCAGGATGGTCTCGATCTCTTGACCTCGTGATCCACCCACCTCGGCCTCCCAAAGTGCTGGGATTATAGGCTTGAGCCACCGCGCCCGGCCAAACCTCTTTTTTTTTTTTTTAAATAAATTACCCAGTCTCAGGTATTCATTTATAGCAGTGCAAGAATAGACTGATACTGAAAATTGGTACCAGAAGTAGGGTATTGATATAAAGGTATCTGAAAATGAGGAAGCAGCTTTTTGGAACTGGTGCAACAGTTTGGAGGGCCCAGAAGAAGATAGCAAGATGAGGGAAAGTTTGAAACTTCCTAGAGACTTGTTGAATGTGTGTGACCAAAATACTGATGGCAATATGGACAGTGAAAAAGAGGCTGAGGAGGTCACAGATGGAAGTGAGGAGCTTGTTGGGAACTGGAGCTTATTGGGAGCTGGATTAAAGGTCACTTTTGTTGTGCTTCAGCAAAGAGACTGGCACACTGTACCCTGCTCTAGGGATCTGTGGAACTTTGAACTTGAGAGAGATGATTTACGGTATCTGGCAGAAGAAATTTCTAAACATCAAAGTGTTCAAGATCTGACCTGGCTGCTTTTGAAAGCCTGTGCTCATGTGCATGAGCAAAGAAGTGACTTGAAACTTGAACTTATCTTTAAAAGGGAAGCAGAGCACACAAATTTAGGAAATTTGTATCCTGGCCATGTAGTAGAAAAGAAAAACCCATTTTCAGGGTTGGAATTCAAGCAAGCTGCAGAAACTTGCATAAGTAAAAAGGAGTCAATTGCTAATAGCCAAGACAATGAAAAAAAGTACTCAGAGGCATTTCAGAGGTGTCCTAAGGAGCCTCCACTATCACAATGCTTAAGGCCTAGGAGGGAAGAATGGTTTTGTGGGCCAGGTCTGGGGCCCTTCTGCTCTGTGCAGCCATGGGACATGGCAGTCTGCATCTTGGCATCTCTAGCACTAGCCATGTCTCAAAGGGCCCCAGATAAAGCTTGGGGTGCTGCTCCAGATGGTGCAAACCATAAGCCTTGGTAGCTTCCATGTAGTGTTAAGCCTGCAGGTGCGCAGAGTGCAAAGGTTGAGGTTTGGGAGCCTCCATCTAGATTTCAGAAGATGTATGAAAAAGCATGGATGTCCAGGCAGAAGCATGCTGCAAGAATGGAGCCCTCATGGAGAACCTCTACTAGGGCAATGTGGAGGGGAAACATGGGGTTGGAGCTCCCACATAGAATCCCCACTGGGACACTGTCTAGTAGAGCTGTGAGAAGAGTGCCATTGTCCTCCAGACCCTAGAATGGTAGATCCACCAACAGCTTGCACTATGTATATGGAAAAGCTGCAGGCACACAGTGCCAACCTGTTAAAGCAGCCACAGGAGACCTGTAGCCCCTTTCCTCTGGCCATTTTATTTCTTTTGGAACAGGAGTATTTACCCAATGCCTATACCCCCATTCTATCTTGGAAGTTACTAACTTGTGTTGATTTTACAGGCGCATAGGTTCATGAGACAAGGCTTATATAGCCTTATCTCAGATGAGACTTCGGACTGTGAACTTTTCAGCTGATGCTGGAATGAGTTAAGACTTTGGGGAAATGTTGAAAAGGCATGATTGTATTTTGCAATGTGAGAAGGACATAAGATTTGGAAGAGGCCAAAGGCAAAATGATATGGTTTGGTCCTGTGTCCCCACCCAAGTCTCATGTCTAATTACAATCCTCAGTGTTGGAGTTGGGACCTGGTGGGAGGTGATTGAATCATGGGGGTGGTTTCTCATGGTTTAACATCATCCCCCTTGGAACTGTCATGACGAGAGCGAGTTATCACGAGATCTGGTTGTTTAAAAGTGTGTAGCACCTCTCCCGCTCTGTCTTCCTCCTACTGTGGCCATGTGAAATGTGCCTGCTTTCCCTTCACTTTCTGCCATAATTGTAAGTTTCCTGAGGCCTCCAAGCCATGCATCCTATACAGTCTGCAGAACTGTGTGTCAATACAACTCTTTTCTTTATAAATTACCCAGTCTCAAGTATTTATTTATAGCAGTGTGAAAACAGACTGACACAATACCCTAGAAACATATAGTGAAAACCCTTCTCATAAAGTGCTTATAGACTGGGCACGGTGGCTCACACCTGTAATCCCAGCACTTTGGGAGGCTAAGGTGGGTGGATCACCTGAGGTTGGGAGTTCAAGACCAGCCTGGCCAACATGAAAAAACCCCGTCTCTACTAAAAATACAAAATTAGCCAGACATGGTGGTACATGCCTGTAATTCAAACTCCTCAGGAAGCTGAGGCAGGAGAATCTCTTGAACCCAGAAGGCAGAGGTTGTGGTGAGCCAAGATCGTACATTGCACTCCAGCCTGACTGGGCAACACAGGTGAAACTTCATCTGAAGAAAACAGAAGTGTTTGTGGATTGACGGAACTTTAAGAATGTAAATTAATAACATATTAATGTGGAGTTTGAATATGCTATTTAAAAATTTGGGGGAGCTACAGAATCTGTGAGTTTTTTATTCTTTAATACATTAGAGTAACTCTTTGCTGTGCTGTGGTTTTTTTTCTCCTGTAACTAGTTATGCTCTTGAAGGATCAAATACAATGTTGAGTGAATAATGTATAAATGCTTAGCAAAGAAATTATTGCTAGATACCCAATGGGAGGTAAATACTAGAAAGAGCATGTAGGTGTTGAGGGCAGTCCTTACCAATGGGAAAGCCAATCTCAGCACAGTTAAAATGAACAATAAGAGGCTGAGAAATTTTTAGGGAATTTAGAAGATTCTATTGGGGATTTTTATTAAAGATATCAGATTAAACATATGCCTCAATGTCTACTGCCTCCTGAAATTCCACTGAAATAATAGCAAAAGGATTAACAAAGACATAAAAATATAAAAATGAAGAATTTTCAAGAGGAGACAATAGCAACAAAATTTTGGAAGTTGGAAAACCATATGGATGAGTAGTTACAGATTAGTAGACCCAAGAAAGCTAAATTCTAAATGGGGTAAGTGGAGACACAATTTACAATGCTTCCACTTGAAGAATTTACAAAATCTCAAAAATTAGAGGCATCAGGCGCTTCTAGAAGTAAGGAGAGAGTAGAGCTAAAACAAGCAGTATTTATTGAAAGTCTGTTTAAGAAGCAGTCAGACCACTCATATCCCTTCTCTTACCCATGGAGCCAGGTGACAGGCTCTCTGTCACCATAAGCAGACAGAGGGTTGGTCTTTGAAAAAGGTAAACCTTAGTCTCTGGACTGCAGAACACCAGTCACAGCTGAGGATACAGATCATGTAATAAAAATAGTGGGATAAAATGAATATTTACTGAATGTTGAAACTCAACCAGTCATCTCCCCCTATGCAGCTCTCAAAACATTGAAAATCAGATTTACATCCTCCATGCAAAAAACTAGTAAAGGCTTCTCTGTAGAATCTGTCCAATTCCCAAGAAAAGACCTAACACTCTTAGGGTTCCACCAGAAAATGGCCTATCCAGCTCACCCCGCCATGAAGTTCACAGTCAATGACCCCACTGTCTGAAGTTTCCAATCTGTGTTCTAGTGTCCCACTGTCAAATATGAGCACACAGTGAAACAGACATAGCAGGGGAACGCCTCAATATGAAAGATTCGCGACAAAGCAAGTTAGAGAAAACAGAGACTAGGAAAGGAGAAGAAAAGCTAGGGTAGGGGCAGCTACTATTATCAGAAAAGTAGATATTACAGCCATAAAATGGGTAGAAAACTATTAATATAAAGAATATTCAGGGCAAAGAAGAGGCCTTAGAAATTAGAAATAAGAGCTCAGAAATGTAAAAAATCTCAAAGGAAAGATAAAGAACAAAATGAAAGAGAAGAGAATTGGAGAGAACGGATAAGAAAATACCAGAGGACAAGTTTAAGAGCTTCAACATCCAAAAAAAAAGGAGTTCTGGAGAAGATGTTGTCATCCACAAAATAACTGAAGAAGGTGTCCCAGAACTAAATAAAGTACAGAATTTCCCGGCTGAGAGGCAATCATTGTGAAAAATCAAAATACATGTCTAGAAGACATTGTTAGTACCTTGACCAGGTCCCCTTTACTAAGCCTGTGTGTGCACCTGCTCTTCATGTTGGCTGCTGATAACCTACAGATCTCTTCTCTGGAGAGCGGCCTTCAGCAAAGCAGAAGCTGTGTCATCTGGGAGGTTCCACCCCCACTCCACTCCTACACAGGAGAACTCACAACCAATGACTAACTGACTTGAAGGTTCAAAAGGCCAGTCAGCTTGTCTCAAAATGAGGACCAACTCTGTGGTTCAGCTTTTGCTTCAGGGCATCCCAGGATCAGATGGAAGCTCCAGTGGAGACCCTGTCCTTCGCACGTTCCCTAGACCTAGGATGCTTCCTTAGCTTATATTCTCTCCCAAGATTAATCCCTCAATTAATCACATGCACTCAAACTTCTGTCTCAGTCTATTTCTAGAAAACTCAGCCTAAGGCAATAGGAGAGAAAGAATTCTAAAATCTTCCAAAGAGAAAAACATATTTTATACAAAGTATCAAGAATCAAAATCATATCAGCCTTCTCAACACTGGAAGCTAAAGACATGGGAGCAATTCCTTAAAAATTCTGAAGAAAAATTATTTTCAACATAGGATTCTATGTTGAATACCAAGATGAATGGAATCTCTCTTGGGTAAATCAAAGACATTTTCAGAATCCAAGTTCTCAAAAAATTTACTTCTTTCTCAAAGATACTTCATCAAAACAAAGGAGTAAACCAAGAAAGAGGCAGATATATGTCAACTGAAAAATCACAAGATTCATAAATTTGGAAAGGAGAGCTTTATTTCTCATAAAGGGTTGTAGCCTAGAGTCTGGCCATCCGCAAGCTGGGAAGCATAGCCTCTGGAAGAAGCTTCTCCAAGAACAAGCACTTGGAGGAAAGGAAGGAAGGATAAGACAGGAATTTATGCTGAATGGGTTGGCTAAGTATACACATTCAACAGGTTATAGGAGGAGCTTTGAATATTCATGAAGGGGAGGCACACACATGTGTAGAAGAATCACATGTATGTAACATGCAACCCATGTTCAACTGGGAGTGGAGACTTAATATTTAAATGTATTACAGTTAAGCCCTATACATCAAAAGGTGAAGCAGAGGATGCAACCCTCAGTGTGAAGCCCTCTGTAAACTGGTCAGAATCACTCCATGGTTGGTGATCTTTTACTAGGAAGGAATCCTGGTCACCTGCCATGTTGAAACCACCAAAGGGAGGGGCAGCATTAGGTGGTTGGTTGAAATCAGTGGTGATTTCCGTTCAATCCTTAGGGAAGAAATCCTAATGACGGTTAGCGAAGAACATATAATGAGGTATGTATCACTTCCCAGCTCATTGTGGCTGAGAACTCAGTTTTTAAAGGTTTCTCTGGGTCCTCTTGGCCAAGAGGGGGAGTTCATTTAGTTGACTGGAGAACTTAGGATTTTATTATTTCTCACATAGAATGCATGAAACAAAAGATCTAACAAAAAGGAAATGTGATACCTCTTCAAGCATAAGAAATTCATAGAATTATTTCATATATGTGAAAGTACTGAGAGTCACACAAGTGGGGGAGGTGGGATAAATCCTCATTTCCCCTGCTTGGAAATCAATAGACAATGCTTGAAACTGAAAAACCCTGAGTTTCAGTAGAAGCATATGATTCCAGAATTTGGAGAAAAAGACCAAAAGAAAGGGCCAGCAGGCTTGAAAGCACTGGGGAGTGATGAACAGATGCAGAGAGGCCGCTGTATTTTTATAAATGTCTTATAAACGTATTTGATTCTTTAAATCATGGGCAGTATAACCCCTATTTTTAAAAAACAATTTAAGTGTTAAAATGCCTCCAGGAACAGAGGGTACTGACTGGGTTTTTGGATAAAATGCTGTGAGGAAGTGATTTTGATCACGTGCTGGTTTAGAGTCCAGGATGGGGAAAAATTTGTCTCAAGGGACCTAAGCTGCTCAGAGAAAAAGCTGACTATCGATCCCAAAGGTGGAAGTTGAGTGCCAAGGCACAATGAGCATAAAAGCACTGTGACCCCAAGGTCAGAGCGGACCCTGCTGCTGGTTGGGAGAAGAGTGACAGGAGGCCGGCGTTTTAGGGGCTTCACAGCTTGTGAGCTCAAGTGTGTCACACATTCCAAGGCTAGACATCTTTTAGTTCAAATTATCTGCCCCCTAAGTGAGGCAACCACAGCAAAGATTTAAAGATGCATATATTCCCACATATTCCTGAATCTGTTATAGTACTTCTTACGGGAGCTGATAACCATAGATTACTCAGTTCAGACATCAGAAGCTGATATAAACTAGCAGCCCCAGACACTGTGTGCCTTAAAACTGTTCTATCCCAAGTAGAAGGAACTGTTTCGGCAGGCAGGAGCAGGACCAACAAAAAACAATGGTATCAGGCTGGGCACGATGGCTAACGCCTGCAATCCCAGCACTTTGGGAGGCTGGCAGATTGCCTGAGGTCGCAAGTTCAAGACCAGCCTGACCAACATAGAGAAACCCCGTCTCTACTAAAAATACAAAATTAGCCAGGCATGGTGGTGCATGCCTGTAATCCCAGCTACTTGGGAGGCTGAGGCAAGAGAATCGCTTGAACCTGGGAGGCGGACATCACAGTGAACCGAGATCATGCCATTACACTCCAGCCTGGGCAACAAGAGTGAAACTCCGTCTCGAAAAAAATAAATAAAATAAAACGATGAAACCAACAGTTTGTCTTGCTTTGCACACAAAGAGCAAATGAAGAGTTCTAGTCAAAGAGCTTAAATGTGACCTCTCCAGCTAGGGCAGCTCATCAAAATTGATGGCCAGTGGATTCCACAGCCAGCATTAAATTACCAACTGACATCTAAGAGGTCCAAACTCCTCTTTCCCTTCAAATAACCCTAACAGCCTCCCTCCAAGCTTTCTGACCTCTTCTAACCACCCACATTTGAGGGAGGCCGCCTCCCTGATGGCAGCCCTGTCTCACTTGTCACTACATTAATCTAACAAGAGATCAAGGATGTCAACTATCTCCCATTTCTTTTCACCCCGGGTTACTTTGGAAGCTTCCGTCTTAAACACCTGTCCCAGTCAGACTAGTCCAGGGCAAAGAAAAGTTGTCAGACTTCATAAGAAGGCAATCTGCCCTTCCCTTCGCCAATCACTAAAGAGGATCAAGAACGGCTCTTGGGCATTGGATTCAAGGTTACAAGGGAGGCGTCAACTCTAACAGTGGGATTAAAAGCAAGCCTTGGACCCACTCATGAGGCCCCTCTTGGGGAAAATAATGGAGTCTTGAAGTCATATAAGAGTTAGTTCCAATAAACCCCTTTTCTCCAATGCCCCTAGACTAATTAGTGACGATAACAATATGTCACATGGTTGAAAAAATGAGAGGGAAATGAATGTTTTTAGGCATGTACAGAAGGATTTGAGAGTTGTTAGGGAAACCACCTCCCTTATGAAAACAAAATGCAGAACTTCCAAGGTTCAGCAATGGAAGCAAAAGCCACAGGAGTTGAAACTGAAATAATCTATTGGCCACCACCTAGTGCAACTAAGTACAGTATCAAGGTTAGAACTCATGTTCTAGAATCTGACTGATTTAGATTCAAATCCCAACTCCTTCACTTCAGAGCTGTGTAGGGTTATTAAAGAAAGTATCTAAGTCCCCTGAGCCCCAATTCCTCATGAGTAAAACAGGTTAATAATGTATTCCTTAGGGAGCTACAGCAGGAGGCCGGAAGCTAGTGTATGTGAAGTATAGATACACGCAGCGTGTAACAAGTGCCGTTGTTAGGATGGGATTATCTTCTCCTTAGGGCTTGATCACTATGATTGATGCCATCTTCACCTTGATTCCCAGAAGGGTAATACTCCCCCTTTAATGATTTACAGTGCATTTTTTCCTTTGCACCTACATGTATATACAGAAATATATTTACAATGTTACAATCGTACTAATAAGTGACAGAGCCAGTATTTGAACCTGTGTTTGTCTGACTTCTGAGCTTCAATAAAGAAGACTCGAATGAGTCCCCAGACCACAGGGATGCTATGCTCAGAACAGCATTTTGGTGAGAGATCAAGAGGCTGATTAAGTCACACTGATTCATAGGCACAGTTGCTCTGCCATTTTTCTCGCATTCATTTTCTTGCTTCCTCTTTCTCCCTATTAGCAGTTGGGTGGATGAGCTGAGGTAGAGCCCACTCTACTTCCTTTAAGGTCCTTACACCACCGGTCTAGATAGAGGGTAGAAGGATTGGGAGTGGCTGAAGATGTAAGCTGAAAAAAGTGAGTTTTCCACTGTCACTTATTGATCAACTGTGATTATGTTCCGAAGACCAGGCAAAGTCTACTGACGGCAGATTTGTCTTGGCTGTTTCTGATGTCTTACCAGCTACTATATAGGCTGATGAGCAATCAGTCCAATTAGCACAGAATTTTTGATAAGGCCTAAAATTCCAAATCAACATTCCAGCCCTCCTGATTATGCCATAAATTCTGGGACTCCAGTCTCTGTAACAACTGAGGCAAACAGAAATCTTTATCCTGAATTGTCCTTCTAACTTAAGTATCTTCTGACCTTTAACTTGTCTAAAAACTACTCAAGAGCAGAAACTGCATCCCTTACTTATTTCATCTCTTTAAAGCCTGGGACACAGTGTCAAATAATGTCTTTTGCATAGACTTTCCTTATTGACCTTTATAGATTTCTGTAATAGGGTGACATGTGCAAATACTAGCATAATTATAAAGTATTACATAGGTAAAGATAAAGGATGTTACCCAGTGAATAAAACCAATTCCAGATGGACAGAAATTCAGAATAAAAGATTCGAACCACCTATCAACGAAGAAAATGTAGTATTTATCAAACCTCTAAAATAGAGATAATTTTCTGAGCATAGAAGTAGTAAAATAAATAATGAAGGAAACAATTGACTGGTTTCAGTACATTTTAAAATGTAAAGCTTAAGTAAAAACAGTTTTAAAGACTAGAATAAGTAAGTCTTGAAAATATGTTTGAAAAAGAGTTCAAAATTTTTATTCAATAAGGTGCTCATGAAAATAAAAAAACAAAAATCTCAAAATGCCAGTAAAGAAAATTACATGGACAAGAAAATTCCAAAAGAAGATGAGTGTTCTCATAAAAACCTGTTTGCAAATATTTATAGCCACTTTATGCATAATCACTAAAACTGGGGAACAAATGTCCCAGCTGTCTGCCAACTGGTGACTGGATAAACAAATGGTGGCACATTCAGACAATAGAATACCATTCTGCTAGAAAAAGGAGCAGACTACTGATACATGCAACAACGTGGCTGATCTCAAAATCATTATGCTGAATGACAGAAGCCAGACACAAAATCATATGTATTGTATGGTTCTATTTGTATGACATTCTGGAAAAAGTAGGAGTAAAAAATTATGGGAAAACAGATTAGAGGTTGCCAGGGGTGGGAGAATGAGGAGGAGATTGACTACAAAGAGACCTAAGAGTACTTAGGGAGTGATGGAACTATGTTATATCTTGACTGAGGTGGTAGTTATGGGATTATAAACACTTGCCAAAGCCATATGCCTAAAAATGATGAATTTTACTGTGCATAGACTGTACAGTAATAAACTTCGCTTCAAAAGAAGGCTATTAAAAAGCGTTTCACATGTCTAATAATCAAATGAAAATTAACATGAGGGGGTCTTTTTTTAACCCATTAGATTTACAAATATAAATCATAATATCCAATTCTAGCAAGGCTTCAACGAACCTTGTATTCTCATATAGTAATGTTGGTGATGTGAATTAGAATGACTCTTTTGGAAATAAGTTGAAATATGTAGCATGAGTCATAAAAATGTGTAACTCTTGACCTAGCAATATGATTGATGGAATCTAGATCACAGAAATTTTACAAAATGGCTTGAAAATAACCGTGTTTGTGGAATATTGTGTTATAGATTGTTAATAATTTTAAACTAGAGGGATTCAATTTCCAATAGTAGGGGAAGTTAAATTATTAAGGAAAATTATATGAAAACATTGTTTGTGGAATTGTGTGTTATAGATTGTTAATAATTTTAAACAACTAGAGGAATTCAATTTCCAATAGTAGGGGAAGTTAAATTATTAAGGAAAATTATATGAAAACATTTTGCAACAATTAGTTGTGATAAAGTCCATATAGCCACATACACATTTGGAAGTATGTATATAATATAAGGTTCCTGAAGAAAGCCAACATAGACTATATGTGCATTCTGGAAAGGCAGTAAGTGTCGTGGTTAAGAGCATAGATTCCAGAGCTGAACTGCCTGGGTTCATATTCAACCCTGCCACCTTCTAGCTCTGACTTGGGGCAGCTTACTTAACCTCTCTCACACTCAGTTTCTTATTTGAAAATAGGAAAAAATAATAGTAGTTTCCTCATTGTTTTTTTCTAAGGCTTTGATGAGTTCATAAATCATATGCAACACAAAACTACCTGGTACAAAGTAAGCACTTTATATAATCATTTGCTATGCCGTTTTATCTCTGCAGATGTAAAAGAACTGGACAAAAATAGCACAACAGCATTATTTTGGCGCATGTGGCTGTGGAATTATTATATTCAGATAGTTAAGATTGCTGCCAATTTCAGCCACTTTTTAAATTTTGCATTTTGAAAAAGTCAATTCGATTTTTTTTTTTATTTTTTTTTCCCCATTTATTTATTTTATTGCATTTTAGGTTTTGGGGTACATGTGAAGAACATGCAAAATTGTTGCATAGGAACACACATGGCAGTGTGATTTGCTGCCTTCCTCCCCATCACCTACATCTGACATTTCTCCCCTTGCTATCTCTCCCCAGCTTCCCACCCCCCACCCTCCCTCCCCTATTTCCCCCAAACTGACCCCAGTGTGTAGTGCTCCCCTCCCTGTGTCCATGTGTTCTCATTGTTCAACACCCGCCTATGAGTGAGAACATGCGGTGTTTGATCTTCTGCTCTTCTGTCAGTTTGCTGAGAATGATGGTTTCCAGGTTCATCCATGTCCCTACAAAGGACCCAAACTCATCGTTTTTGATGGCTGCATAATATTCCATGGTGTATATGTGCCACATTTTCCCTATCCAGTCTATCGTCGATGGGCATTTGGGTTGGTTCCAGGTCTTTGCTATTGTAAACAGTGCTGCAATGAACATTCGTGTGCACGTGTCCTTATAGTAGAACGATTTGTAATCCTTTGGATATATACCCAGTAATGGGATTGCTGGGTCAAATGGAATTTCTATTTCTATGTCCTTGAGGAATCGCCACACTGTCTTCCACAATGGTTGCACTAATTTACACTCCCACCAACAGTGTAAAAGTGTTCCTATTTCTCCACATCCTCTCCAGCATCTGTTGTCTCCAGATTTTTTAATGATCGCCATTCTAACTGGCGTGAGATGGTATCTCAATGTAGTTTTGATTTGCATTTCTCTGATGACCAGTGATGATGAGCATTTTTTCATATGTTTGTTGGCCTCACATATGTCTTCTTTTGTAAAGTATCTGTTCATATCCTTTGCCCACTTTTGAATGGGCTTGTTAGTTTTTTTCTTGTAAATCCGTTTTAGTTCTTTGTAAATTTTGGATATCAGCCCTTTGTCAGATGGGTAAACTGCAAAAATTTTTTCCCAATCTGTTGGTTGCCGATTCACTCTAATGATTGTTTCTTTTGCTGTGCAGAAGCTGTGGAGTTTGATTAGGTCCCATTTGTCTATTTTGGCTTTTGTTGTCAATGCTTTTGGTGTTTTGGTCATGAAGTCCTTG